>NC_059341.1:29382500-29693000 GCF_018350155.1 Leopardus geoffroyi | reverse complement strand
AACAGTACAATCCCAGCAGTGGGTGGGGTGGTCCGCACCCACCAATGAAAGCTTCACAGGAGACAACACAGGGAACACACCCTGCAGTTCAATGATACTGCATCTCTGATAAATGCCAGGTCTAACTCAACTCAAGCCTAAGGCAGCCCCAGACTGGATCACTAACACTACAGGGACCAAGCACTGGCCACAACAGGTAAAAATTCATGTAACTTCTCAGCCACAATAGCAGAGCACATGCAACACACATAGGAGATACCTCTGAAGTGCCAGGTTCAGGTGAACAGAGGACACTGCTCTGCAGGGCACTATAGAAACCCTTCTTCATAAGGCCACTACTTTCAAGTGTAGGAGATATAACTGACTTTCCTAGCACAGAGAAACAGACAAAATGAGGAGACAGAGGAATATGTCTCAAATAAAAGAACAGGACAAAATAGGTGAAGATTAAGAGTACACTTATCTTGAGAAGCACTGATTGATCTATAGAATTATTAAATCACTATATTGTACACCTGAAACAAATAGAACAATGTATGCTAACATTACTGAAATCAAAATTCAAATTTTTTTAATTCCTATGGTATTTTCATAGAAATAGAACAAATGATCCTAAAATTAAATGGAGCCACAAAAGATCCCAAACATTCAAAGTAATCTTGAGAAAGAACAAAGCTTGAAGCATCACACTTGCATATTTCAAACTATATTACAAAGCTATAGCAATCAAAACAATATAGTATTGTCATAAAAACTGACACATATCAATGGGACAGAATTGGGAGCCCAGAAATAAGCCTGCACATATACAGTCAATTAAACTATGAACAGAGCCAATAATATACAATGGGGAAACACAGTCTCTTTTTATTTTTAATTTAAATTTTAGTTAATATACAGTGCAATATTGGTTTTAGGAATATAATTCCATATTCACCACTTACATACAACATCCAGTGATTATCACAAAAAGTGCCTTCCCTGATACCTATTCACCCATCTAGCCCATCTCCCACCACCTTCCCTCCATCAACCCTCAGTTTGTTCTCTATCGTTAAGAGTCTCTTATGGTTTGTTTCCCTCTCTTCTCCCCCACCCTTCCCATATGTTCATCTGTTTTCTTTCTTAAATTTCACATATAAATAGAAACATATTGTATTTGTCTTTCTTATTTCACTTAGCATAATACATTCTAGCATCCTCCACATCATTGGAAATGGCAAGATATCATTCTTTTTGATGACTGAGTGTATACACATACATACATATACACTACATCTTCTTTACCCATTCATCAGTAGATAAACATCTGGGCTCTCTCCATATTTTGGCTATTGCTGATAGCGCTGCTAAAACATTGGAGTGCATGTACTCTTTCAAATCTGTATTTTTGTACCCTTGGGGAAATACCTAGTAGTGCAATTGCTGGGTTGTAGGGTAGTTCTATTTTTAGTTTTCTGAGGAACCTCCATACTGCTCTCCAGAGTGGCTGCAACAGTTTGCATTCCCACCAACAGTGCAAGAGGTTTCCCCTTTTTCTGCATCCTCACCAACACCTGTTGCTTCTGGTGTTGTTAATTTTAGCCATTCTGACAGGTATGAGGTGGTATCTCATCATGGTTTTGATTTTTATTTCTCAAATGATGATTGATTTTGAGCATTTTTTCATGTGTCTGTTAGCCAGCTGGATGTCTTCTTTGGAAAAGGGTTTATTCATGTCTTCTGTACATTTTTTAAGTGGGTTGTTTGATTTTTGTGTGTTGAGGTTGATGTTTTTTATATATTTTAGATACTAACCTTTTATCTAATGTCACTTGCAAATTTCTTCTCCTATTCCGTTGGGAGTTTTGTTGATTGTTTCCTTTAATGTGCAGAAGATTTTTATCTTGATGAAGTTCTAGTAGTTTATGTTTGCTTTCATTTCCCTTGCCTCGGGTGACCAGTCTAGAAAGAGGTTGCTCCAGATGAGGTCAAAGAGGTTACTGCCTGTGTTCTCCTCTAGGATTTTGATGGTTTCCTGTCTCACATTCAGGTCTTTCATTTAGAATTTATTTTTTGGTTGGTGCAAAAAAGTGGTCCAGTTTCATTATTTTGCATGTTGCTTTCCAGTTTTCCCAGTACCATTTGTTTAACAGACTGTCTTTTTTTCCATTGGATATTCTTTTCTGCTTTGTTGAAGATTAGTTGACCATATAGTTGTGGGCCTATTTCTGGGTTTTCTATTCCATTCGACAAGTCCATTTTTGCCAGTATCATACCTTCTTGATGATTACAGCATTGTAATGTAGCTTGAAATCCAGAATCTTGATACCTCTAGTTTTTTCTTTATCAGGATTGCTTTGGTTATTTGGGGTATTTTGTGGTTCCATACAAATTTTAGGATTGTTTATTCTAGCTCTGTGAAGAATTGTGGTGTTATTTTGATAGGGATTTCATTAAATGTGTAGATTACTTTGGGTAGTATAGACATTTTAACAATATTTTTCTTCCAATCCATGAACATGTAATGTTTTCCCATTTCTTTGTGTCCTCCACTTACTTTCACAAATCTTCTATAGTTTTCAAAGTACAGATCTTTTATCTCTTTAGTTAGGTTTATTCCTAGGTATTTTATTGTTTTTCATGCAATTATAAATTCCTTGATTTCTTTTTCTGCTGCTTCATTATTGGTATATAGAACTGCAACAGATTTCTTCACATTGATTTTATATCCTGAGTCTTTGCTGAATTCATGTACTAGTTCTAGAAATTTTTTGGTGGAGCCTTTCTGGTTTTCTACATAGAGTATCACATCATCTACAAATAGTGAAATTCTGATTTCTTCCTTGCTTATTTGTATGCCCTTTATTTCTTTTTGTTGTCTGATTGCTGAGGCTAAGACATCTAGTACTATGTAAAATAGCAATGGGGAGAGTGGGCACACTTTTCTTGTTCCTGACCATGGGGGATAGTCTCTCAGGTTTTCCCCACTGAGGATAATATTAGTTGTGAATATTTCATACATGATCTTTATAATGTTATGTTCCATTTTTCCCTATTTTGTTAAGGGTTTTTTTTTTTATCAATAATGGATTCTGACAATGGATTTTGACAATAATGTCAAATGTTTCTTCTGCATGTTGACAGGATCATATGGTTCTTGTCCTTTCTTCTATTAATGTGGTGCCTCATGTTGATTGATTTGTGAATATTGAACCAGCCCTGCAGCCCAGGAAAAGTACCGCTTGATTATGGTGAATAATTTTTTAAGGTGTTGTTGAATTTGATTTGCTAGTATCTTATTGAGAATTTCTGCATCCAGGTTCATCAGAGATATTGGTAATTCTTTTTAGTAGGGCCTCTGTTTGGCTTTAGAATTAAGGTAACACTGGGTTCATAGAATGAGTTTGGAAGCTTTTATTCCATTTCTATTTTTGGAACAGTTTGAAAAGAATAGGTAATAACTCTTCTTGAAATGTCTGTTAGAATTCGGGGAGCTCATCTGGCCCAGGACTCTTGTTTGTTTGGAGATTGTTGATTACTGATCCAATCTCTTTGCTTGTTATGGGTCTGTTCAAGTTTTTTATTTCTTCTATTTCTTCCTGCTTCAGTTTTGGTGGTTTGTATGTTTTTAGGAATTTGTCCATTTCATCCAGACTGCCCAGTTTGTTGGCATATAATTTTCATAGTATTTTCTTATAATTGTTTGTATTTCTGTAGTGTTGGTTGTGATCTTTCCTCTTTCATTTGTGATTTTATCTATTTGGGTTCCTTTTTTTATAATGTGGCTAGTTTTATCAATTTTATTCTTTCAGTGAATCAGTTTCATTGATCTTTTCTTCTGCTGATCTCTGCAACAGGGTTCCTCTGGAGTCTTCTGTGTTTCTTTCAAGCCCAGCTAGTATTCTTATGACTGTTGTCATAAATTCTTTTTCAGTTATCTGATCTCAAAACAGCTGTGTTTGAGGGACCAGGAATCTTTAGGGTCCCCCTACTTTTCCACCATCATAAGTCCTTTGTCTCTTTAAAAAACAGTGTTGCACCCCCCCCCCCCCACCAAATTGCTTCATGAAAATGAAGAATATGTAGTTGAAAACTGGAGGAGAGTTAATCCTTGTATAAAGTAGTAGAGAACTTGACTGAACTGTGTTCTGTTGGGTAGAAAGTAGAACTTGTAAGCAATAAATGTGGATATTTAGTTGAATTTTCTAAGCAATGTGTTTAAGGCACAGTTTGATTTCTTTGTTGTTATAGGAAAATGCCAAAGGAAAGAGATAAATTGAAGAAAATATTTTAAGCAAAAAGAACCAGAACATGAAGATTTAGAAAATTCTCAGCCTATTTATATTTAAAGCAAAAAGAAAGAAAGCATACTTTGAAGTCACAACCCAATTTTCTGGCTAGACAACTGTTTTTATAAAGAAATTTTGGATGTGAGTTGTGGATCTAATCAACTATTACAGCAGAAACACTGCCAGCCTGGACCAAAGGGAACAGAGATAGAATAAAATGAAGGAAGGCTGTCAGACTTCTGTAAGACTTTTTAGAGAAAAAAGTGAATTGATAAAGCCATTCTATGATGAAATATGCTAT
Organism: Leopardus geoffroyi; assembly: GCF_018350155.1. Taxonomy (NCBI): domain Eukaryota; kingdom Metazoa; phylum Chordata; class Mammalia; order Carnivora; family Felidae; genus Leopardus; species Leopardus geoffroyi. The sequence continues at coordinate 29,688,428 of NC_059341.1, read as the reverse complement.
TCTACAAGAAAAGGGAAGAATAACTCCAAAGGGTAGTTTAAACGTCACTGGAGCTACCACTGCTACCAGAGGCCGAGGGCAAAGGCCAAAAGGTTAGGCTGTTGTCTCTTCTGTTCCAAAGAGTGGGGCTGCCACCCATAGCTAAAGTAGGGCCAAACTCCAGATTTCTAAGGGAATAGTGCATGAAGCTAATAGGAATTATTCTCGAGCCTTGAAATCTAACCTAATCTAATTCTCAAGATTTGAAAACTGGCTTAAGACCTATGGCCTCTTTTTTCCTTCTAATTTCTGCTTTTGGGAATAGAAATGCCTGTTCTATGCCTGTCCCACTATTGTATTATTGGGAGAATATAATTTGATGTTTAGTTTTACAGGTTCTCAGATGGAGAAGAATTTTGCCTCAGGATTAAACATACTCCAAGTATTACCCATAACTGGATGACTTAGATGATGATATTTGGGACTTTGAGTTGATGATATTTAGGTGAGATGCTGGAGTTAAAACTGGGGACCTAGGAATGAGGTGAGTATATTTTGCATGTGGGAAGGACATGGATATTTAGAAGCCAGAGAATAGATTGTTATGGGTTGAACTGTGTTCTCCAACACCAAAAATATGTAGAATTCCTAACCACAAGCAACTCAGAATAAATACCTTGTCTTTATAAATATAATCAAGTTAAAGTGAGGTCATTAGAGTGGTCCTTAATCCAATATGAATGGTGTCATCAAAACAGGATATTTGGAAAAGGGACATGCACATGGGGAGAACATGATTTGAGGATGAAAGCAGAAATAAGAGCCTCTATAAGGCAAGGAAAACAAAATATTACCAGCAAACTATCAACAGCTAGAACAAAAACATTAAACAGACTCTCAGTAACAATCCCTCAGATGGGACCATCACTGATGACACCTTGATATCAGAATTCCAACCTCTAGAACTTTAAGACAGTAATATTCTGTTGTTTAAGTTATCCAGTTTGTGGTCCTTGGTTATGGAAGCCCTGGGAATCTAATACAAAGGAGAAACAGATAACACTTTCTGTTTTGGTGTCTGAGTCCAAAACCACCAGCACCTTTACCAGATACAACTGTGTGTGAGTCACATTGGACCATTACAGACCTCCATTGTTATGACCTCCACTAATGAATATATATTGATATAGATGTTTTGCCTAAGGGTATCTCTGACTGAATTCACTCCCAAGCCATCAAGGAAATTACTGCAGTTAGAGCCATTTTATGGGGCATGTGAGGACCATGAACCTATTCTGCTAATAGTGCCTAGAGTGCTAGTGTCTACCCCCCAAAAATCAATTAACTAGGGGAGAAAAGATATAAATACCTTCATTTATGAGCTTCATGAACCCAAAGTTTTCTGTGAGACTAGTTCTCCATTCAATAGTTCCGTCTGGCCTGTGTACATGGTCCCAGGTACACTGAGAGTCGATTGATTGTGGCTCAGTGACATAGTACAGCCCTGTGCACTAATAAGTAACTGATGATGGGACTGTCACAGAGGGTATTGCCCAAGATAAAGGAAATCAGTGTACAATAATTGACTTCTCAGACTCCTTTTTCATCCTCACCATCCATATAGATGATCAGAATCATTTTACACTTCTATGGAATGAATCACAATGTACAACTAAAGTTCATAAGTCTACCTATTCCCCCACTGTCATCAATGGATAGGGCATAACCTAGAAAAAATCCCATTCCTAGAGGGAGCATAAATTTCTACTATGTCGATGATGACATTTTCCTGGTGGGTCCAGACAAGGGCAACATAAAATGACTGCTGCCTTGTTGGCCTACAAGTAGCAACACAGCTAGGCCATTACTACAAACAAGGTAGAAAGACTTAAAATCCAGGATATGATCTAGAAAGAGGCACCACATCTTATTCTAGAGGAGGAAATTGCCAAGCCTTTGGTCCACTATATCTCAACATATACAAAGAGTCCTAGTGATTTTGGAACTACTCAGCTACTGGTTTATTCATATTTTCCAAACAGGGATCTAATGGCATCCATCTTGGGTTACCAGTAAGGCCACTATTTTTGATTAGTCCCGTAACCAACAGAATGCCTATTTTGACTAGGGAACTCCCAATGAGTCAGTGAGAATAATAGGTGATAAGACTGCTGACCAGAATCATATTTCTAGATTCACTTGTGTTGGTCATGTTGATTATCAGTCTCAATCAAACCTCTTCATAAGATCATGTCAATACATCTACAACACAATCCATAGCTTAACTGACACATTTCAGGACATGGTAAAAGTGTCTATTGCCTAGAGAAAAAACATTGACCAATGGAGAGAATGTCATGAAAATAGCAACTCTGATGAAAAATCCAGGCAATGGCCTTACAGAAGTCATCTTTGAATCTAGTTGCCAAACAATGGGGTCTCTCAAAGGAACAAATTGGTGGGCTCTCTACCAACAATTTATGGCTAGGTTGTGAGTCATGAGGTTCCCACATAGTAATGGCTACTATGACTAATACAAGTGCTATTCCTTCCAAATATCCCAGTGAACCTTGAGACTTGTGTAGTTTACTTCCTTGATGAAGGGGGTAATCTTTTAAAACTTAGTGAGAGTGACACTTTGTGGGGTCCATCAATACAAACCCTTCCTCCTTTTACCCAGACTTCTAAGCTTTCAGAAATGAACATGATCAGAAGTTAGACATACTCAAGGCCATTATGTTTCTAGTGGGGACCTGAGGACCTATGCTAAGGTCAGAGTACAAGGTAGAGGTGGTAAAAATTACATTTCTTGGGCCTTTTGGATACTGGTGAACAAATTACTGTGACTCCACAATCTCTGACACAAGATTGAGGAGGAAACATAATTCTGAGTGGTCTGAGGCCACCAACACCAGGCCTCTTTCTAGACCCAAGTATGGATGAATTCCTTTGGGCCACCCCCATTATTATGGCTTTTACTGCCTAATACATCATTGGTACTTTCTATACCAACCAGTGCTTGCATTTACCCCTAACCTCTGATCAGATTTTCTGAAGGTAGGTTATTTTAGTGGGGTATATGTAAGATCATCACCTACCAAACTACTGGCACCTAGGACCACTGTCTTCCAAACACAATGCCAAAAGCCTAGAGAAGCCTAAAAAAGGGATAACGGCTCTCACTGTTAAACTTTAAAAAGCCAACAAAATATGCAAATCATTTCTCTATCCAATGGTTCCACTTGGCCTATGTGCAAAACCTCTGAAGTCTAGGCTTTAAATTGATTAGGGCTATGCAATGTGTCAGTGCTGCCTTTGGCACCAGTTGTGACAGTTATAGAGGCTATTGCCCAAAGTGAAGGAACTTACTATACTAGAATTAACATCACAAATGCCCTTTTCAGCATTCCCTCTCCATGCAGATGGTCAGGATTAATTTGTTGTATATAGAATGGATTGCATTATACCACAAATGTCCTTCCACAACACTCCCTAAATTCCCTAATTATCTGTAACCAATGCTTGAAAAAGTCCCTGGAAAAAGTCCCACTTCTGGAGGGAGTGCTAGATTTCCAATCTATTGATCAAGTCATCTCAGTAGGCCATTATTATCAACAAAGTACAAGGACCTAAAACCAAAGAAAAATGTCTGGGCATCCCGGAGAAGCCAATTGTCGTGCTTTGGGTCCACTGTTCCCTCCAAATAAAAAATAATCTGATCATTTGTTAGACTGTTCAGATACTGCCACACTCTCACAGGGATAAGAGCACCCATCTGTCAGGTTACCATAAAGACCTTTGGCTGGGACTCTACTGGACAGGATCCCCTTGGAGATCCTTCAACTGACTATCTTAGCTTTCCATTTTCTGAGCCCCTCTGATTTCCATTTGCTGTTTCAGTTACAGATCTCAGCAACATCTAATTTTGCCTGCTAGAGCCTATGGAAGAAGTCACAACAGGTCACAGACACCCCCTTGGACTTTGGGTCTACAAGCTGCCAAAAAAGTGCATATCCTTTATGTGACAATTATTGGTTTTGGTGAAAACTGAGAACATGACTTTGGTTATGTAATAATCTTCTGATAAGAAATTCGAACCAAAACACATTAATATATTTCCTTTTGTTCTCTGGTTATATTAGGGTATTCACACTTTAGGCAAAGTTTAAAGTTTCTATAAAATACATGCTCAAATACATATTAACAAACCAAAGAAAGTTCTCATGCATTTAATTTAAACCAATATAGGGGTGCCTGGGAGGCTCAGTTGGTTAAGCATATGACTTTGGCTTAGGTCATGATCTCAGCTCAGGTCATGATCTCAGAGTTTGTGAGTTTGAGCCCCACATCAGGCTCTGCATCGGGCTCTGTGCTGACAGTTCAGAGCCTAGAGCCTGCCTCAGATTCTGTGTGTTCCCCTCTCTTTGCTCCTCCCCTGGTTGCACTCTGTGTCTCTCTGTCTCTCTCAAAAATAAATAAACATTAAAAAAATTTTTTTAAACAATATAAAGTTACCTGTAGTTATTATACTTACTACTGATTCTTTCCTCCATGGATTTTTTTTGTTTTTTAAATTGTACTTGGGTTTTTGACACTGAGTCTTGATGTTTAAGCTTAAGATTTTCATCTAGCACTTCATTAAGAGCTACATAAAGAGAGAAATTAATAAGAAAACAGATCTACTGTAAAATCTCTAGATTTCAAATTTATAACAAGAGAACAGTAACATTTTATCCCATTTTTATAAATTAATAAATAAATTATCATAATACTAGATCTAATAGGAAAATTCTGAGAACATTTTTAATGGATGTGTATTGAAGATGTTTCTTTATTTTATAAATATTCCGGACACCAAGTATGCTTATATTAGACTCTAATTTTCTTAGGTTATTTATACTTTAGGTTAAAACATTCAGACACCAACCAATGAAAATGCATATGCACAAGATTAGTCAATATGGCCTTATTTGTAATTGCAAAATATTCAAAACCATCTAAGTGTTCAAACAGATTTGTTGAACAAACTGATATATATACCATAAACAATAGTATATGTAAATCAAACTATTATGCTATATACCTTAAACTTATACAATGATGTATGTCGGTTATTTCTCATTAAACTGGAAAATTCATATAGTACCAATTATGATACATTATGGTGTGCATATATGTTTGTGTATAAATATATAATATATATGGTATATAGGGAATGTAATGTGGTGCAAATAACTGTACATATAGTGATATATCCCCTTCCCATCTAAGCTAATATATCCAACCCTTGCCTGATATCATTTCATGGGGAAATGAAATATTGGCTGACACACTAGTAGAGCCAGTGCCCTTTTATGTTTAGATTTCTGCTTATATTTTATAATAAGTGAATAAAGCCTTAATTTTTACTTTCAATTTGGCTTGTTGTCTTAAGTTACTTCCTTCACATCTGGCAGCTCTCTCTTGGTGACAAATGGTGACATGCAAGGTGGTTCAATTAAGCACAGTCTTTCTGGAAAAGTAAAAAGCATGAAGATACTCCAGGACATTTTGAGATGTTAGAGAAGTCTATGAGATTTCTTGGAGAGTACCAGCTGATTATTTTCTAGAATCTGAGGGTCCAACAATGCACTTTGCCAGCCATATCAACGAATCACGGAATGCTATGGGCCACTCTTGGAGAGCACTAGTAGATTGATTATACACAATTTTTATGTTTGAGAGGTAACAGTGGTGCTTTACTTCAGCTCCAAACTCCATGGCCAAAATGCCTGATGGGCCAAATTAGAGATTCAACAGAGGGGCTCTGGGAAATCTAGGGAATCAATTCCTTGGCTAATGTTACTGTCCTCCGATGATAAGATGAAAAATTGTTACACACTTTAAAAGTTTTAATTTATTTTTAATTATTTTGAGAGAGAGAGAGAGAGCTTAATCTTAAGCTTAAACATCAAAATAATTATTTTTAATTATTTTGAGAGAGCAGGGGAGGGGCAGATCGAAAGTGGGAGACAAAGAATCCCAAGCAGGTTCTGTGCTGTCAGCGCTAAGCCTGACTCAGGGCTCAAATTCACAAACCATGAGATCATGACCCGAACCAAATCAAGAGTCACATGCTTCACTGACTGAGCTACCCAGGTGCCCCAAGAAGGTAATCTTCTTTAACTTAGGAAGGGACAGTGGTACTTTGTGGGGTTCACCACTATAGTACCCTCCTTCAGAATAGTGTTACCACAGAAAACTTGATAGAGACTGACCTAAGTTGTTTTTCTTCCTCAGCTGGAGTTGTTTGGGCTCTGACAGCTTTGGTCCACTCATGATGGGTTCCCTATGACTAAAATACATGTTTGGACCATGACTGCAGAGGCACTAGCAGCTCTGCAAACTACTGGCGGTCCCTTAGTTCTACAATGAGAGAGTAAGATTAGTGGATGATAAGATTGTTAGCAAGATTCTAGGTTCATTAATGCCACTCCTGCTGGTTATCAAGGTGAATTAAACCTCCTCATAAGGTCAGGTCAATTAGTGAGTGACATAACCCAGATCATAAATGACAAATTTTTGGACAGGGAAAAACAACTACTGCCAAAATAACAAGGAGCGACCATCAGATAGAGTGACATAGAAATAAATAATCAGGCATATACTCCTAGAAGATTTGGGTAAGAACTTTCTCAGAGATCTCTGGGTCTTGTTACTAAACAATGGGAGTCAAAAGAAAAGATAAAGAGACTCTCCACTGAGAAACTCTTGGTCAAGTAGTGTTCTAATAGAAGACAAACAGCAGTCTCCCTAGAGATTGCCCAGTGATGGTACCTCTGCTAATACAAGTGTCCTTCTCCCGGTGAATTATAAAATGAATCAAAAAGCCCTATAAATTTTTACCCAAACTTTTTGGCTTAAAAAAAGACTATAAAATGACAATGTCCTTATGTCCACAGTGAGAAATGGAGGCTGTATGCCAAAGCCAAATTTCAAAGTAGACTGGGGAGAATTACATTTCTTGGGGCTTTTGGATAGTGGTACACAGGTAGGTGACTGTAACCCCCAGAATCCCTGGCATAAAAATGAAGGGGAAATTGATAATACTCACTGGTTTTCTGTCTGAAGCCACCACCACCAATACCCTCACCCAGACTTGACTATGGGCATGGATCCTTTGGGGCTACCACATATCACCATTGTGATGGTGCCCACTCCTGAATGGATTTTTGTTATAGATGTATTGTATTGTTTATGTGCACCCCTGAATGCATTCACACTAAACCCTGAAGGGAATTGCTGCAGTTAGCATCATTTTAATGGGGCATATAGAAGATTATAAACTTACCAGACTACCAGCATCTAGTGCTTTTGTCTCTTAAAAACAATATCAATGTTCTTAGGGATAAAAGGAAAAAATTGCTCTTATTGTTGTGCATAAGGAAACCAAGGTTCACCATCTGGCTTTTGAAAAAGGCCTTGGGTGCCTGAACATAATCAATTATTGGTGGCTCAACTGTGTAGTAAAGCCTTTGGCACTGGCACTACCTGACATTATAACTGTCATAGAGGTTAATACCCAAGCTGAAGGAAATAAGTATGAGGTATTTTATATTACAAATGTCCTTTTTAGCATCCCTGTCCATACAGATCAGTTTGTCTTATGTGCAATGGGTTGCAATTCACCTTTAAGGCCATTCCACAAGACCATGAGCTGGAAAAAGTCCTATTCTTAGATGGAGCATTACTCTTCCACTATACTGATGACATCTTCCTAGTTGGCCCAGGCAAGGGCATAATCCAACAAGGACTGCATATCATGTTGACCACATAGAACAACATGCATGGGTCATTAATACAGACAAGGCAGAAGGACTTATGACCCATGTAAAATTTCTGAGAATAAACTGGGAAGGGACAGTGTGTCTTACTCCAGAGGAAGAAAATTCCAAGTTTTAGTAATGTTCAGGCTCTTAGCTCCAATAAATACAAAAGATACCCAGTTATTGGTGGCACTCTTCAGCTAATGGTGGTCACACATTCCCTACATGTCTATCTTGATGGTGACACCCACCAATTAGATTACCAAAAAGACTTCTACCCTGAGTGGAACATGACAACATGACCTGAAATTTCTTCAGCTGACCACATAGGCCATCCTTCTCCTTACTCCTTCTAATTCATTTTGCTTTTTGAGTTACAGGTCTCAGCAGCCTCTGTTTGCCAATTGAAATATGTCAGAGGTGCCCGTTCAGCTTTTGGACCCAATATCCTGTAGTTGATTGAAAGTAAACACGGTTTGAGAGACTATTAACTAATTATTGGGCATCAGTGGGCACTGAGCTCAAGAGCCATGACATGAAATCATCTTATAACTAGACATTCCAAACAAATGTTAAATGGCTTTTATTTTATGATATTCACATTTTAGGCCAAAGTGTAAATTTTCTATAGATTATATGCTGAAATACATATCCATGAAGTAAAGAAAAAAAAGATCTGATGAGGTTAATTTTAAAAAAATTAAAGTTATAGGGGCATCTGGGTGGCACAGTCCATGGAATATCTGACTTTGGCTCAAGTGATGATCTCGCAGTTCATGGGTTCAGGTCCCACACTGGGCTCGCTGCTGTCAGCGAAGAGCCTGCTTCAGATACTCTGTCTTCTCTCTCTGACCCTCCCCTGCTTGTACTCTCTCAAAAATAAATAAACATTCTTAAAAAATTTAAAGTTATCTATAATTATAATACTTTTTATAATTATTATAATCTATAATTATTTAAATGGAGCTGTTTCTGTACTTGCATTTGAAGTTTTGACACTGAATCTTGATGCTTAAGCATAAGACTTTTGTCTGGTACATCATCATGAGCTACATAAAGAGATTAATTTAGCCTCTTAATAGAAAAAATAGATCTACTGTGAAATCTCTAGATTTAAAATTTGTAACAAATACAGGTCATTTTAATAACATTATAAGCAAATTACCATAAGACAGATGTGACATGAAAATTGTGAGAATACTTTTATTGGGTATGTGTTGAAGCTGTATCACTAACATCTCCATTATAATGTTTTAAATATAATGTTATACTATATATAGTCTCTAGTTTTCTTGGGTTATTTATACTTTAAGTTAATACATACTCATATAACTAAAAGAAACTGTATATGTACATGGTTATTCATTACAGAACACTTTCAAATTGCAAATATTCACAACCACACAAATTTACAAGCAGATTGGTTAAACTAAGGTATACACTACACTCTAACGTATCAATTATGGTAAATAATGTGGTACAAAAAGTGTACATACAGCTATAATATGAATGAAACAGATCTCTATAAACTGATTCCACTCAAGTGGATTTCTAGGAATAATGTTATATTAAAAAAACTGAAAAGGGAAAAACTTATATGCTACCTTGGGTATGGAAGAAGGAAACATAGTAAATATATCTGAAAACAAGGTAATGGTTGCCTACAAAATGGCAGGGGAACTGGCATTTGTTTGAGCATACCTTTTGTATATTTTTAACTTTTGAAGTAGGTTTAATGTTCTACATATTTCAAAATGAAATTAAATCAATAAGGGTAAGAAGGTGAAATGGAAACTGAAAGCAAATTAAGTCAGATTAAACTGCTGAAGGAAAAATAAAAGCACCAATTCATCAATACAATATTTAACATAAACACTTACTGTTGTACATGAGATTTGGGATAGGGAGGTGAAAGTCGACCACAAACAAATCATGAAATATTTTTGGCTGGTTTATTTTTCCATTGGTATATGCTAGGCTACTCTGAGACCATTTGAAAAGCATTGCAAGATTGAACAAATGAGTAAATGTTATCATATCATTTAGCATATCAGCTACCCCAGCCCAGGGACCCATAAAACGGTAGGAGAAATTAGGTTGGAGTTTCTTCAGCTGTGAGACCATCCCCCACCTCAGTATGCACTAATGTATTTGACACTTCTCTGGTGCTCTTCCATGGGGTAAAACAGAATGTTAGTGGAGCTGGTGCTCTCCCTTGTCTAGACTATAGCCATGGCATATGGTAGTAGGTGAATAAAGGTTAATTGGTTACTGTAATCTTGTTATATTAATAGGTCAATTCAAAAACTGCATCTCTGTGTAGCAAATTGCCACAATGAATGTGTGGTCAGTGAAGCAAAATACCTTCCTGGAAGGAACACTTTAGGAGGTGCTATGAGTCTGAAGGATATGATAAGGGGAAGGGTACTACTGGATTATTTGCAAGAGAGCCATAGGTCACTATGCCAGTCAGGCAAATGTGTCTCACAAAGTATGAGAAGATACCATGGGGCTCTCTAGAGTGCTACTGTATTGTTCACACAAGCTTTTCAGTTCTGTAGGATAACAACTGTTTTTTTTCTTTAGCCTCTGATTCAGCTACCAAGATGCCCAATGATTCAAATGAGAGACACAGCAGATAGGCTCTAAGAAAACTAAAGAAGCAGTTTTGTGGCTACACATGGGTAAAAAAATATTGGGGACACTGCATACTGAGTTACATTCAGGGATTACTGTTAGCTCTAGAATACCCCTAGATATAATGGACAACCTAAGATGCAGAGACTTACAGAGACTCATATATTCATGAAAAAGAATGTAGAGTACAAGGATTGCTTTGCCCAGCAACTTGAAGAGATCTGGAGATTTGGGTGGTTTGCATTCATGACGAAGAAGGTAAATCTTGTTAAACTTCATGAGGGAGAGGGGCACACTGTAGGGCTTGATATTGTAGAACCCCTTCTTCAGAGAGCCTTAACAATAGTGCCCATATTGCCCAAAGAGACAGAGGAAAAGGGGATTAAAGACATGAACATCTGACACCATTCTCTTTCCTTTGCTGGGTACTATTCTGACATACCATTATGAGTTCCCTGCCACTGAAAAACATATTTGGATCATTTCTTACAGAGGCTCAAATGGCTTTGTGAGGCCCCCTAGTGGTATCTAGGGTAGCAGATGGAGTGAGGATAGTAATGATATGATTTTCAACTAGACTGCAATTTCTAGTTTGGTCCAGGCCATCTTCACTAGTTACCTATTTCAATTAAACTTCCTTAGAAGGCTATGTCATTTGGTTCATGGCACAATCCAGATCTTAACTGACAAGTTTTCAAAAATGGAAAAAGTAGCTACAAACAAGATTTTACTGTTGAGCCAGTGAACAGAGAGACCTAAAAATGGAAATTGGGTACCTACTCCTGAACCATCTGGTAAGGGGTTTTTCTAAAGAAATCCCTAGGTCTAGTTACTCAATAATGGGGTCTCAAGGAAAACACTGATGGACTCTCCACCAAAGATTTCTAGACCAGGTAGTAGGCCATGGGTCCCAATGCACCTCACCACTAAAGTCCAAATTATGATGACCCTTGACTAATACAAGTGTTCTTCCCTTTGCTTCTCCAAGTGATATTGAGAAGAATCAAAGAACTATGTGCCACTTTTACTCAGACCTCTTAGCTTTCAAAAAAACAAAAATTAGGGAAGTGTTGGGTGAATATTCTTATGTCATCAGTGGTGATCTGAGGATGTATGCCAAGGTCAGAATTCAAAAGGGGGGTTGGGGAGAAAATTCATATCTAGGGCCATTAGGATACTGGTATGTAGATGACCATGATCTCCATAACCTCTGAAACCAGAAACTAGGGGAAACAGATAATATTCTCTGATTTCTCATCTGAGGCTATCACCAAGGTGACACTTGGTCAAACACTACTATGAATGTATCCCTTCAGTCTACCATAAAACTGCATTTTTATAGCTCCCACTACTAAATTTATAATACAACAAAAGTATTTTCTATGTGCAACCCCATTCACATTCATCCCCAAGCCCTGATAGGAACTGCTATATTTAGGGCCATTTGAGTGGGGCATGTAGAAGACTGCAAACCTCCAAACTTATATCACCTAGTACCTGTGTCTCCAAAAATAAACTCCTGGGAAGAAAAAGAAATACTCTCATTCCTGAGCCTAATGAAGCAAAAATTCCCCCATAAGACTATTTCCAATTTTAATAACTAAGTTGCCCTTTCACATGGCTTTGGGTGCATAGTGACTTGATTAATTTTTGCAGGTAAGTACTATAGTACAGCCCTGAGTACTGGAGGTACCTGAAATTGTAACTGTCATACAGTCTTTTCCAAACCGAAGGAAATTGATATGCAACTAATGACATATCCAATGGCCTCTGCTATATCCTGCTTCATGCAAATGATCAGTGTCAATTTAACCTTATGTGGAATGAGTTGCAATATACCATTAATGTCCTTCACATGACTACCAAATTGCTCCAATTTCTGTAACCAATGAATAGGTCATGACTTCTAAATGTCCTGCTCCAGAGGGAGGACTAGTGTTTTTTTAAATATATTTATTTATTTATGAGAAATAGAGAGAGCACAAGCACAAGAGAGAGAAGAAGACACAAAATCCAAAGCAGGCTCCAGGCTCCAAGCACAGACCCTGACGCGGGGCTCAAACTCACAAACCGTGAGATCATGACCTGAGCCAAAATTGGAAGCTGAACCGACTGAGCCACCCAGGTGCCCTAAGAGGGAGGACTAGTTTTTAGTTGAATGGCCCCAGATAAGGACGCCACCCAAGAAGTACTAGATGCCCGCTTGACCCACTTGTAGCTCTTGGCTAGACTATTAGTACAGAAAAGGTACATTTACCTGGCACCCTAGTGAAATCCCGACATGATTTCTAAAGGACATGATCTCTCATTCCTGAGGAAAAGATTGCCAAGTTTTGGCTCACTCAACTCCAATAAATAATAAGAGGCCCAGCAACTAGTGGGACTCTTGACTATTACATTCTCATTTTCCCTGTGTGAAATCCTTGATGATACCATCTCTGAGATTACCAGAAATGTTACTTATTTTTAGTGAGAATACAACAATAGGATGCCCTAAAGGCCCTCCAACAGACCTCCTGGCTCCCTACCCCCAATGCTCTTTTGATCTCTATTTCGTATTTGAATTATAGATCTCAGAAATATCTGTATGCCAATTGGACCCTATGGCAGAAGGCCACTGCTACAGGTCAGAGGCATCCATTGGGCTTTTGTATCCATAATTACCTGGAGTTGGCTGAAAGGCACATTACTTTGAAGAAATAATTATTCACCTGTTTTGGGGCCCTGGTAAATTATGAGTGCTAGTCTTGTGGCTATAAAATGATCATAATACCATAAATTCCAACCAAAGGGTATCAATATTTTCACTTTTTTTCTCTAGTTATCTTAGGGTATTCATATTTTAGTCAAAGTGTAACATTTCTATAAAATATATGTTCAAGTATAAATTCATGAGCCAAAATAAAAAGATGTTATAATGATGTTATTTATTTTTATTGAGAGAGACGGAGAGGGAGAAGGAGAGAGAGAGAGAGTGAGAGAGAGCACGCGCAAATGCACAAACAGGAGAGGGTCAGAGAGAGACTGAGAGAAAAATTTCAAGCAGGCTCCATGGTCAGTACAGAGCCCAGTGCAGGGCTTGATTCCATGACCCTGGGATCATGACTCAAGCTGAAAATCAAGAATCAGCTGCTTAATCACTGAGCCATCCTGGTGCCCCATCTAATGAGTTTAATTTAAAATAAAATTATTTGTAATATTATACTTACTACTAGGTCTTTCTCCTTTGTGGCTTGTTTGTTTCTCCACTTCAATTTCTGATTCTGACATTGAGTCTTGACGCTCAGGTAAATTATTTTCATCTGGTACTTCATCCTGAACTACATAAAGAATCATTTTGTCAACTAAATGAAAAAAAGATACAATGTGAAATCCCTAGGTTTTAAATTTGTAACAAGTGTGCATCAGCATTATTTCTCATTTTTAGAAAGTTATAATTAAATTGCCATAATGCTAGATTTTATATGAAAACTGTGCTGTTGAACTGGTTCAATATTCACAAATCAATCAACATGATAAACTACATTAATAAAAGAAAGGATAGGAGTGCCTGGGTGGCTCAGTCGGTTGAGCATCCAACTTCAGCTCAGGTCATGATCTCACAGCTTGTGAGTTTGAGCCCTGCGTCAGGCTGTGCTGACAGCTCAGAGCCTGGAGCCTGCTTCAGTTTCTGTGTCTCCCTCTCTCTCTGTCCCTAACCCACTCACGTTCTGTCTCTGTCTCTCTCAAAAATAAGTAAACATTAAAAAAAATTTTTTTAAAGAAAGGATAAGAAATATATGAGCCACTCAATAGATGCAGAAAAAGCATTTGACAAAATACAGCATCCTTTCTGGATAAAAACTCTCAAGAAAGTAGGGATAGAGGGAACATACCTCAACATCATAAAGCTGTTTTCCAAAGACCCACAGCAAATATCATCCTTAATGGGGAAAAACTGAGAGCTTTCCCCCTGAGGTCAGGAACATGAGAGGGATGTCCGCTCTCACCACTGTTGTTCAACATACTATTTGAAGTCCTAGACTCAGCAATCAGACAACAAAACGAAATGAAAGGCATACATTGGCAAACAAGAAGTCAGACTTTCATTCCTGTCAGATGCCATGATACTCTACATGGAAAACCAAAAAGACTCCACCAAGAAACTGCTAGAACTGATACATGAATTCAGCAAAGTCAAAGGATATAAAATCAATGTACAGAAATTAATTACATTTCTATATACTGATAATGAAGCAGCAGAAAGAGAAATCAAGGAATCAATCCCATTTACAATTGCACCAAAAACTGTATGATACCTAGGAATAAACCTAACCAAGATGTAAAAGATATGTACGCTGAAAACTATAAAAACTTATGAAAGAAATTGAAGAAGACACAAAAAAAATGGAAAAACATTCCATGCTTATGGATTGGAAAAACAAACATTGTTAAAATGTTTATTCTATGCAAATCAATATACACATTCAATGTAATTCCTATCAAAGTAATGGCAGCATTCTTCACAGAGCTAGAATAAACAATTCTAAAATTTGTATGAAACTATAAAAGACCCTGAATAGCAAAGTAATGTCGAAAAAGAAAACTAAAGCTGGAGGCATCACAATTCCTGACTTCAAGTTGTATCACAAAGCTGTATCATCAATACAGTATGGCACTGACACAAAAACAGACACATAGATCAGTGGAACAGGATATAAAACCCACAACTGGACCCACAGATGTATGGCCAACTAATCTTTCCAAAGCAGGAAAACTATCCAATGGAAAAAAGAGTCTCTTCAGCAAATGTTGCTGGGAAAACTGGACAGCGACATGCAAAAAGAATGAAACTGGAACAATTTCTTACACCATAACAAAAATAATTCAAAATGGATTCAAAATGGATGAAAGACCTAAATGTGATATAGGAAACCATCAAAATCTTACAGGAGAAAACAGGTAGTAACCTCTTTGACCTCGGCCACAGCAACTTCTTACCAGATATGTCTCTGGAGGCAAGGAAAACAAAAGCAAAAATGAACTATTGGGACCTCATCAAGATAAAAATCTTGTGCACAGTAAAGAAAACAACCAACAAAACTAAAAGGCAACCAACAGAATGTGACAAGATATTGAAAATGACATATTGGATAAAGATTTAGTATCCAAAGTCTAGTCTGTAAAGAACTTATCAAACTGAACACACAAAAAGCAAATAACCCAGTTAAGAAATGCGCAAAAGACATGAATAGACAATTTTCCAAAAAAGACATCCAGATAGCTAACGGACACATGAAAAGATATTCAGCATCCCTCAACATCAGGGAAATACAAATCAAAACCACACTGAGATATCACCTCACACCTGTCAGAATGGCTAAAATTAACAACTCAGGAAACAACAGATGTTGGTGAGGATACGGAGAAAGGGGAACCCTCTTGCACTGTTGGTGGGAATGAAAACTGGTGCAGCCATTCCAGAAAACAGTATAAAGTTTCCTCAAAAAATTAAAAAGAGAACTATCCTGTGACCCAGTAATTGCACTACTACGAATTTATTCAAAGGATACAAAATGCTAATTCGAAAGGACAGATGCACCCCAATGTTTACAGCAATGCCATCAACAATAGCCAAATAATGGAAAGAACCTAAATGCCCATCAATTTGTGTGTGTGTGGGGGGGGGGTGTGTGTATAATGGAATGTTACCTGGTAATCAAAAAGAATGAAATTTTTCCATTTGCAAAAACGTGGATGGAACTACAGTGTATTACGCTAAGCAAAATTAGTCAGACAGAGAAAGACAAATATCAAATGTTAATACTCATGTGGAATTTAAGAAACACAACAGCTGAACATAGAGGAAGGGAAGAAAAAATAAGAGACTCTTAAATACAGAGAACAAATTGAGGGTTGCTAGAGGGGAGGTGGGTGGGATGATGGGCTAAATGGGTGATGGGCATTAAGGAGGGTACTTGTTGGAATGAGTACTGGGTATTATATGGAAGTGAGGAATCACTGGGTTCTACTCCTGAAACCAATACTACACTGTTTGTTAAATAACTTGTATTTAAATAAATAAATTTGAAAAAAATAAAGGGAGAAAACTAGGGATGAAATGGTTGTTCTGTAAGTAATCTCTTTCTCTTGACATATATATATTTTTTTTACTTTTGTAAAAGGCAAAAGATTTATACGATCTGAAGAGAAACCAGAGTATATATATTTTTTTACTTTTGGAAGCAGGTTTGCGTTCCATTTACTTCAAAAATAAAATTAAATCACAAAATAGGAACTACAACTGAAAGCAAACTTAAATGAACATTGATAATTTAAAAGCATTAATGTAAATAACTCATCAATATAGTATTTGACACGGACCCTCTCTCATAAACAAGAGCATGGAAGAGAGACTATAAACACATGATAAAATATTTTCAGTAGGCTTGATTTTCTAGATTTATGTGCTAAGCAATTCCAAAAAAAATTTTTATGAGCATAATAAGAAGCAAATGAGTAAATGTGTTATGTTATTCAGAGTCAAGATTTACACAGCAGAAGAAAGGACACACACATGAAATGGAGGAAGGTAAGACAAAGCCCTGAGGGGATAGATTAGAATTGAAGGTTTCCAAGATTCATCATGAATTCTAAATATGTTTATGCAGGTTTACATGCACATGTATATGTATATAGGCATATGAGTATGAATATATACATGTACATATAAGTATATGTGAATACACCCAAGGAATCTAACCTAGGCCAGATCTTATGTGTGATGTTTCAGACACAAACATAGATAGTTATAAAGGTATGGGAAAGAGAAGCTTCTCAATCCACAAAAGACTTGATACACAACTAGTCATGGTCTCAACCCCTTCTTCTCCTATGCTCTTGTCAATACATAGTGCATTCTTACTCTAGTGGCTTCTAATTGGAGGCTTCCTTATGGTGCTGGGAAAGAGGGGCTTGACTGAAGTATTGTTTAGGCACTCCCTCTGTGTACACCACCTCACTGAGGGGCACTTGAAGAAATTTTTCTCAGTTCCACTTTAGTCAGGACTTTTCTACTCCTACCCCTGCCACCGCTACCTCCCAAGAACACAGGATCCATAAAATAGCAAGAGACTTTTGTTTGGGGATCCTTCAGCTGTGCGATGATCCTCCCCTATATCTCATACCAGTTTGGACTGATGCATCTAATATTCATCCACTGCTGCTCCAAGAGAGGAAACAGAACACTGGTGTAGCTGGGGCCCTTTCCTGTTTAGACTCTTCTTGATACTATTGCATTAAGTGAATAAAGCCTTTTTATTTGGTACTTTTCATTGTTACTTTCATTTTGCTTTTTATTTTAATGGGCCAACTCAAAAACTGGCATATCTCTCAGACAAACTGTAGTGCAGGCAAGGTCAATGAAGTCCAATGCCTTTACGGAAGGCACACTTTGGAAGATGCTAGTGAATCTGTGGGACGTTCTGGGATGGGGTAGAGGGGTTCTATGAGGTCATTAGAAGAGTCTGAGAGCTGCCTGGGGCATTTTGGCAGTCAGGTCAGTATGTTTTGGACAGTCCTAGCAAACCATGTGGGGTGCTCTAGGAGAATGTGATTTTGGTTTTCACATAAGCTTTACAGTTCTGAGGGGGAACAAAGTTCTTTATTTTTAGACCTTGATTCACTGGCCAAGGCACCTGCTGGATCAAATTAGAGATTCACCAGGCAACCTTTTAGAGAACTATGGAAGCAATTTGTGGCTACTGCTTATGGTTCACCAATGGTGGGACCTAAAGTCACTGGAGACGCTGCATTCTAAGTTGCACCCAATAACTATTGTTAGCTCTAAGCATGCTCCTGGAACAGCATACCACATAGTGAATGATTAAGACTTGTACTTTAATGAAAAAGAATAAGCGCCATGGTATCACTTTCTCCAGTAACAAAAAAGATCTTAGAGACCTGCTTTCTTTGCCTCCATAGTAAAGGAAATAATCTTGTTAAACTTAGTGAAGGAAAAGGGCATATTTGGGCATCTCACTACAGAATACTATCTTCAGAAAGCCTTGACAGTAGCCGTATTGACTGAAGAGGTGACACTAAATGGAGGATGAAAAGAGAAAACATCTGAGACTAGTTACTGTTTTTGTTCTGAAAGGATGGCCCACCTGTGATGAGCTCCCTGCCACCAAAACAATGTTTGGATCTCCATTACAGAAGTGACAGTGTCCCTTTAAGCCACACTAGTGGTCCTGATGAAGTGAAGACGGTACATGATAATATTTTTATTTTTTTAATTTTTTTAATTTTTATTTTTTAAGCCATACTATTTTATATATATATATATATATATATATATATATATATATATATATATATATAATGAAATTTATTGTTAAATTGGTTTCCATACAACACCCAGTGCTCACATCAACAGGTGCCCTCCTCAATGACCATCACCCACTTTCCCCTCCCTCCCACCCCCCCATCAACCCTCAGTTTATTCTCAGTTTTTAAGAGTCTCTTGTGGTTTGGCTCCCTCTCTCTCTCTCTTTTTTCCTTCCCCTCCCCCATGGTCTTCTGTTAAGTTTCTCAAGATCCACATAAGAGTGAAAACATATGGTATCTGTCTTTCTCTCTATGACTTATTTCACTTAGCATAACACTCTCCAGTTTCATCTATGTTGCTACAAAAGGCCATATTTCATTCTTTCTCATTGTCACGTAGTATTCAATTGTATATATAAACCACAATTTCTTTATCCGTTCATCAGTTGATGGACATTTAGGCTCTTTCCATAATTTGGCCATTGTTGAAAGTGCTGCTATAAACATTGGGGTACAAGTGCCCCTATGCATCAGCACTCCTGCATCCCTTGGGTAAATTCCTATCAGTGCTGTTGCTGGGTCATAGGGTAGATCTATTTTTAATTTTGGGTGGAACATCCACACTGTTTTCCAGAGTGGTCGTACCAGTTTGCATTCCCACCAACAGTGCAAGAGGGTTCCCATTTCTCCACATCCTCGGCAGCATCTATAGTCTCCTGATTTGTTCATTTTAGCCACTCTGACTGGCATGAGGTGATATCTCAGTGTGGTTTTGATTTGTATTTCCCTGATGAGGAGTAACGTTGAGCATCTTTTCATTTGCCTGTTGGCCATCTGGATGTCTTCTTTAGAGAAGTGTCTATTCATGTCTTCTGCCCATTTCTTCACTGGGTTATTTGTTTTTCAGGTGTGGAGTTTGGTGAGTTCTTTATAGATTTTGGATACAAGCCCTTTGTCTGATATGTCATTTGCAAATATCTTTTCCCATTCCGTCGGTTGCCTTTTAGTTTTGTTGATCATTTCCTTTGCAGTGCAGAATCTTTTTACCTTCATGAGGTACCAATAGTTCATTTTTGCTTTTAATTCCCTTGCCTTTGGAGATGTGTCAAGTAAGAAATTGCTGCAGCTGAGGTCAGAGAGATTTTTCCCCGCTTTTTCCTTTAGGGATTTGATGGTTTTGTTTCACATCCAGGTCCTTTATCCATTTTGAGTTTATTTTTGTGAATGGTGTAAGAAAGTGGTCATTCTAGGTTCATTCTTCTGCATGTTGTTGTCCAGTTCTCCCAGCAACATTTGTTAAAGACTGTCTTTTTTCCATTGGATATTCTTTCCTGCTTTGTCAAAGATTAGTTGGCCATACTTCTGTGGGTCCAATTCTGGAGTCTCTATTATTCCATTGGTCCATGTGTCTGTTTTTGTGCCGATACCATGCTGTCTTGATGATCACAGCTTTGTAGTAGAGGCTAAAGTCTGCGATTGTGATGTGTCCCACTTTGGTCCCCGCTATTTGGGGTCTTTTGTGGTTCCATACAAATTTTAGGATTGCTTGCTCTAGCTTCGAGAAGAATATTGGTGCAATTATGATTGGGATTGCATTGAATGTGTAGATTGCTTTAGGTAGTATTGACATTTTAACAATATTTATTCTTCCAATCCATGAGCATGAAATGTTTTTCCATTTCTTTGTATCTTCTTCAATTTCCTTCATAAGCTTTCTACAGTTTTCAGCATACAGATCTTTTACATCTTTGGTTAGGTTTATTCCTAGGTATTTTATAATTCTTGATGTAATTGTGAATGGGATCAGTTTCATTGTCTTTCTGTTGCTACATTATTAGTGTATAAGAATGCAACTGATTTCTATACATTAATTTTGTATCCTGTGACTTTGCTGAATTCATGTATCAGTTCTAGCAGACTTTTGGTGGAGTCTACTGGGTTTTCCATGTATAATAACATAGTAAGATTTTTAAATAGACCAGATTTCTTAATTAATTCATGCCACCCTCACAAAATATCAAGCTCTATTACATTTCTTCATAAGATCAAGTCATTGGGTACCATATAATCTGAATATTAAGTGACAAATTATTACATACAAATAGCAGCTACTGCTAAGGTTGCAATGATTGACCAATAGTGAAAACAATATGAAAATGGTAATCAGTCACCCATTTCTGGACAATCCAGGTCAAGGCCTTCTCAAAGAGATCTATGAGTGGATATCCAATAATGGGAGTGTCAAGAAAGTAAGTTGATGTACTCTGTACCAAGGCACTAATGGCCAGATACTAGGTAATGGGGTACCCAAAGGCAGGTGAATTAGGGTCCATATGCTGATGGCCCCTATGACTAATATAAGTTCTACTGCTCAGCTCTTTCCACTGAATCTTGATATGAATCTGAGAGCCTATCAACCTTTATCAAGAACCTTTGTTTTCAGAAATGAACAAGACTATGCATTAGCCAGGTCCCTTCACCATCAGTGGAAGACCTATGCTATGGTCAGAATTTAATGGGGAGGTAGGAAAGAATGGTGTTTCTTGGGCCTTTGGATACTGATGTTTTTGACTATGATCTTCACAACTCCTGATACCAAGCTGTAGGGAAAACACACAATGTTCACTGGGTAAGGGTAAGGGATCTGGGTAACAATACCATTGGGTTTGAAGTCATTGTCAATGGGACCCTTACCCAGATCCAACTATGGATATTTCCCTTTATATCACTGCAAACTTCCATTGTAATGGCCCAATTAGTATACATATTATTTATAGATGAATTGTCAATGTGAAGTCCCGCTTTGTACGAATTCCTCAGCCCTGATGGAAATTGTTGCAGTTAAGTCCATTTTAGTTGGCATGTGGAAGACTGAACCTATCCAATTACCAGTTTCTAGTGCCTTTGTCTCCCAAAACACCTGCCTGAGGATGAAAAAAATATATAGCTGCCCTAATTGCTGAGCTGAATGAAATGAAAATTCTCCATGAGACTATTTAACTATCTAATAATTCAGTCAATCTGTGCTCACAACTTTGGGTGTATAGAGACTCAACTGATTTATGCAGCTTAATGTTGTAGTAAAGACCTTACAACTATGGTATTTACATTGTGACAGTGCTACAGTCTGTCCAAATTTGAGGGAACTTGGGATGCAGCAATTGCTATTATGAATGCCCGTTTTAGCATCCCTTTATTGTGGAAGATCATAATCAGTAGCCTTTGGGGATTGGGTTGTCATATGCCACTACTGTACTTCCAAAAGGCTGTCAAAATTCTCTGAATATCTGCCATCAACACACAAATGATGATATGAAAAAGTCCCACTCTCAGAGAAATCAATAGACTTCCACTCTATTGATGACATCTACCAACAGGGACACAACTAAACAAATACTGACTGTCCTGCAGATCCACATATGGCAACTCAGTGAGGTTAGTATTACAGGCAAGGTAGAGTTACCTGGTACCCTAATAGAATTCCTCAACATGCTCTGTAAGGGGAATGACATCTCATTTCAGAGAACAGTGCCCAGCTTTGCCCCTCTCTACTTTAACAAATGAAAGCCCAGCAATTGATGGGACAATTCAGTTACTTACACTCTCATATTCCCCATTTAGGGTCTGTGATGGCCTATCTGTGGGATAAGTAGAAGGGCCAGTTCCTTTCAGTAGGGCCATGACCAAGAATATGCCCCAGAGTCCCTCCAACAGGTCACAAGGCTGCCTTTCCACTGAGCCCCTCTAGTCTCTATTGGCTCATTGACTTACAGAACTAAGGAAAATCTCTTCTCCCTGAAAGAAGGTAAGGCAGGAGGCCACTGTCATAGGTCAGAAGTACCCCTTTGGTCTTTCAAACTCATATCTCCAAGAGACAGATGAAAGGTACACATTCTTTAAGAGATATTATTGGCCAGTTACAGGGCCTTTGCAGACACTGAGTGGTTGCCTTTGACCAAGAAATAACCATAGGACAGGAAATACCAACAAAGAATATCAATACTTCTCCCTTTGTTCTATAGTTATCTTAGGGTACTTAACTTTAGTCAAGCTTTGATTTCTATAAAAAAATATGCTGAAACAAATATTCATAAACCAAAGAAAAATTATCTTCCAATGAATTTCATTTAAAGCTATCTATAATTACCATACTTACCATAGAATCTTTCCCCTTTGGAAGCTCTTTGTTTTTTTACTTGCAGTTGAGTTTTTGACATTGAGTCTTTAGGATCATGATTTCCAGGTACTTTATCATGAGCTACATAAAGAGAGGCATTTAGTCCAGTAAATGGAAAAACAAAAATATCGTGAGATTCCAGGCTTTCAAAATATTGACAAATGCACAGCAAAGTTTTCTCTCATTTTTAAAAAGTTATAAGTAAATTATCATAATTATAGGTCCAATATGAAAATGGTGAGAAGAGTTTTTAATGGATGTATTAAAACTGTCTCATTATTCCATTAACATTCATAGTTCTCAAATATGTCTCAATTGAGTTTTTATTTCTGTTAATACTTTAAATTAAAACATAATT
Source organism: Leopardus geoffroyi (assembly GCF_018350155.1). Taxonomy (NCBI): domain Eukaryota; kingdom Metazoa; phylum Chordata; class Mammalia; order Carnivora; family Felidae; genus Leopardus; species Leopardus geoffroyi. The sequence continues at coordinate 29,665,165 of NC_059341.1, read as the reverse complement.
ATTGATGAAGGAATGAAAATATATATGCACAAGATTATTCATTACAGCATATTTGTTATTGCAAAATATTCAAAACCACATACATATGCAAACATAGGAGATTGGTTCAATAAACTAAGGTATATACTAGAAACTATAGTAATATCAATTATGGTACATAGTATGATCCAAACAAGTGTACATGCAACTCTAAAAGAAATGAAGAAAAGATCCCATCAAACTGATGGAGGAATGTCCAGGATATAATGTTAAGTGGAATAAAAAAAACTGGTAGAAAGGGTATCTAGTACATTATCTTTTAGGAAATAACAGAAAGGAAATTTAGAAATAGATATTTACCTTTACAAAATTAAACATGAAAGATAAATCAGGAAAAAAAAGTAGTTTTTTAGTTTTTTCCAAAGTCACTGTGGACGATGTTTGTTGAATTTTACTAAATAACTTTTGATAGTGCTAGGCATGTCCCTCTCACTGAGGAACAGCCTATATTGTAGTATATATTTGAGACTCATTTTTAATGAACAAGTATACAAAACCTTCAACATTGCTTTGCTAGTGAGCTGAGGAGAGCATAGAGTATGAGGTAGTTTGCCTCCATCGTTAAGAAAGTAACTCATGAAATTAAGTGAGGGGATGCATCACAGCAGACTCACTCATTCAGAGTGCCCTCACAGTGGCCACTTGACCAAGAAAGACAAGGAAAGTGGGGAAGGCAATAATGTAAACCCTAGACACACTTGGTCCTCAGCTCCTTTCTCATGTTTGGCCCACCAATATTGAGTGTCCTTAGACCAGAAAGGCTGTTTGGATCACTTTTATAGCCACCTGAAAGATGAGCCACAATGAGCCACTCTGATGGTCCTTTTGTTGAACAATGGGGGGCAAGCACAGTAAACAGATTAGGAGATTGTTAACTAGACTCAGATTTCCAGGGTCATTTGTATCACCTTTACTGGTTTCTAGCTCAATTAAACCTCCTTATAAGGTGATGTCAATTGGTTCACAAGACAACCTGAATCCTCTTAACTGACAGATTTCAGGGCAAGGAAAAACCAGCTAATGTGAAATAATGATGTTTGACTAGTGAATGGAGTAACATAAAAATGTTAAGCAGGAACCCACTTCCGAACAATCTGATTAAGTGTTTCCCCAAGGAAAGTTCTGAGTCTGGTTAGTCGACAATGGGGCCTCAGGGATGACATTAAAGGACTCTCCAAAAAGGATTCATGGCCAGATAGTGATCCATAGGTCACCCAACACACAGCCCCACTAGAAGCCAAATGGTGATGACATCTAAGACTAACACAAGTATTCTTCTTTCTGCACTTCTAAGTTTATCTTGGGATAACCAGAGACCTCTCCTCCCCCACGACCTACTTTAACCCAAACTTTGAGCTTTCAGTATAAACAACAATGAGAATTAGGTCAAGATTCCTATATCTCCATCTGGGGATGAGGGTGTATGCCAAGGTCATGGTTCAATGGGAAGATGGGTGAGAATTGCATTTCTAGGCCTCTTGGATACTGGTGCATATATGAATGTGATCCCTATAATTACTGACACTAGGATGAGGGGAAAAGAGATAAGGTCCAATTGTTTTGGGGCTGAGCGTACTAAATGGGACCTTTATCCAAACTCAACTATGGGTGTGTCCTTACAGGCCACTAAAAATCTCCACTGTTATGGCTTCCATTACTGAGTGCATTATTTGTATAGATGTATTTTCTATGTACATCTCACTCACTTTCCTCCCCAAGCCCTACTGGCAACTGATGTAGTTTAGGGCCATTTTAATTTGGTATATGGAAAACTATAAGCCTACCAAGCTACCAGTGCCTAGCACCTTTGCCATCCAAGAACACTACCTAGGGGAAAAAAAATTGCCTTCATTGCTGAGCTTAATAAAACAAAGTTGTCCATGACATTTTTTTCTCTATTCATAAACCCTTTCAGTCTGTGTGTAAGGCCTTGGGTAGCTAGAGACCCAATTTATTATCATCACTCAACACCATCGTACAGAAATGGATGCTGGTGTCACTTGGAATTGTGACCTTCATAGAAGTTTACTGCCCAAGGTGAGTGAAATAGGTATGCAGCAACTGGTATCATAAATGCCCTTTCTAGCATCCCTGTTCAACACCGGTAATTAGGATCATAAGTTTACCTTATGTGTAATGGGTTATAATATACCCTTGATGTCCTTCCATAAGCCCATAACCTGGAAAAAAGCCCTGCCCCCAGATCAAGTACTAACCTTCCACTATATTTATGACATTCTCCACTGGACCCCGACAAGAGTACTACCCAAAAAGGACTGCATACTGTAATAACCCACATGCAGCAACACAGCTATACCATTAATATAAACAAGGTACAAGAACCTAATACTCATACAAAATATGGGGGCAAAATGGAAAGGATTACATTGTCTCACTCCAAGTTCTAAGGGGTAAAGCTTTTTTTTCTCTCTCTACCCAAAAAATACAAAGGAGACCCAGTAATTGGTGGGATTATTTAGCTTCTGGAACTTTCATATTACCTATGCAGACATCTCAATGATACCCATCTATAATGTTACCAAAAAGGCCTCTACCTTCGAGTGGGTCCCAGCCAAACGGATGCCTTATGGATCCTCCAACAGGCCTCTCAGGCAACCCTTCTAGTTTGTTCCTTTGATCCACATTTGCCTTTTGAGTTACAGATCTCAACACCTTATCTACCAATTTGAGTTCTATGACAGAAGGACAATGCCACAAGTCAGAGGTGACTGGTGGGTTACTGAACCCAAAAATCTTCCTAAAATATATATACCCCTTGAGATACTGCTGGTCGGTCATTGGATCTTAGTGGATACTGAGCACATGACTTGTGGATGTGAAATTGTCTTACAAGCAGAAACCAACAAAAGTTATGAATACTTTGACTTTATTCTCCAATTAGGATATTCAGATTCAAAATCAAACTATAAATTTTCTACAAAATATATGTTCATATACATATTCATGAACCAAAGTAAAACAATCTTCTGATATGATTAATTTAAAATATTTATGTATAATTATTATACTTACTAGTGACTCTTTCCTCTTTAGCAATTTTTTGTTTGTTTACTTGAAGTTGAGTTTTTGACATTGACTCTTGAAGCTCAAGCACAGGGCTTTCATCTGTTATGTTGTCAGGAGCTACATAAAGAGAGGCTTTTAAATCACCATTTAACAAAACAGAACTATTGTGAAATTCCTAAGTTTCAAACTTAGGAATAGTCTATAGCAGCATTTTCTTTCACATAAACAATTATAAATACATCACTATAATGTGAAATCTGACATGAATAAGGTGATAAGGGTTTTAATGGCTAATTGTTGGAGCTATCTCCTTAATTCAAGAACATATTTTGCATTAAATATTTATATTAGCCTCTAATTTTCTTGTGTTATTTATACTTTATGTTAATGCATATTAATAAAATAAAAGTGAAAATATATGTACATTATCTCTACATTATTTTTCATTGAAAAATATTGAAAATTACATAAATGTTCAAGTATGGGTGACTGAATAAGGTATAATTCTATGAACTATGGCATGGTATAAATTCTCATAAGTAATGTGATAAATATCTTTATAAGCTGACTTATAAGAATTTCCTGGAGATAATAATAAATGGAAAAAAGAAACCAGAAATGGGGATAATGATTTTAAAAGAAGGAAAATAAAAAAAGAGAGAGCAAAAGAGATACTTACCTTTAAAACAGAAAACACAGGAAACATGTAAGAAAAAATACAAATAATCAACTATAAGATGTGAGGGGAATAATGAGGAAGGAATGGTAATCTCTAAGTATACCTTTTTACTTATTTTCTAATTTAGAAGTACGATCACATTATGCATATTCCAACAATTGAAATAAGGTCAAGTATAAGACAACTAAAATGGAAAGAAACCTTAGAAAGAAAAAGTACTAATCTAAGTAATTCAGCAATGTATTATTTAACATAAACCCTCATTCTTCAACAAGAGAGTAGGGGGCAGACTACAAACATATAACAGAATCTTTCAATAGGTTTATTTTTCTAGTGGCATATACTAAGCAATTCTGAAATAATTTCAGAAACGTTGTAGGGATAAGCAAATTAATATGGCTGTTCAGAGTCAGGTTCACACTATAAAAGAAAGAACATCTGCATATGAAAAAAAGCAAGGGAAGAACAAGTACTGAGGGGATGGACTGAAATTTAAGATGTCCATGAGAACTCATGATTTCTAAATTAATTTAGAAATTAGTTGTTACTTTCAATTTGGCTTGCTATCTAAATATGTCTCTGCATTTGTATATGCATGTATATGTGCACATATGTGTATGTGTGTATAAATATGTGTATGTGTATATATACATATGTATATATGGGAGTCCAACTCCAGGCCAAAATCCTACATTTGACATTTTGACATTGACTTTGTGATACCCATCTGTCTATAGGCCCAATCATAGACAATTACAAAGTTTCTACCTGGCAGTACTCACAGTGGGGAAGGGGGGTGGAATTTACCACCCACACCAAGTTTAATGTACAGCCTGTGAACGCCAGACACTTGAGGTAGTTGCAGTCAAAGACTAAGACCCATCGATGACGTGATCTTATGCATTCTCTTTCCATGCCAGGTGCCTCCATTAGAGGCCTTCTTGTGAAAAAGTGAGGAGTCACCTAATACACTGTACTTTTTAGGCACTTCTCAATAGGCCACTTTACTAGGGATATTTAAAGATACCTTTCTCATTTCAACTCAGTATTTAGGACTTCTGTACTCCTAGTCATCCTACATCAATATTTGCAAGGCTCTTGGATTCAAAAACAGACCAGAACCTTTTGTTTGGGGCTTCTTCAGCTATGAGATTATCTTCCCCCAAACTTCACTCCCATCTGTACTGATACGTCTGACCCTTTGCTGGTTTGGTTCTGTGGAGTAAATGAAAGACGTTTTCCTATTTAGACTCTTGTTTATACTATTGTAATAAGTGAATAAAAGCTTAACTGTTACTTTCAGTTGGGTTTGCTATCTAAATTGACGAAGTCAAAATTGGCAGCTTTTTCTCTGACAAATTGGCATAGTCAACAATAAAGTAAAATTCTGGAAGGAGAACTTTGGGAGGTGCTAGTGAGTCTACAAGACTCTTTTGAGGGATACAACTGGATCATTCACAAAAGTCATAGGGTCCTACAGCGCACAGCATCAGACAAGACAATGTATCTCCAGAAGTGCTAGTGGACACTGATGGGGGCTCTCCAGGAGAGTACTATTGTATTATTTACATATACTTTACTTTTAAATTCTGAGCATGAATAATTGTCCTTCTATTTACCTCTCAATTCACTGGCCAAAACACACAGTAAGTGGTCAAATTAGATGTTCAACAGATGAACTCTAAGCTAGGGAAGCAATACCTTGGTTACTGCCTTTGGTCCTCTGGTGATAGGACCTAAAGTTATCAGAGATCTAGCATGCTGAGTTGCACTCAATGCTGTTAATTTTAAGAACCCCTCCTTGTCATAGTTAGCCTACGACTCATTAATTTATTGAGATATGTTCTTTAAGGAAAAAAGAATGTAGGGTCTTAAGGTCACTTGATCCAGTGACCTGAAGAGACCTTAGAGACTGGGTAGTTCCCCTCAATAATACAGGAGATAATCTTTTTAAACTTATTGAGGGAGACTAGCATCTGTGGGGCTTGTAAATACAAAACTCCTTGTAGAGACTGGACAACAGCCATGTTGCCCACAGAAGTGGGCATGGAATAGTTCTGTCAAGGTAGCAACTATTGACCAGCATAAAAAGTGATATAAAATGGTAATTGGGCAGCTAAACCTGGACAAGATAAGCAAAGGTTTTCTAGACGAGATATATAAGTTCAGTTGCCCATCAGTGGGTTCTCAAATGAAGAGACTGAAGGACTCTTTACCAAGGTACTCATGGACAGGTAGTATTCAGGAGCACTCAAGGGTCTGTACCACTATGGTATACATGGTGACAGTTACTGTGACAAAAACAAGTGTTATCACTCTACTCCTTACAATGTTTTTTTCTCTTCCAAATTTTTATTTAAATTCCAGTTAGTTAACATACAGTTAATATCAGTTTCATGTATAGGATTTAGTGATTATCACTTACTTACATACAATACCAAGTGCTCATCACAAATGCCCTTAATCATCCATTTAACCCATCTCCCAGCCCACCTCCCCTCCAGCAACCCTAAGTTTGTTCTCTATAGTTAAGAGTCTGATTTATTGTTTGCCCCTCCTTTTTTTTTACATGTTTATCTGTTTCTTAAATTCCACATATGAGTGAAATCATATGGTATTTGTCTTTCTCTGAATAACTTATCTCACTTAGTATAATACTCTCTAGCTCCATTCACGACATTGCAAATGGCAAGATTTCATTCTTTTTTATGGCTGAGTAATATTTCAGTGTGTGTGTGTGTGTGTGTGTGTGTTACATTTTTATTCATTCACTAGTCAAGCTGTAGTGATCAAGACAGTATAGGCACTGGTGCAAAAACAAACACATAGATCAATGGAACAGAATAGAAAACTCAGAAATGAACCCACAACTATAAGGTCAATTAATCTTCAACTAAGCAGGAAACAATATACAATCAGAAAAATAGTCTCTTCAACAAATGGTATTGGGAAAACTGGAGAGCAACATGAAAAAGAATGAAACTGAACCATTTTCTTACAACACACATAAAAAAATTCAAAATGTATTAAAGATCTAAATGTGAGACATGAAACCATCAAAATCTCAGAGGAGAATACAGGTAGGAACCTCTTTGACATTGGTCATAGAAGCATTCTACTAGATACATCTCCTGAGGCAAGAAAACAAAAGCAAAAATGAACATCAAAATAAAACGTCTCTGCACAGTGAAGGAAACAATCAACAAAGCTAAAAGGTAATCTACAGAATGAGAGAAGATATTTAAAAGTGACATATCCGATAAAGGGTTGGTATCCAAAATATATAAATAAATTATAAATGACAACACCCAAAAATGAAAATCCAGTTAAAAAATGGCCAGAAAACATGAATAGACATTTTCCCAAAGAAGACATCTAGATGGCTAACACATGAAAATATTCTCAACATCATTCATCATCAGGGAAATATAAATCAAAACTACAATCAGATATTACCTCACCCCATCAGAGTGGCTACAATTAACAACACAGGAGACAAAGATGTTGGTAAGTATGCAGAGAAAAAGGAACTCTCTTACACTGCTAGTGGGAATGAAAACTGGTGTAGCCACTCTGAAAAACAGTATGGAGGTTCCCCAAAAAGTTAAAAATAGAACTAACTACTGCTAGGTATTTACCCAAAGAAATAAAAAATACTGATCTCAAGGGATACATACACTTCAGTGTATATAGCAGCATTATCAACAATAGCCAAATTATGTAAAGAGCCCAAATGTCCTCCCAGTGAATCTTGACAGGAGTCAGAAAGCCCAGCCAATTTTTACTCTGAACTTTTGCCTTTCAAAAATGAAAAATACAAGGGGATAGGCCACATCCCAATATACCCAGTGGACACATGAGGACCTCTGCTAAGGAAGAAGTTAACTGGGAAAATGGTGGACAAGTGCATTTTTAATGTCTTTTGAATAGTGGTACATAAGTGGCTGTAATCACAACTCTTGACATCAGGATGACAGGAACACAAATAATGCTGTCTGGTTTGGGGCCTGAGGCCAACACCAATGGAACTCTTATCCAGACCAGACTATGGATGGGTCCTCTTGGGTCAACAAAAAATTCCATTGTTATGGCCCCAGAAAATAAATGTATTAGAGATATGTGTTAGAGATATATTGTCTATAAGAAACTGCACTCACATTCTTCCAACTGATGGAAACTGATGGAAATTGTTGCAGTTAGAGCCATTTTAAGGGAGCATAAGAAAACAGTTAACCTACCTAATTGCCAGCACCTAGCAGCACCTTTGTCTCCCAAAAATATTCCTGGGAAATAAGATAAATAATTTCCCTCTTTGCTGATCTTAAGACAGCAAAATCTCCTGGAAACTATGTCCCCATTCAATAAATCAATTGGCTTGTGCATCTGGCCTTGAGTTCATACTCAATTGATTTTGGTCATTCAATACAAAGGACAGCCCTTGGTACTAGCAGTATCTGACACTGACTGATGTAGAAACTATTGTCCACAGTGTGGGAACTTGTTATGCAACAATTGATATTGCAACCCTTTTCAGTATCCCTCTGCCTGGGAATTATTAGTATCAGTTCATTCTTGTGTAGAATGGGTATAACTCATCACTCATATCCTTCCACAAATCTTTCTAAATTTTTGATCTGTCACCAATGCATAGATCATAACCTGGAAAATATCCTACTACCAGAGGGAGGAATAGCTTTCTATGTTATTGATAATATCATTATATTGGTTCCAGACAAGGAACTAACAAAAACCAAGGGCTAGACACCTTGCTGATGCACAGGTGGTAACTTGATTGACCATTATTACAAAGTTCAAGAACCTAGTACCCAAATGAAATTCCTGGGCATTATTTACAAGAGGTATGGTGTCTCATCCCATTAGAGGAAACTGGCTTTGGCCCTCTATGCTACAATTATAAAGGATACCTGATAATTGATGGAAGTAATCACTTACTTGCATGCTCAATGCCCCCTATCACTGGGATTATAAGAAAGGTCATTTACTTTTAATGGATCCACAACCAGAAGAATGACCTGGAAGCCCTCACACTGAGGCAACCCTTCCCCTAGGCTCCTCTGATCCATTTTGCTTTTTGAGTTACAGATCTCAACAATGTCTCTCTTTGCCAGTTGGAACTTTAGGAAGGAAAACACTGCTACAGATAAGAGACATCTGTTGGACCTTTGAATCCATAATCTCTAGCAGTAGCTAGGTGAAAAATATACACCCTTTAAGAAATAATTAGTGGTCTATTATTGAGCTTCAGTGGATACTGACATATGACTCATGACTGTGAAATAGTCTCAATACAAGCAATTCCAACCAGAAGTTATCAATACTTTTGTTTTTGTTCTTTAACTATCTTAGGGTATTCATACTTTAAATCAAAGTGTAAAAATCTCTATAACATATATGTTCAAATACATATTCATGAACCAAAGTAAAGAGATTTGATGAATATAACTTAAAATAATTTAGATTTATCTATAATTATTCTACTTACTAATGAATGCTTCACCTTGGGAAGTTTTTTGTTTCTTCACTTGCATTTCTGTTTCTGACTTTGAGTCTTGATGCTTAAGCATAAGGGTTTTATCTGGTACATCATCATTAGCTACATAAAGAGATACATTTAGTTCATTAAACAGAAAAACAGTTCTATTTGAAATCTTTAGAGATCAAACTTATAACAAGTATATAGCATTATTTTCTCTCATTTTTATTACCATAATGCTAGACCTACGATTTTATGATGAGAAGAATTTTAATATGTGTGTTGAAGTAGTCTCATTATTTCATAAACATTTCTTGTCATAAAAATATATTTTATATTAGTTCCTACTTGCTTTGGATTATTTATAGTTTAGGTTAATATATATAGTCATAGCCCAAACAATTCAAATGCATGCATACAAGATTATTCATTTCACCATATTTGTAATTATAAGATACTCAAAAGCACCCAAATATATAAGCATATGAGATTGGTTAAATAACAAAGTAATATCAACTATGATGTATAATGTGGTACAAAGAGTTACATATGTGGCTCTAAAGTAATTTTAAAAATTACTATATCCCAACTTTAAGGGATTGCTAAGAGGTAAGTTTATTTGGGAAAAAATGCAAATGGAAGCTATCAAGTATGCTTTTAGGAAAAAAAGAATGGGAAATAAAAAGAAAATATATACTTACCTTTAGAAAAAGAAACACAGGAAAGACAAACCAGAAAATAAAGTAGTTTGTCATCAAAAGTTGTGGAGACCCTTCATGTAGATTGCACACACTGACTACTAGATCTAAGCATGTCTCTGGTGCTGATGACAACCTATAATGCAGTGAATTTTTCTCATGTTTAATGAAAAAGAATGTAGGACCCTCAGGATTACTTTGCCCAGGGACCCAAAGAAACCATGAATAATTTGCCTCCAGCATAAAGGAAGTAATCTTATTAAATGTAGTTAGGGACAGTGGCACTTTGTGAAGTGTGTCACTACAGACTCCCTCATTCAGGAAGTCTTTCAGTGGCCACTTTGCCTAAGAAAGATGAAGAAGGGGTCAAGTGGAAGAAACAACATTAATACCTGAGATGCTCTCCTTCCTTAGTTAGTTACTATTTGGTCTTGAACTGGTTTGGTCCAAATAAGGTGAGTTCTCTACCAAAAAAAAAAAATTGGACCACTTTTACAACCACCTACAAGGTGCTCTGCAAGCCACCTGATAGTTCCTTGGTTCAACAATTAGGAGTGAGTATAGTAAATGATGAGATTGTTTACCAGACTCCGATCTGATTTCATTCTTGCAACTCTCACTGGTTACCTAGCTCAATTAAACCTCCTTACAAGGTGATGTCAGCTGGTTCATGGAACAATCCAGATCTTAACTTAAAAACTTCCAAGCAAAGAAAAAGCAACTACTAGCAAGATACCAACTTTTCACTAGCAGCCAGAATGATGTACAAATGATAAGTGAGTACTTACTCCCGGACCACCTGGTTAAAGTCTTTCCCAAAGACATCTATGGGTCTTGTTACTCAACAATGGGTCTCCAGGAAGAGATTAAAAACTCTCCATCAGATACTTGTGACCAGATAATGGTCACTGGGGCATAACACAGAGCCCCACTAAAGTCCACATAGTGATAACTCCTATGACTATTCCCTCCAGGCCTCCCAGTGAATCTTAAGATGAATCAGAGAACAACCTCCTACTTTTACTTAGATCTCTCAACTTTAAAAAATAAACAAGACTATGTGTTAGGCCAAGGTCCCTATGACCCCATTGGTAACATGGAGGCATTTGGCAAAGTCACAGTTCATTGGGGAGGTGAGGAAGAATTGTATTTCTTGGGCCTTTTGGACCAAGATGAAGGAGTAACAGATAATACTCTCTGGTGTTGGATTTGAGGCAACCAACTATAGGTATATCCCTTCAGCCACCACCACCCCAAACCCTATCGTTATGGACTCCACTACTGAATGCGTTGTTGATATATATGTTTATATACCTGTGCATGCCCAGCCCCTCTCCCTTATCCCTAAGCTATGACAGGAAATCCTGCAATTGTGACCATTTCAGAGACCTAATGTAGAAAACTCTGAGCCTAACAGATTACTACTGCCTAGCACCTTTAACTACCAAAGCAACTATTTGGAGGAGAAAAAGAGACAGCTTCCTTATTCTGAGCTTAATGAAGCACAAGTTTCCCATGAGACTATTTTTCCATTCAGTAGCCCTATCTAGCCTGTGGATTAAGCCCCTTGTGTCTGGAGATTCAACTGACTATTAGAGATGCAATGCAATCATGGAGACCTGTGCAATGATGTTATTCAATATCATTACTGTCATGCAGGTCATTGCGTAAGCAGAGGGAAATATGTATAAAGTAATTGATATTTCAAATGTCCCTTTCAACATTTTTATCCACATGGATGCTCAAGATCAGTTTGCCATATGTGTAGTGAGTTGCAATACACATGTAATGTCTTTCCACAGGCCATGACCTGGAAGAAGTCCCACTCCCACATGGAACACTAGCTTTCGACTATACACTGATATCCTATACAAATACTGATACCCTCCTTTGAACCTCAACAAGGGTACTATCCAACAAAGACAGAAGGCACATGGATTCACATGTGGTGACAAGACTGGGACATTAATACAAAAAAAAAAAAAAAAAAAAAAAGCACAAGGACCTGGTAACCAAGTAAAATCTCTGGGATTAAACTGGGAAGGGGCAGTGTGTTTCATTCTATAAGAGATAATTGCTAAGCTTTTAGTATCTCTAAGCCCCAATAAATACAAAGGAGGCCCAACAATTGGTAGGACTTTTCAGCTACTAGTGCTTTGGCATTCATCATGTGATCATCTTGATGGAATTCATATATCAGGATACCACAAAGGTCTCTATCCTTGAGTAGGACGTAATCATAGAATGACTCAGAGGCCCTCCAACACATCACCCACTCTGTACCCAGAGTAAGTCTTTGACTTACATTTGTGTTTGGGTTATAGTTCTCAGTAACCTCTCAGTTCAGTGTTTAGAGCCTATGGCAGAAGGATACTGCTAGAAGCCAGAGGTGCCCATTGGCCTTTGGTACCATAATCTTCTGGAGTCAGCTGAAAGGTACAATTCCTTTTTTTTTTAATTCTCAAGTTAGTTAACATACGTGTAGTCTTGACTTCAGGATTAGAATCCAGTGATTTATCACTTACATGTAATACCCCATGCTCATCCCAACAAGTGCCCTCCTTTGTGCCCGTCACTCATTTTCCCCACTCCCATCAACCCTCAGTTTGTTCTATGTACTTAAGAGTCTTTTTTTTTTATTTTTTTAACGTTTATTTATTTTTGAGACAGAGAGAGACAGAGCATGAACAGGGGAGGGTCAGAGAGAGGGAGACACAGAATCTGAAACAGGCTCCAGGCTCTGAGCTGTCAGCACAAAGCCCGACGCGGGGCTCGAACTCATGGATTGCGAGATTGTGACCTGAGCTGAAGTCCGCCGCTCAACTGACTGAGCCACCCAGGCTCCCCATGTACTTAAGAGTCTTATGGTTTGCCTCCCTCTCTGTTTTTATCTTATCTTAACTTCCCTTCTCCTATGAAAGGTGCAATACTTTTAAGAGACTATTATTGGCCTGTTATATGGTTTGGCAAATACTGAGTGTATAACCCATGGATATGAAATAGTCTTAAGACTAGAGAAAAAAAAAGTTATTAATAATTTGTCTTTTATTCTGTAGCTATTTTGGAGTACTCACAATTTAGGTTAAAATGTAAAATTGTTATAAAATATAAGCTCAAATACTGATTCATGAATAAAAGAAAACATCTTTTGATGAGTTTAATTTAAAATGATTTAGAGGGTGACATCAGCAAGATGGCAGACTAAGAAGTCTCTGCCCTGAACTCCACTTAACACTGATTTAACAACCATCTATGGATAAAATACATTTATGAGAGCTCCAGAGTTTGGTTGAGAGGTTCCACCACACCAGTGAAGCATAGCATCCTAAAACAGCCATATTAAAAAGGGTAAGAGGAGCACCTGGGTGGCTCAGTTGGCTAAGCATTCAACTCTTGATTTTGGCTCAGGTCATGATCTCACAGTTTCTTGAGTTTGACCACAACATTGGGATCTGTGCTGACAGTGCAGAGCCAACTTCAGATTCTCCCTCCCTCCCTCCCTCCTTCCCTCCCTCCCTCTCTCTCTCTCTGCCCCATCTATGTTCATACTCTGTCTCTCTCAAAATAAATAAAGTTAAAAAAATAATTTTAAAAAGGGCAAGAAAAATGACTTCACTTTATCTGTATCACTCCTCTACCAAGCCATCACAGCTCTGCACTGAAAGAGATGCCTTCATTCACAATTTCTCCCATGAGGAAAAGAGAGAAGTGAGTTTCAGGCTTCAAAATCCTTTCATGATGATCCCTGAGGCCCACTTCTATCTCTCCTCACCTAGAACACTGAAGGAATCAGCATGGCTTGATTATTTGAAGGCAGCTAAAAGATCAAGCTCAAATAAAAACACCTAGCTTTATACTTGGAAGAACTGGAAAGAGAAAAACAAATTATGATCAAAGTTAGCAGAAGGAAAGGAATAATAAAAGTTAGGGCATAAATAAATAAAAATAGAAAAACAATAAAAAAATCACTAAACTAAGTGTTGGATTTTTGAAAAGATAAACAAAATTGACAACCGATAACTAGGCTAAGAAAAAAGAGAGGACTCAAATAAATAAAATCACAAATGAGGACTATTACCTCTGATGTCACAGACATTTTTTAAAAATTATAATGGAATATTATGAATGATTAAACATCAACAAATTGGGCCAGCCTAGAAGAAGTGGGTGAATTCCTAGCAATATACAAAATACTAAGGCTGAATCAAGAAGAAATACAAAGCTTAAATGGGTAAGTAACAAATAAACGTATTGAGAGTTATCAAAAGGCACTCAACAAAGAAAATTCTAGGATCAGATGACTTCATAGGAGAATTTTACCAAAAATGTGTAGAAAAATTAATACCAACCCTTCTTAAACACACACACATAGTGAGAGAGGCAAGTGGTGTGTGTGTGTGTGTGTGTGTGTGTGTGTGTGTGTGTAAAGGGAACATTTCTTTTTAAATCCATTTGGGCTGATATAACAAAATGCCATGGACTGTGTAACTTGTAAACAAGATAAATTTATTTCTCATAGTTAAGGAAGCTGGGAGTCTAAGATCAAAGATGCAGCAGGGTTATGTTCTGGTGAGAACTCATTCCTGACTCAGCTTACACCTTCTCACTATTCCTTACATGACAGAAGGGATGAAGGATCTCTGTGGGTCTCTTTTATAAGAACACTAATCCCATTCATGAGGGCGTTACCCCCATGACCCAAGCAATTCTCAAAGCCCTCACTTCTAATGCCATCACATTGGTGATTAGGAGTTCAACTTATAAACACAATCATTCACTCATAGCAAATTCTGAAATCTCTTTTTATGAGGCCAGCATTACCCTGATACCAAAGCCAAAGACCCCACAAAAAAACCCACAAAACAATAGGCCAATATCCCTGGTGAACATAGATGCAAAAATCTATAGAAAACAGAATTCAATAGCACATTAAAAAGATCATGCATCATGACCAAATGGCATTTATTTTAGGGAGATAGGGATAGTTCAACATATGCAAATCATTCACTATGATATGCCACATTAAAGAGCAAAGGATAAAAAAAATCACATGATAATCTAAACATGCAGAAAAAGCATTTGACAAAATTTCAACTTTTCATAACAGATTCTCAATAAATTAAGTATAAAAAGAATTCACCTCAACACAACAAAGGCCATATATAAGAAAAGCTCACAGCTAACATCATACTCAATGATGAAAAGCTGAAAGCTTTTTCTCTAAGATCAGGAACAAGACAAGGACATCCACTCTCACCACTTTTATATAATGTGGTATTGGAAGTCTTAGCCAAAACAATTAAATAAGAAAAAATATACAAAGCATCCAAAACTGGAAAGAAAGAAATAACACTGTTTCTATTTGTAGATAATGTGATATTATATATGGAAAAGCCTGAAGCCTCCACCAAAAAATAGTTAAAACTAATAAATTCAATAAAGTAGCAAGATATAAAAACAATATACGAAGGTCAGTTGCATTTACACATATTAACAATAGAGTAGCAGAAAGAAGTGAAATTAGGAAAACAATGTCTTTTACAATAGCATCCAAAGGAATAAAGTTCCTAGGAAGAAATGTAACCAAGGGGGTGAAATACCAGTACACTGAAAATTATAAGACATTTATTAAAGAAATAGAACACATAAATAAATGGAATTATAGTCCATGCTCATGGATTATATGAATTAATATTGTTAAAATGCCTATACTACCAAAAGCAATGTAGAGATTGAATGCAATCCTTATCAAACTTCCAATGGTATTTTCACAGAAACAGAACAATCCTAAGAATTATATGGAACCACAAAACATCAAATATCCAAAGCAATCTTGAGAAAGAACAAAGGTAGAAGCACCACATTTCCTGATTCAAACTATACACAAAGTTATAGTAATCAAAACACTATTGCTATAAGGACAGACACATAAATCAATGGATCAGAATAGAGTTCCCAGAAATAAACCCATGCAAACATGGTAAATTAATGTATGATGAAGGAACCAAAAATATTCGATATAGTCTATTCAAAAAATGGTGATGGGAAAACTGGACAGTCATATGCAAAAGAATGAAACTGTGCCACTGTCTTTCACCATATACAAAAATAAAGTCAAAGTGTGTTAAAGACTTGAGTGTAAGACCTGAAACCATAAAACCACTAGAAGTAACCATAGGTGGAAAGCTCCTTGACACAATTCTTGGTGATGATTTTTGAATTTGACACAAAAAGTAAAGGTAACCAAAGGAAAAATAAACAAGTGGGACTAAATCAAGCTCAAAAACTTCTGCTTAACAAAGGAAACCATCAACAAAATGAAAAGGCAATGTATAGAATGGGGAAAAATATTTGTAAGTCATATATCATATGAAGGGTTAATTTCAAAAATATAAAGAACTCATACAACTTAATAGCAAACAATCAAACAACCCAATTAAGAAATGGGCAGAAGATCTGAATAGATATTTTTTTCCAATAGAAGTAATACAGATGGCCAACAGGTACATAAAAAGGTAATCATCAGGTGAATGCAAATCAAAACTACAAAGAGATAACACTTCACATGTTTTAGAATGGCTATTATAAAAAAGACATGAAATAAGTGTTGGTAAGGATGTGGAGAAAAGGGAACCCTTGCATACTGTTTTGTTTTTTGTTGTTTGTTTTTTGCTTTTTTGTTTGTTTGTCTTTCTGTTCTCAAGTTACCTAACATACAGTGTAGTCTTGGCTTCAGGCATAGTTTCCAGTGATTCATCACTTACATATAACACCCAGTGCTCATCTGAACAAGTGCCCTCCTTAATGCCCATAACCCATTTTCCCCACCTTGGACCCCTATCAACCCTAAGTTTGTTCTCTGTATTTAAGAGTCTTTTATGATTTGCCTCCCTCTCTGTTTTTATCTTATTTTTCCTACCCTTCCCCTATGATCATCTGTTAACTTTCTCAAATTCCACATATGAGTAAAATCATATGATATATGTCTCTCTCTGACTGACTTATTTCGCTTAGCACAATACCCTCCAGTTCATCCACATTGGTGCAAATGGCAAGATGTCATTCTTTTTCAAGATGAGTAGTATTCCATTGAATATGTATGCCAATTCTTAATCCATTCATCAGTTGATGGGCATTTGGGTTCTTTTCATACTTTGGCTATTGTTGATAGTGCTGCTATAAACACTGGGGTAAATGTACCCCTTTGAATCAGCACTCCTGTATCCTTTGGATAAATTCCTAGTAGTACAATTCCTAGTAGTGCAAATCCTAATAGTGAAATTGATGGGTCACAGGGTAATTCTATTTTTAATGTTTTGATACTCCATACTGTTTTCTGGAGTGGCTGCACCAGTTTGCATTCCCACCAACAGTGCAAGAGTATTCCCCTTTCTCCACATCCTCACCAACATCTGTTGTTGCCCGAGCTGTTAATTTTAGCCATTTTGACAGGTGTGAGGTGGTATCTCACTGTGGTTTTGATCTCTATTTCCTTGATGATGAGTGATGTTGAGCATCTTTTCATGTGTCTGTTTGCCATCTAAATGTCTTCTTTGGAAAAGTGTTCATTCATTGTTTTTGCCCATTTCTTCACTGGATTATCTGTTTTTTGGGGTGTTGAGTTTGGTAAATTCTTTATAGATGTTTGATACTAACCCTTTATCTCATATGTCATTTACAAATATTTTCTCCCATTCCACCAGTCGCCTTTTAGTTTTGTTGATTGTTTCCTTTGCTTTGCAGAATATTTTTACCTTAATGATGTCCCAATAGTTCATTTTTGCTTTTATTTTCCTTGCCTTCTGAGACATGTCTAGTAAGAAGTTGCTGCAGCCAAGGTCAGAGAGGTTGTTGCTTGTTTTCTCCTGTAGTACTTCGGTGGATTCCTGTCTCACATTTAGGTCTTTCATTCATTTTGAATTTATTTTTATGTATGGTGTAAGAAAGTGGTCTAGGTTCATTCTTCCACATGTTGCTGTCCATTTCTCCCAACACCATTTGCTGAAGAGACTATATTTTTCCATTGGATACTCTTTCCTGCTTTGTCAAAGATTAGTTGGCCATATATTTGTGGGTCCATTTATGGGTTCTCTATTCTACTCTATTAGTCTATTTGTCTGTTTTTGTGCCAGTACCATACTGCCTTGATGAGTACAGCTTTGTAATACAGGCTAAAGTCCAGGATTGTGATGCCTCCAGCTTTGGTTTTCTTTGTCAACATTACTGTGGTGAATTAGGGTTTTTTGTGATTCCATACAAATTTTCGGATTGTTTGTTCTAGCTCTGTGAAGAATGCTGCTGCTATTTTGATTGGGATTTCATTAAATGTGTAGATTCCTTTGGGTAGTATGGACATTTTAACAAAATTTGTTCTTCCAATCCATTAGCCTTAAATGTTTTTCCATTTCTTTGTGTCTTCTTCAATTTCTTTCATACGCTTTCTATAGTTTTCATCACACATATCTTTTACCAGTTTAGTTAGGTTAATTCCTAGGTATTTTATGGTGTTTGATGCAATTGTAAATGGGATCAATTTCAAGATATGTCTTTCTCTTGTTTCATTTTTGGTGTATAGCAATGCGACCAATTTCTGTACATTGATTTAATATCCTGCAGCTTTGCTGAATTCTTATAACAGCTCTAGAAGTTTTTGGTGGAGTGTTTCAGGTTTTCCATGTAGAATATCATGCTAAGAGTCGAAGTTTGACTCTTTCTTTGCCATTTTGAATGCCCTTTATTTCGTTTTGTTGTCTGATTGCTGATGCTAGGACTTGAAATAATGTTGAACAATAATGGTGAGAGTAGATATCCCTCTCGTGTTCCTGATCTCAGGGGGAAAGCTCTCAGTTTTTTCCCATTTGGGATGATATTAGCTGTGGGCCTTTCATATATGGCTTTTAGGATAAGGTATGTTCCTTCTATCCCAACTTTCTGAGGGTTTTTATTAAGAAAAGATGCTGTATTTTGTCAAATTCTTTTTCTGCATCTATTGACAGCATCATATGGTTCTTATTCTTTATTCTATCAAAGTGATGTATCATGCTGATTGATTTGTGAATATTGAACCAACCCTACAGCCCAGAAATTAATCCCACTTGATCATGGTGAATAATTCTTTTAATATACTGTTGAATTCAATTTGCTAGTATCTTGTGGAGAATTTTTGCATCCGTGTTCCTCAGGGACCTTAGCCTATAATTCTTTTTAGTGGGGTCTTTGTTTTTGGAATCAAGGTAATGCTGGCTTCATAGAATGATGGGGCGCCTGGGTGGCTCAGTCAGTTAAGCATCCAACTTTGGCTCAGGTCATGATCTCATGGTCCGTGAGTTTGAGCCCTGTGTCGGGCTCTGTGCTAACAGCTTAGAGCCTGGAGCCTGCTTCAGATTCTGTGTCTCCCTCTCTCTCTGCCCCTCCCCTGCTTGCACTCTGTCTCTGTCTCTCTCAAGAATAAATATTTTAAAAATTAAAAAAAAAGAATGAGACTGGAAGCTTTACTTCTGTTTCTATTTTTTTTTTTTTTTTGCAACAATTTGAGAATAGGTATTAACTCTGCTTTAAATATCTTGTAGAATTCCCCTGGGAAGTCATCTGGCCCAGGACTCTTATGTGTTGGGAGATTTTTAATAACTGATTTAATTTCTTTGCTGGGTATGTGTCTGTTCAAACTTTTCCTTTCTTCCTGTTTGAGTTTTGGTAGTGTGTGAATGTTTAGAAATTTGCCCATTTCTTCCAGATTTTCTAGTTTGTTCGCATATAATTTTTCATAGTATTCTCTAATAATTGTATTTCTGTGGTGTTGGCTGTAATCTCTCCTCTTTCTATCATGATTTTATCTATTTGGGTCCTCTGTCTTTTCTTTTTGAGAAGTCTGGCTGAGGGTTTATCAATTTTGTTTATTCTTTCAAAAATCAGATCTTAGATGCATTGATCTGTTCTACTATATCTGTTCTAGTATATTCTACTATATTGTTTATTTCTGTTCTAATCTTTATTATTTCTATTCTGCTGGGTTTGTTTGGGCTTTATTTGCAGCTGTCTTTCTAGCTCCTTTAGGTGTAAGCTTAGGTTGTGTATTTGGTACCTTTCTTGCTTCTTGAGATAGACCTGAATTGCAATGTATTTTCCTCTTAGGACTGCCTTTGCTACATCCCAAAGGGTTTGCACTATCGTGTTTTCATTTTCATTTGCTTCCATATATTTTTAAATTTCTTCTTTAATTTCACGGTAGACCCATTCCTTCTTAAGTAGGAAGTTCTTTAACCTCCATGTATTTGGGGACTTTCCAAATTTTTTCTTGTGGCTGATTTCAAGTTTCATAGTGTTGTTCAGTGTTGTGATCTGAAAATATGCATGGTATGATCTCAATCTTTTTACACTTCCTGAGGGCTGTTTTGTGACCCAATATGTGATCTATTTTGGAGAATGTTCCATGTGCACTAAAGAAGAATGTGTATTCTGTTGCTTTAGAATGAAAATTTCTGAATATATCTATTAAGTCCATCTGGCCCAATGTGTCATTCAGAGCCATTGTTCCCTTACTCTCTGCCTAGATGATCTGTCCATTGTTGTAAGTGGAATATTAAAGTCCCCTATAATCATGATACTATTATCTATACATTTAGTTATGTTTGTGATTGATTTATATATTTTGGTGTCTTACGTTGGGGCATAAATTTTTACAATTGTTGGCTCTTCTTGATGAATAGACCCCTTAATTATGATAGAATGCCCTTTTTCATCTCTTGTTAGACTCTTTGTTTTAAAATCTAGTTTGTCTGGGGGCACCTGGGTGGCTCAGTTGGTTAAGTGTCTGACTTCAGCTCAGGTCATGATCTCATAGCTTGTGAGTTTGAGCCCCGCGTCAGGCTCTATGCTGACAGCTCGGAGCTTAGAGCCTGCTTTGGATTCTATCTCCGTCTCTCTGATCTCCCCAACTTGCTCTCTGTCTCTGTCTCTCTCTCAAAAACAAATAAACATTTAAAAATAAATAAAATAAAATCTAGTTTGTCTAATAGAAGCATGGCTACTCCATCTTTCTTTTGATATCTGTTAGCATGACAGATGGTTTTCCATCCCCTCACTTTGAATCTGCAGGTGTCCTGAGGTCTAAAATGAATCTCCTGGGGCGCCTGGGTGGCGCAGTCGGTTAAGCGTCCGACTTCAGCCAGGTCACGATCTCGCAGTCCGTGAGTTCGAGCCCTGCGTCAGGCTCTGGGCTGATGGCTCAGAGTCTGGAGCCTGTTTCCGATTCTGTGTCTCCCTCTCTCTCTGCCCCTCCCCCGTTCATGCTCTGTCTCTCTCTGTCCCAAAAATAAATAAACGTTGAAAAAAAAATTAAAAAAAAATAAAAAAAATAATAAAATGAATCTCCTGTAGGCAGCATATAGATGGATCTTGTATTTTTTATTCATTCTGATACCCCATGTCTTTTATTGGGCATTTAGTACATTTACATTCAGAATGATTATTGAAAGATACAGATTTAGTGCCACTGTTATCTGTGGGCTTTGTGTTTGTGGAGATGTCTCTGGTCCTTTGTAGTCTTTGCTGCTTTCCACTCACAGAATCCCCCTTAGAATCTCCTGCAGGGCTGGTTTAGTGGCCATGAACTTCTTTAGCTTTTGTTTATCTGGGAAAGCCATTATTTCTCCTATTCTGAATGATCACCTTGCTGGATGAAGGATTCTTGGATGCATATTTTTCTTATTTAGCACATTGAATATTTCCTGCCACTCCCTTCTGGCCTGCCAAGTTTCAGTGGAGAGGTCTGCTATTACCCTTATGTGTCTATCCTTGCAAGTTAAGCCCATTTGTCCCTAGCTACTTTCAGAATTCTCTCTTTATCTTTGTATTTTGCCAGTTTCACTATATGTCATGGTGTTGACCTGTTTTTGCTGATTTTAAAGGGAGTTTTCTGTACCTCTTGGACTTGAACGCCTGTTTCCTTCCCCAGATTAGGAAGTTCTCAGCTATAATTTGTTCAAATAAACCTTCTGCCCCTTTCACTGTCTCTTCTTCTGGAACTCCTATGATACAGATACTATTTCATTTCATGGAATCACTTCTAATTCTCCCTTCATAATCTAGTAATTTCCTTTCCCTCTTTTTTTCAGCTTCATCATTTTCCATATTTTTATCATCTAGTTCATCTATTTTTTCCTCTGCTTCTTCCATCCTGTCACTGTATCTAGTTTATTTTGTATCTCATTTACAGCATTTCTTAATTCATTGTGGCTATTTCTTAGGTCTTTGATATCTTCAGCAATAGATTCTCTGCTATCTTCTATGCCTTTTTCAAGCCCAGCTATTAGTCTTATGACTGTTATTCTAAGTTCTTAGATATATTGTTTATACCTGTTATGAGCACTTCTCTGGCTGTCATTTCTTCCTGGATTTTCTTTTGAAGAGAATTCTTCCTTTTTGCCATTTTGGATAGGTTTCTGTCTTTTATATATTTTAATAGCTTGTTATGAATCCTGTGCCTGCAAGTACTACTGTATTAAAAAGGGGCCATACACTGTCCATGGCCTGGCACTTCAGGAAGTGTTTTTGGAGTGTGTTGCATGCACTCTGTTGTTACTTTTTGGCTGCTCTCTCCCACTTGTCAGTCCTCTGCAAAGTTCCTCTTTGCTTGTAGTGGTGGAGTGTTTGTACCTTCCACCAAGTGTGTTTTGAAGTAAAGGAGGGGGGGAAGCTTGATCACATACAAAGAGAAAAATGAAAGTGGAAAAAAAGAGACCAAGCAGACAGTAAAACAAACAAACAAACAAACAAACAAACAAATCAGGCTTAATCCAGAGAGAGAGAAAGGAAAATAAAGAAGATACAGAAAAGGTATAAAAAGAATAAAGTAAAATGCCTGATTAAAAAAACAAAACAGAAAAAAAAAATATATATATATGATAAAAATTGATCAAAACCAAATCAGAAACTATAAGCCTGATTCCAACAGAAAAAAGAAGAAGAGGGTAGAAGGAAAATGAAAAGGAAAGGGAAAGAAAGGGAACGGAGGAAAGGAAAGGAAAGGAAAGGAAAGGAAAGGAAAGGAAAGGAAAGGAAAAAGAACAAGAAAAGGAAAGGAAAGGAAAGAACAAAAAGAAAGGAAATTAAAGGAAAAGATAAGAAGAAGACAGACTAACAGACAAAAACCAAAACCAATTATCTGTTGCTAACTGGGTCCTGTGGCTGTGCTGGCTGGTGCAGTCTTCCTCCAGTAGATAAACAGTTGCCAGGCACAGAGGAGGGGGGTTTGGTGTAAGTTGGTCCCGCCTCCACTGGGGCCCACTTGTGCTGCTCCCTGAAGTCTCACTGTGTTCCTGTTGAGGAGAAAAATAGCAACACCACAATCTCTCTGCCCCAGACCAGATGTCTCAAACCACACTGTTCAGGCAGCCCTTACAGAGTAGCGCAGGCAGTGGGCTTACCCTGCTCCAACAGTCTCCCGTGCCTGCTAAGTCCTCAGTTGGGATTCTAAACCTGATGTCTAAACCTATGTAGATCCTGTTCTGGTGGTGTAGTGCCCCCACCTTAGTCCCGCCAATAAAAGGCCTTTGGCTGGCGCCTGCATTGTCTTTTCTCCTTGGGGAGGCAATAAACCCTCTTCCCACAGCACTAGAGGAAGGGAACTGTTCTCTCCCGGTGCACTCCTGAGATGGCTGCTGTCGCCCAAGGTTGGCATCCTCCCATCAGGCACAAGCACACGCAGTGGCTTCAGTCTGGAGAGTCATACACTTTTGACAACTCTGATCTTCAGCTCCTGAGGCTGTTTGCAAAATAGAAATTAGTACTCTCTGATTTCTTGTTCTCTAGTCGATGGTCCAGAGAAGTTTTCCTTACACTAACTCAAAACAGCAATTCCACAACCTCTCTACCTTTGCCTTTGTCTCTCCACAGAATGAGTTTCCTCCCCTCCGTGCCTATTCCATTTTCTCCCCCAATTCACATACATGCACCTCGATCCCACCAAGCTATCTCCCTCCACCTGTGGAGATCCTTCTGCCACCCTGCAGATTGATTTCCTGGGTGTTTCCAAGTGATGTGACCTCAATACAGCTGTGTTTGAGGGATGAGAGAAATCCCATCTCCAACTTCTCCACCATCTTAACTCCTCTCCTTGTGTACTGTTCATAGAAATGTAAATTGGTACAACTACTATAGAAAACTGTATGGAGGTTCTTCAAAAGATCAAAAATAGAACTAGCATATGTTCCAACAATTCCACTTCTAGGTATTTTTCCAAAGGAAACAAAATAGTAACTCAAAAAGATATCTGAATTCCCTTGTTCACTGTAGCATTAATTACAATAGTTAAGACATGGAAACAATCTAAGTGGCCATCAATAGATGAATGGATTTTAAAACTGTGACTTACACATATATAGGAATATTATCCACACATAAAAAGAAGAAAATCCTGCCTTTTGTGACAACCTGCATGCAATAAGGGGTTATGCTAAGTGAAGTAAGTCAGAGAAAAAGACAAATACTATATGATTTCACTTATAGGTAGAGCTAAAAAAAAAAAGGAGGAGGAGGAGGAGGGGGAAGAAGAAGAAGAAGGAGAAGAAGAAGAAGAAGAAGAAGAAGAAGAAGAAGAAGAAGAAGGAAGAGGAGGAGGAGGAGGAGGAGAAGAAGAAGAAGAAGAAGAAGAAGAGGAGGAGGAGGAGGAGCACCACCACACAGAACAGACTGGTGGTTGCCAGAACCGGAACAAGGGCAAATGGGTGAAAATGGTCAAAAGGTACACATGTCCAGTTATAAAATAAATAAGTCCTGGGGATATAATGTACCACATGGTGATTATAGTTAATTATACTATATTATATACCAGAAAGTTGCTAAGAGAGTAGACCTTAAAAGTTCTCAGCATAAGAAATAAATTGTATCTATGTGTGGTGATAGATGTTAATTCTGCATACTGTGGTGATCATTTCACAATATACAGCTAACCCTTCAACAATGTGGGGGTTAGGGGCTCTGACCCCCCCCCCATACAGTAAAAATCAATGTATAATTTTTGACTCCCCTAAACCTGAACTACTAACACCCTGTTTACCAGAAGCCTTGCTGATAGCTAATACAGTTGATTAACAGATACCTTGTATGTTATATGTACTTTCTACTGTACTCTTATAAAGTATGACAAAGAAAAATGTTATTAAGGAAATCATAAGGTACATTTATAGTACTATATTTGAAAAAAATCTTCATGTAAGTGGACCTGCATGAACATAGACCCTTATGTTGTTCAAGAGTCAACTATACACATACATTGAATCATTATGTTGTCCTCTTGAAAGTAATATAATATCACATGTCAATTATATCTCAATAAAAAGAACCCTAAATCATAAAAGATAAGAATGGGAATTAAAACTGAAACTAGGGGCGCCTGGGTGGCGCAGTCGGTTAAGCGTCCGACTTCAGCCAGGTCACGATCTCGCGGTCCGTGAGTTCGAGCCCCGCGTCAGGCTCTGGGCTGATGGCTCAGAGCCTGGAGCCTGTTTCCGATTCTGTGTCTCCCTCTCTCTCTGCCCCTCCCCCGTTCATGCTCTGTCTCTCCCTGTCCCAAAAATAAATAAACGTTGAAAAAAAAAATTAAAAAAAAAAAAAACCTGAAACTAAATATAAGTAAATAAACCTACTGGCATAAGTAAGAAAACAATAATGCAAGTAAATCAATAAAGTGTTTGAAATATACACTTACTCCTGCACAAAACAGTGGAGGGGTAAAGTGTAAACAAATCACAAATCTTGTTTAGTAAGCTTATTTTTCTAGTGTTTTCTCTAGTGCTCTGCATTCTGAAACAATTTAAGAAGCACTAAAATATAGATCAAATGATTAAATATATTGATGTTGTGTAGATTGATTCACACTTCAGAAGGCAGGACATACACACGTGAAATAGAGAAAGGAAAGAACAGGTCTTGAAGGGATAGATTGGAATTGAATATTTCTGTGAGAAATAATGATTTCTAAATATTTCTATGAATATGCATATTCATGTATATGTTCACATGTATATGTACGTAAGCATAGGTGAGTATGGCTATGCCTATATATAATATATGTACATGTATGTTAATATGAATATGTGTTTACACTGAAGCATTTTTAACAGCCAAATTCCCATGTGTGATCTTTTAGGCCCAACCTTAGACAATTGCAAAGGCCTTATCTGGCAGTTGTCATGGGGGGGAATCTTCAGATTCCACGCTAGACTTGATTCACAGCCAGTGAAGTGTAGACATTGGCAGTGGTTGCAGTCAAAGACTAAGTCCCATACAACTGGAAATATCTGCATTACTAATCCATGTGCCTCAATTTTGAGGCATTTTTATGCATGGAGGATTCAGCTAAGATACTGTACTGTTCATATGCTTCTACATAGTTTGGTTTTTCATTATCATTTCA
Organism: Leopardus geoffroyi; assembly: GCF_018350155.1. Taxonomy (NCBI): domain Eukaryota; kingdom Metazoa; phylum Chordata; class Mammalia; order Carnivora; family Felidae; genus Leopardus; species Leopardus geoffroyi. The sequence continues at coordinate 29,638,814 of NC_059341.1, read as the reverse complement.
TTGTAGACATTTTTATTAGTTTTGATAGCTTTCACTTCTTTTATTCCTTGCCCTCTCACCACTAACTCACTTCAGCCTCCAAGTCTATACAACAGGAAGAGCCTTTTGTTTGAAACTTCTTTGGTTGTAAGATGATCTTCTCACAACCTACCCCTGCCAGCACTGATATTCTGATTCTCCAATGCTGTTCTATGGAGGAAAACGGAAAGCTGATGTAACTGGAAACTTTTCTTGTTTAGACTCTTTCTAATAAATTACAGTAACAGAATAAATGCTTAATTTCACTTTCAATTTGGCTTGCTATCTTAACTAACCAACTTAAAAACAGGTAGCTCTCTCCTTACAAATTAGTGCAGACAGCAATGTGGTCAATTAAGCACAATTCCCTTCTAGAAGGATCATTAGTGAATCCTCAGGGCTCCATAAAGTGATACTACTAGGTCATGTGCAAGAGTCAGAGGGTCCCATAGGGCACATGACAGTTCAGGTCAGGATGTCTCAGGATGTGCTAGCGGACTCTGGAGCATGCTTTAAGAGAGTGCTATTTTATTATTTACTTTTAATTTCTGAGAGGGAACAATGGTTCTTCTATTTATTTCCTTTTTTTTTGGCTAAGATACCCAGTGGGTAGGTAGAATTAAACATCCAATAGAGGAATTTTGATAAAGCTGGAGAAGCAAGACCTTAGCTATTACTTATAGTTTTACCAGCTATGGAACCAAAAATTGAAGACCCTGCATGCTGAGTTGTACCCAATGAATATTATTAGTTCTACTGTAGTGGGAGCTGATGGGCAGTTTATGATGCAGAGATTTACTGAGATTCATGCTTTAACAAAAGAATGTAGAGTCCTGAGAACCACTTTGTCCAGTGACCTGAAGAAACTTTTAAGACTTGGATAAGTCATCTTCATGTTTAAAGAAGTAACATTTTTTTTTAATTTTTTTTTAACGTTTATTTTATTTTTGGGACAGAGAGAGACAAAGCATGAACAGGGGAGGGGCAGAGAGAGAGGGAGACACAGAATCGGAAACAGGCTCCAGGCTCTGAGCCATCAGCCCAGAGCCCGACGCGGGGCTCGAACTCACGGACCGCGAGATCATGACCTGGCTGAAGTCGGACGCTTAACCGACTGCGCCACCCAGGCGCCCCAAGAAGTAACATTTTTAAAGAAGTAATCATGTTGTACTCATTTTTCTCTGACTTATTTTGCTTAGCAAAATAGCAAGATTTCATTCTTTTTGATGGTTCCGTAATATTCCATTGTATGTGTGTATATACATATATATAGATATACATATATATATGTATATATATGTGTATACATCTGTGTATGTGTGTGTACACACACACACACACACACACACACACACACACAAACACACCATCTTCTTTTTCCCATTCATTAGTCTATGGACATTTGAGCTCTTTCTGTAGTTTGGCTATAGTTGATAATACTGCTACAATCATAGGGGTGCATGTGCCCCTTTGAATCTATTTTTGTATCCTTTGGGTAATACTTAGTAGTGCAATTGCTGGGTTATAGGGTAGTTTTATTTTTAACTTTTTTAGAAATTTCCATATTATTTTCCAGGTTGTCTACACCAGTTTGCATTCATATGTGGAATTTAAGAAAGAAAACAGATGAACATATGGGACTGGAAAAAAAGAGAAAGGGAAGCAAACCATAAGAGACTCTTAACTATAGAGGGTTGTAGAGGGAGGTGGGTGGAGGATGGGCTAAATGGGTGATGGATATTAAGGAGAGCACTTGTTATGATGAGCACTGAATGTTATTGTAAGTGATGAATCACTAAATTCTACTCCTGAAACCAATATTACACTATGTATTAACTAACTAGAATTTAAATAAAATTTTGAAAAAAAATAAAGTAGTCAAGTAATATTGTTGGTTTCCTAATACAAAAAAAACCCTTTCTCAGAGAGTTTTGACAATGGATACATTGCACAAGGAGATGGAAGAAAGGGGTATGAAAAAAACACAGACATTCAAGACTCTCTCCTTCCTCAGCTGGGTACTGTTTTGGATTTCACAGATGACTCATTCTTGCCCTTGTAAAACATGTTTTAACTATAATTGAAGAGGCTATAGTGATTTCATGAACCGCCCGTTGTACTTAGGATATACAATAAAGGTATGAGGATAGTAGATGATATTACTTTTTACCAGACTCAAAATTCTGGGTTCATTTGTGCCGCTATTGCTGGACATTAAGCTCAGTTAAACAAAGTTTCAAGGTCACGGCAATTAGTCTATGATATTATCTGGATCTTAACTGGAAAATTTCTGGACAAGTAATAGTGGATACTGCCAAGACAGCAATGATTGACCATAAGAGAGAGTGATATAAAAATGGTAATCTAGTAAACACTCCTGGACCATTGAGGCAAAGGTTTTAAAGAGATCAAAGAGTGTGTTTATCCAAAAACAGGCTTAGTCTCAATAAGTAGACTAATGGGCTCTTTTCCTAGAACATTATGGCCAGGTAGTGGGATAAGAGAGGCTCAACAGACCCACTACTTATGCTAATGGATCCCTTGATTAATACAGGTGCTATGCTTCTGTTTTTCCCAGTGATCCTTGCCAAGAATCAGAGTGCTCCACCAACTATTACCAAGACATTATGGCTTTCAAAAATAAATAAGACAATGGGTTTTTCCAGGCCTCATGTACCCACAGTGGGGGAGGTGGGGAGGGAATATGAAGACTTCTGCTCTCATCATAGTTCAGTGGAGATGTGCAGGAAACTTTCATTTCTGGGCCTTTGAGATACTGGTGCATAGAAGACAATGATCTCCACAACGTTTGACACCAAGATGAGGGGGAAACCATAATGTTCATTGGCTTGGGGTCCAAAGCCACCACTAATAGGAAACTTACTCAAAATTCCACAATGATGTGTCCACTCAAGCCACCTCAAAACTCTACCCTCACTACTAAATGTATTGTCAGTATAGAAATATTATCTACATGAATGTCTACTTGATTTCACCCTAACCCTTGGTAGAAATTGCCACTTTAGCAAGACAGGTGGAAGACTGTGAAACTACCCCACTATTAGCATCTAGTACCTTGTTTCTTAAAAACATCCACCAGGGGAAACAAAATAAATAACTGCCCTTATTGATGAGCTTAATGAAGCAAAAATTCTTCCTGTGACTGCTTCTCCATTAAATAACTCAATATACCTTAGGTATATGTCCTTGTGTGCATAGAGACTCCAGTGATTATTCATAGCTCAGTGAGGTAGTACTGAGGCACTAGTTGCATCCAATATTATGACTGTCATGTAAGTTAATATCCATAGTGAAGGAATTTGGTATTCTGTAATAGACAGTACAGATACCCTATCCAGAAACTTTGTACACATAGATGATCAAGATAAATTTGTCATATGTGGATTGGATTGCAACCCACCACTAATATTCTTTCACAAGGCTCCATAAATCCTCCAACTATCTGTGTCAATAAACAGTTATGACCTAGAAATGTTCTAAACTCAGAGAGAGCACTAGGCTTCCATTCTATTAATACATCCAAGTGGACCCAGACAAGGGCACAACTTAATAAGGACCAGACATCCTATAGACCTACATGTGGCAACATAGCTGGACCATTAAAACAAACAAGGCACAGTTACCAAGTACCTAATAGAAATTCCTGGGCATAATCTGTAAGCAGCACAATGTCTCAACCCAGAGAACAAGACTACCAATCTTTGGCCCATTCTGCTTCAACGAATGAAAATGAGGCATAACTACTGGCAGAAATATTTGGCTACTTGCACTCTCATATTCCCCATGTGGGGTTTTTGATGACATTCATCTATTAGGTTACCTCAAAGGTCCCTCCTTTTAGTGGGGCCACAGCCAAGAGAATGTATTTGAAGCCTTCCAACAGGACTTGTAGGGTGCCTTTCCTCTAGGCTCCTCTGATCATTTGCTATGTGACTCACAGTTCTCAGTAACATCTCTGTTTACCAATTAGAGTTGTGGTAGAAGGCCTCTGCCACAGGTCAGAAACATCTACCACATCCTGCTGAAAGGCTTGCATCCTTTGCAAGAAAATTACTGGCCCATAATTGGCCTTGGTGTCTGAGTGTAGAACTTGTGATTGTGAAGTGATATTACAACCAGAAATTCCAAGGAAAAATTATGAAAGTTATGAAAGTTATGAAAAATTTGACTTTTGTTTTCTAATTATCTTAGGGTATTTACAATTAAGGTCAAAGGAACTACAAATGTCCCATAAAATATGATCTCAAACATATACTCATGAACCAAAGGGAAAAAATATTCTACTGAATTTAATTAAAATAATTTAGGGGCGCCTGGGTGGCGCAGTCGGTTAAGCGTCCGACTTCAGCCAGGTCACGATCTCCGGGTCCGTGAGTTCGAGCCCCACGTCAGGCTCTGGGCTGATGGCTCAGAGCCTGGAGCCTGTTTCCGATTCTGTGTCTCCCTCTCTCTCTGCCCCTTCCCCGTTCATGCTCTGTCTCTCTCTGTCCCAAAAATAAATAAACGTTGAAAAAAAAATTTTTTTTTAAATAAAATAATTTAAAGTTATCTTTAATTGTACTTACTAATGTTTCTTTCCCCTTTGGATGTTCTCTGTTTTTTTACTTGCATTTGTGTTTTTGATATTGAATCTTGGTTTTCATCAAGCACAAGATTTCCATCTGGTACTTCAAACTGAGCTACATAAAGAGACACATTTAGTTGAATAAATATAGAAACAGATCTGTTGTGAAACCCCTAACTTTCAAGTTTATAACAAGTATAAAGCAGAATTTATCCTCATTTCTATAAAGTCATAAATAAATTGCCATAATGTCAGATCTGACATGAAAATAGGAGAATTTTAATATATATGTATTAAAACTATCTCATAACTTCATTAATAATCCTTGGCATCAAATGTACTTTATGTTAATTTCTGTTAGGCATTTTATGCTTAAGTTAAAATTTATTCATAGGACAAGACATCAGCAAGATGGAGGACTAGCAAGGTCCAGGCCTTCATTCCCCCAAAAAACACTGAGTTAGCAACAGTGTACAAACCAAAACACCTTTTAGAGAACTATAAAAACCAGTTTGAAGCTGCTTTGCCCAAGTGAATTACTTACCAAGAAAAACTGCACCAAAAAGAATAACGAGGATTATGGCATTTTGCCCACTTTAGATGCACCCTTTCCCTGGTGCAGCATGTCACAATCACAGGGAAGCCTCCCAATTTCCAGCTTCTCTCTTGGGATGAAAAGAAAAAGGTGGAACTTGTACCTAACTTTGTGGAAAATCTGGGAGCACCTGAGTTACTGGTTTCTATCTTGCCTGACTTGAAACACTGATGGAAACAGCTGCATAGATAAATACCAGGTTGGAAGCTGCTGAAAACAAAGGTGAGTATCATGGCACATTAGAGGTATAGGATGTATGTAATTCTGCACATGACAGGGGAGCAAGAGATTACAGGAAGAAAAATACTACAGGAACCAAAACCAAAAACTCCTGAGAAGAAATAGGGGAGACCCTCTTAGGGAAATTATGAGAGTTAAAAGCAGCCATGAATAAAAGAGCATACACGAGCCCAGAGAATACACATACCCCAGAAAAGGTTTGAGAAGTCTCAGAACCTAACTGCAAGGCTGATTTGTCAAAGTATTTCCCTGCATGAAGCCAGTTTGTAAATACTGAGAGAGATGCTGTGCTTTCAAAATCATAAATCTCAACAAAAAATGACAAGACATACCACAACAAACAAACAACAACAAAAACATGCCGTAATGAAATAAGGAATATGATGCCTGAATAAAATTTAAATAGCAGCATTATCAACAACAGCCAAATTACAGAAAGAGCCCAAATGTCCATCGACTGATGAATGGATAAAGATTATGTGGTATGTGTATATATAATATTCCGTCATATATATATATATATATATATATATATATATATATATAATATATATATATTATAATATATATGACATATATATGGAATACACATGTATTACAATGGAATTATAATGGAATATATATGCATATATATATGCATATATATATATGCATATATATAACGGAATATTACTCAACCATAAAAAAGAATGAAATCTTGCCATTTCAATGACATGGATGGAGGCTAGAGAATATTATGCTAAATGAAATAAGTCAGTCAAAGAAAGACAAATACCATATGATTTCAGTCATATGTAAAATTTAAGAAACAGAAAAAATACACATAGGGAATAAAAGAGAGGAAAATCAAGAAACAGAGTCTTAACCATAGAGAACAAACCAGAGGGTTACCAGAGGGGAGGTGAGTAGGGGGAAGATGTATTAAATAGATGATGGGGATTAAGAAGTATATTTGTTGTGATGAGCACCAGGTGTTGTATGTAAATGTTGAATCACTAAATTCTACACATTAAACTAATATTACATTTAATGTTAACTAACTGGAATTTAAACAAAAACTTGGAAAAAATATCAACAAAAGTATATAAACTGTTTTTAAAAATTCTGGAGCTGAGCAATAAAATAACTGAATTGAAAAATTCACTAAAGGTGTTCAATAACAAATTTTCTCAGGAAGAAAAAGAATAGAAACCTGGAAGACAAGTCACTTGAAATTTCTGGAGTAAGGAGAAAAAAAAGGTGAAGAAACCATAAAGGATTTACCAGACACTATCAAGTTGACCAAGATATACAATATAGAAATCCCAGAGTGGAAGAGAGGGAATAAGGAGCAGAGACTTTATTTGAAGAAATAATGACCAAAAAAATCCCAAATTTGAGAAAAGAAATGGATGTACAAATTCAACCAGCTGAATGAACTCTAACTAGGAAAAACCCAAAAGACCAACACTGAAACACATTACAAACTGTTCAAAGACAAACACATGAAAAGATGCTCAACGTCATGCATCATCAGGGAAATACAAATCAAAACCACACTCAGATACCACCTCACACCAGTCAGAATGACTAAAATGAACAAATCAGGAGACTATAGATGCTGCCGAGGATGTGGAGAAATGGGAACCATCTTGCACTGTTAGTGGGAATGCAAACTGGTGCAGCCACTCTGGAAAACAGTGTGGAGGTTCCTCAAAAAATTAAAAATAGATCTACCCTATGACCCAGCAATAGCACTGCTAGGAATTTACCCAAGGGATGCAGGAGTGCTGATGCATAGGGGCACTTGTACCCCAATGTTTAGAGCAGCACTGTCAACAATGGCCAAATTATGGAAAAAGCCTAAATGTCCATCAACTGATGAACGGATAAAGAAATTGTGGTTTATATACACAATGGAATACTACATGGCAATGAGAAAGAATGAAATATGTAGCAACGTGGATGGAACTGGAGAGTGTTATGCTAAGTGAAATAGGTCATACAGAGAAAGACAGATACCATATGTTTTCACTCTTATGTGGATCCTGAGAAACTTAACAGAATACCATGGGGGAGGTAAAGGAAAAAAAAAGTTAGAGAAGGAGGGAGCCAAAACATAAAGAGACTCTTAAAAACTGAGAACAAACTGAGCATTGATGGGGGATGGGGGATGGGTACTGAGGAGGGCACCTGTTGGGATGAGCACTGGGTGTTGTATAGAAACAAATTTGACATAAATTTCATATTAAAAAAATACAAATACCAAGAGAGAATCTTAAAAGCAGCCAAAGAAAAACAATTTGCTACATACAAGGAAGCCTCTATAACTTTACACCAGTAGATTTCTCAGCAAGAACCTTGTAGGCCAGAAGACATTGGGATAAAATATTAAAAGTGCCAAAAGAAAATACTGTCAACCAAGCATACTATATTTGGCAAAGCTGTCCTTCAAAAATGAAGGGAAAATTAAGACTTACCCAGATAGCAAAAGCTGAGGAAGTTCCTAGCGCTAGACCTACCCAAACAGAAATGCTAAAGGGAAGTATTTCATGTTGAAATGAGAGGACATTAAATGGCACCACAAAGGTATATAATAATATATTTTTGCGTTTAAGGTAAATGTATGGACAAATGAAGACACCTATGTTATTTAAATTTTGATGCATAACTTAACTTTTAAATCTTATATAGAATTTAGAGAAAAGCATAAAAATAACTATAAATCTATGCTAATGGGCACACAATATTTAAAGATGTAATTTGTGATATCAATAAATAAAGTCAGGGGAGGAACATTAAAGGAGAACAGTTGTATGACTGAAGTATGTATGTGATTAAAATAAATTGTTTTAACTTTATGACGTTCAATGTAATCCATGGTAACCACAAATAAAACATTTATAGAATATACATGTTATATAATGAATGTTCATATCCTCCCAAACTCAGTGTTGAAGCCCTAACCCCAATGTAGTGCTTTGGAGATAGGGCTTAGGAAAGTAATTAAGGTTAGTGATAAGTCAAAGGTAAAGTCTTCATCTAACAGCATTAACATCTTAATAAGAAAAGACACCAGAGAGTGTGCACATATGCATGCTTGTGCCCTCTCACTCTTTCCATGTGTGCACAAATAAAAGATTATATGAATACACAGAAAATGGTGGACACTCCTGAGCCAAGAGAAGAGGTGAATAAAATCTATCTTACCAGCACCTTGATCTTGGACTTCCTCCTCCAGAACTGTAAGAAATAAGTCACTTTTTTAAGTGACCCTGTCTATGGTATTTAGTTACGGCAGCCTGAACAGACTCATACAGTACACAAAAGGAAATTAGAAAGAAAGCAAAGCCTGTCATTACAAAAAAAAAAAATTAATCAAATACAAAGGAAGACAGTAATATAGGAAAAGAGAAGCAAAAATATGCATGATACAGAAAACAGTTAACAAAATGGCAATAGTGTCTTTCCCTATCCAATTGTATACCATCTAACTGAATAGCCTAAAATAAATGCATGAATTTTTAGAAAAACACAACCTACCAAAGTAAATGGGTTAAACTTCCAAATCAAAAGATACAGAGTAGATGAATGTATAAAAACAAACTAAAACAAACCAAGACTCACATATATGGTGTCCATAAGAGGCTGTAGATCTAAGAAGAAAGGATAAGAACTATATGATCTGTCAATAGATGCAGAAAAAGCATTTGACAAAATACAGCATCCTTTCTTAATAAAAACCCTCAAGAAAGTTGGTATAGAAGGAATATACCTTAATATCATAAAAGCCATATATGAAAAGCCCACAGCTAATATCATCCTCAATGGGAAAAAACTGAGAACTTTCCCCCTGAGGTCAGGAACACAACAGGGATGTTCATTCTCACCACTGTTGTTTAACATAGTGTTGGAAGTCCTAACTTCAGCAATAAGACAAAATGAAATCAAAGGCAGCAAAATTGGAAAATAAGAAGTAAACCTTTCACTTTTTACAGATAACATGATAGCCTACATGGAAAATCAAAAAGACTCCACCAAAAGACTCCTAGAACTGATACATGAATTCAGCAAAGTCACAGGGTACAAAATCAATGTACAGAAATAGGTTGCATTTCTACACACCAGTAACGAAGCATTAGAAAGAGAAATAAAGAAACTGATCCATTTACAATTGCACCAGGAACCATAAAATACCTGGGAATAAACCTAACCAAAGAAGTAAAGGCTCTGTATGCTGAAAAACTATAGAAAACTTATTAAGGAAACTGAAGAAAACACAAATAAATGAAAAAAACATTCCATGCTCATGGATTGGAAGAATAAGTATTGTTAAAATGTCAATACTACCCAAAGCAATCTACACATTCCATGCAATCTCAATCAAAATTGCACTGGCATTCCTCTTAAAGGTAGAACAAACAATCCTAAAATTTGTATGGAACCACAAAATACCTCAAATAGCCAAAGTAATATGGAAGAAAACCAAAGCAGGAGGCATCACAATCCCAGACTTCATCATCTACTACAAAGCTCTAATCATCAAGACAGTATGGTGTTGACACAAAAGTATACACATAGATCAATGCAATAGAATAGAGAACCCAGAATTGGACCCACAAATGTATGGCCAATCTTTGTCAATCTTTGACAAAGCAGGAAATAGCATTCAATGGAAAAAAAGACAGTCTCTTAAGCAAATTGTGCTGGGAGAACTGGACAGCAACATGTAGAAGAATGAACCTAGACCACTTTCTTACACCATACACAAAAATAAATTCAAAATGGATGAAAGACCTAAATGTGAGACAGGAAACCATCAAAACCCAAGAGGAGAAAGCAGGCAAAAACATCTTTGACCTCAGCCACAGCAATTTCTTGCTTGACACATCTCCAAAGGCAAGGCAATTAAAAGCAAAAATGAACTATTGGGACCTCATCAAGATAAAAAGCTTCTGAGAGGAGAAGCCAAGATGGAGAATAGCATGAAGGTTTTTTTGTGTGTGTCTCGCATCCATGAAATACAGCCAGATCACTGCTAAACCATTCTGCATACCTAGAAAACTGATTTGAGGATTAACGCAACATATATGCGCAACCTGAACCACAGAACTCAGCAGGTACATGGTACAGAGAGGTGAACTGGGGGAGAGAAAAGCCACGGAGGGCAGGGAGCTGTTTTTGTGTGAGGAGAGAGAAGGGAGATGGGGTGGGGGGAGAATACAGGAAATGCTCCTCCCTCACCCAAGAACAGCTAGAGAGAAAGTAGAAAAGTGGTAACAGCCACAGGGACTGAACTAAAAGGGAGAAAGGAGAAATAAGAGGGTTTAATTCTATTAAGACTCTATAAACAGGGAGCCTGGGTGGCGCAGTCGGTTAAGCGTCCGACTTCAGCCAGGTCACGATCTCGCGGTCTGTGAGTTCGAGCCCCGCGTCAGGCTCTGGGCTGATGGCTCAGAGCCTGGAGCCTGTTTCCGATTCTGTGTCTCCCTCTCTCTCTGCCCCTCCCCCGTTCATGCTCTGTCTCTCTCTGTCCCAAAAATAAATAAACGTTGAAAAAAAAAAAAGACTCTATAAACAGGGTGGGGGGGCACAGAATCTGAAATCTGCAGTTTGATATCTGGCCGTGCTCTGGTGAGAAGGGCAAATCCCCAGGAGCAGAGTGAAGTCTGGGGGTCTTCAAGCCACATGAGGAGAGGCAGTTCCCCTGCTGGGAGGACATCTGGTAGAGTCTATGTGGTTTCCTCAAAGGCAAAGGCCCCAGTGGACCCAGGAGAACAACCACATTCACTGATGCTGAACAAGGTCTTTGGGGGTGAAGCCTTGTGCCAGATATGTGTTGTGATTTGCCATAATGCCTGAAACGCTGCTGCTACATGATCCTGTGAACTTTTTCTGGTGTGGGCTGGCACCCAGCCACAGTCTCTAGGTATTAGCAGCAGTATGGTCTGGCAAACATTCCTGGGTTCGGCCAGCACCTGGCCATTGCTCCTTGAGACCCTCCCACAGAGGGGCAAAAGGAATCAAAGCCTCAGTCCCTCAGATATAAGGTTTTGGGGAAAACAGCCACATCTGAGATAAAACTCGGCAGGGAGGTGCTGCCTGGGGTTTGGTCACAGACAGTGTCAAAGAGGGGAGTAGAAGCCAAAGACAAAGGACAGGTGCATGGTTGCAGATTGGGGAAAACAGAGTTCCAATACTAGAGACTGGGTAGCTGGGTGATGCCATTTTCAACCCTCCCGCACATGTGTATACACACCTATAAGCGCCACAACAATTCATACTAGTAAGCTAAGCAGTGCCATCTAGTGCAGAATGGAACCATTACATTAAGCCCTGCCCAACTGGGCCAACCTCACTCTTCAGGAACACGTCTCCGCAAATGCTTAGTTTATGGACTATAAAGCGCTTCATAGTTTGACTTCTAGGGGAAAACAAAGTAATTTCAAACAAAGTAATTTCAGTCTGTTCACTGGTCCATCTATTCAATTTTTTTCTTTTTTCTCTTTTTTATTTCTTTTTTATTGAATACAGAAAGAGAAAAAAATTATTTTTATTTTCAATTTTTGTTAAAAATATTTTTCATTTTTTTCTACTATAATTTTACTTTTTGTAAATTTATTCAAATTCTATTTAATTTCTATCATTTCATTTTATTCTATTTCAGTTTATTCATTTCTTCAAATTTTCAAATGATTTCTTTTTCTTTTCTTTCCCCTTTTTTCTCCAATTAAGCCCCTTTCAACGCCCAGACAAAAACACACCTAGGATCTAGCATCATCTTTTTGATTATTGTGTGTGTGTGTGTGTGGTTTTTAATTTTTTAATTTAAAATTTTTTTAATTTTAATTTTTTTTTAATTTTTTACCTCCTTAATTCCTTTTCTCCCTTCAAAATGATGAAACGAAGGAATTCACCCCAAAAGAAAGAGCAGGAAGAAACAACAGCCAGGGAATTACCCAACACAGATACAAACAAGATGTCTGAAACAGAATTTAGAATCACGACAATAAGAATACTAGCTGCAGTTGAAAATAGATTAAAATCCCTTTCTGCAGAGATAAAAGAAGTAAAAGCTAGTAAGGATGAAATAAAAATGCTATAACTGAGCTGCAATCTCGAAAGGATGCCACAGTGGCAAGGATGGATGAGGCAGAGTGATACAGAAGAAAAACTTATGGAGAACAATGAAGCAGAAAAAAGAGGGAGACTAAGGCAAAAGAGCACGATTTAAGAATTAGAGAAATCAGTGACTCATTAAAAAGGAACAACAGCAGAATCATAGGGGTCCCAGAAGATAAAGAGAGAGAGAAAGGGACAGAAGGGTTGTGTGGGCAAATCATAGTGGAGAATATTTCTAACCTGGGGAAAGACATAGACATCAAATTCCAGGAAGCACAGAGGACTCCCATTAGGTTCAACAAAATCCAACTATCAACAAGGCATATCATAGTCAAATTCACAAAATACTCAGGCAAGGAAAGAATCATGAAAGCAGCAAGGGGAAAAAGTCATTAACCTACAAGGGAAGATACATCCAGTTTGCATCAGATCTATGCACAGAAACTTGGCAGGCCAGAAAAGAGTGGCAGGATATATTCAATGTGTTGAATCAGAAAAACATGCAGCCAAGAATTCCATACCCAGCAAAGCTGTCATTCAAAATAGAAGGAGAGATTAAATTTTCCCAAACAAAAATTAAAGGAGTTTGTGACCACTAAACCAGCCCTGCAAGAAATTTTAATGGGGACTCTCTGACGGGAGAAAACATGAAAACAAACAAACAAACAAACAAACAAACACCAAAAGCAACAAACACTAGAAAGGACTAGAGAATACCACCAGAAGCTCCAACTCTACAAGCATCATAATGGCAATAAATTCATATCTTTAATTACTCACTCTAAATGTCAATGGACTAAATGCTCCAATAAAAATACATAGGGTAACAGAATGGCTAAGAAAACAAGATCCATCTATATGCTGTTTACAAGAGACCCACTTTAGACCTAAAGACACCTTCAGATTGTAAGTAATGGGGTAGAGAACCATCTATCATGCTAATGTTCAACAAAAGAAAGCCAGAGTAGCCATACTTATATCAGACAATCTAGACTTTAAAATACTGTATCAAGAGATGAAGAAGGGCATTATATCATAATTACAGGGTCTATCCATCAAGAAGACCTAACAATTATAAACATTTATGCTCTAAATGTGGAATAACCAAATATATAAATCAATTAATCACAAACAAAAAGAAACTAATTGATATTAATACCATAATAGTAGGGGACTTCAACACCCCATGTAAAACAATGGACAGATAATCTAATCAGAAAATCAACAAGGAGACAATGGCTTTGAATGACACATTGGACCAGATGGACCTAACAGATATATTCAGAACATTTCATCCTAAAGCAGAATATACATTCTTCTCCAGTGCACATGGAATGTTCTCCAGAATAACCCACATACTGGGACACAAATCAACCCTCAACAAGTACAAAAAGATCAAGATCATACCATGCCTATTTTCAGACCACAACCCAATGAAAGTCAAAATCAACCAGAAGAAAAAATTTGGAAAGTTAACAAATACTTGGAGACTAAAGAACATCCTACTAAAGAATGAATGGGCTAACCAGGAAGTTAAAGACGAAATTAAAAAGTACGTGGAAGCCAATGAAAATGATAATACCACAACCCAAAACCCCTGGGACGCAGCAAAGGTTATCATAAGAAGAAAATATGTAACAATCTAGGACTTCCTAAAGAAGGAAGGTCTCAGATACACAACCTAACCTTACACATTAAAGAGCTGGAAAAATAACAGCAAATAAAACCCAAAACCAGAAGAAGACAGTAAATATCAAAGATTAGAGCAGAAATTAATGCTCTATTGAAACCAAAACAACAATAACAACAACAACAAAAAAAACACAGCAGAACAGATCAATGAAACCAGGAGCTGGTTCTTTGAAAGAATTAACAAAATTGATAAACCACTAGCCAGTTTGATCAAAAAGAAAAAGGAAAGGACCCAAATAAGTAAAATCAAGAATGAAAGGGAGAAATCACAACCAACACAGCAGAAATAGAAACAATAAGAGAATAGTATCAGCAATTATATGCCAATAAAATGGGCAATCTGGAAGAAATGGACAAATTCCCAGAAACATATACAGTACCAAAACTGAAACAGGAAGAAATAGAAAATTTGAACAGACCCATAACCAGTAAAGAAATCGAATTAGAAATAAAAAATTTCCCAAAAAACAAGAGTCCAGGGCCAGATGGCTTTCCAGGGGAATTCTGTGAAACATTTAAGGAAGACTTAACACCTATTCTCTTAAAGCTGTTCCAAAAAATAGAAATGGAAGGAAAACTTCCAAACTCTTTCTATGAAGCTAGCATTATCTTGATTCCAAAACCAGACAGAGACCCCACTAAAAAGGTGAACTATAGGCCAATTTCCCTGATGAACATGAATGCAAAAATCCTCAACAAGATATTAGCCAACTGGATCCAACAATACATTAAAAAATTATTCACCACGACCAAGTGGGATTTATAACTGGGATGCAGGGCTGGTTCAATATCCACAAAACAATTACTGAGATTCATCACATCAATGAAAGAAAGGACAAGAACCATATGATCCTCTAGATAGACACAGAGAAAGCATTTCACAAAATACAGCATCCTTTCTTGATAAAAACCCTCAAGAAAGTAGGGAGAGAAGGATCATACCTCGAGATCATAAAAGCCATATATGAATGACCCCATGCTAATATCATCCTCAATGGGGAAAACATGAGAGCTTTCCCCCTAAGGTCAGGAACAAGACAGGGATATCCAGTCTCACCACTGTTATTCAATATAGTATTGGAAGTCTTAGCCTCTGCAATCAGACAACACAAAGAAATAAATGACATCCAAATTGGCCAGGAGGAGGTCAAACTTTCACTCTTCACAGATGACATGATACTCTATATGGAAAACCCAAAACATTCCACAAAAACTGATAGAATTGATTCATAAATTCAGCAAAGTTGCAGGATATAAAATAAACTCACAGAAATTGGTTGCATTCCTATACACCAACAATGAAGCGACAGAATGGGAAATCAAGGAATCGATTCCATTCACAGTGGCACAGAAAAACATAAAATACCTAGGAATAAATCTAACCAAAAAACTATAGAAAAAATTATAGAAAGCTTATGAAAGAAATTGAAATGGAAAAAGATTCCATGCTCCTGGATAGGAAGAACAAATATTGTTAAAATGCCAATATTAACCAAAGCAATCTACATATTTGATGCAATCCCTATCAAAGTAACACCAGAATTCTTCACAGAGCTAGAACAAACAGTCCTAAAATTTGTATGGAACCAGGAAAGACCCTGAATAGCCAAAGCATCTTGAAAAAGAAAACCAAAGCAGGAGGCATCACAATCCCAGACTTCAAGATATACTACAAAGCTGTAATCTTCAAGACAGTATGGTACTGCCACAAGAGCAGAAACTCAGATCAATGGAACAGAATTGAGAACCCAGAAATGGACCCACAGACATATGGCCAAAAAATCTTTGACAAAGCAGGAAAGAATATCCAATGGATTAAAGACAACCTCTTCAGCAAGTGGTGCTGGGACAACTGGATAGCGTCATGCAGAGGAGTGAACCCGGACCACTTTCTTACACCATACACAAAAATAAACTCAAAATGGATGAAAGACCTCAATGTAAGACAGGAAGCCATCAAAATCCTTGAGGAGAAAGCAGGCAAAAACCTCTTTGATCTTGGCCACAGCAACTTCTTACTCAACACATCTCTGGAGGCAAGGGAAACAAAAGCAAAAATAAACTACTGGGACCTCATAAAAATAAAAAACTTCTGCACAGCGAAGGAAACAATCAGCAAAACTAAAAGGCAACTGACATAATGGGAGAAGATATTTGCAAATGACATATCAGATAAAGGGTTAGTATCCAAAATCTATAAAGAACTTCTCAAACTCAACACCCAAAAAACAAATAGTCCAGTGAAGAAACGGGCAAAAGACATGAATAGACACTTCTCCAAAGAAGACATCCAGATGCCAACTGACACATGAAAAAATGCTCCACATCAGGAAAATCACGGAAATACAAATCAAAACCACAATGAGATACCACCTTACACCTGTCAGAATGGTTGTATATATATATATATATATATATATATATATATATACACACACACACACACACACACACACACACACACACAATGGAGCATTACTAGGCAACCAAAAGAATGAAATCTTGCCATTTGCAACTACATGGATGGAACTGGAGGGTATTGTGCTAAGTGAAATTAGTAAGTCAGAGAAAGACAAAAATCATATGACTTCATTCATATGAGGACTTTAAGAGACAAAACAGATGAACATAAGGGAAAGGAAACAAAAATAATACAAAAACAGGGATGGGGACAAAACAGAAGAGACTCATAAATATGGAGAACAAACTGAGGGTTATGGGAGGGGTTGTGGGAGGGGGGATGGGTTAAATGGGTAAGGGGCATTAAGGAATCTACTCCTGAAATCAGTGTTGCACTATATGCTAACTAATTTGGATGTAAATTTAAAAAATAAAAGGAAAGGGAAAAAAAAATAAAATCTTCTGCATCTCAAAGGAAAGAATCAACAATACTAAAAGGCAACTGATGGAATGGGAAAAGATATTAGCAAAGGACATATTGTATGAAGGCTTAGTATCCAAAATCTATAGAGAACTTACCAAACTCAACACCCGAAAAACAAAAATCCAGTGAAGAATTGGGCAGAAGACATGAATAAACACTTTTCCAAAGAAGACATCCAGATGGCCAACCAACAGATGATACAATGCTCAACATCACTCATCATTGGGGAAATAAAAATCAAATCCACATGGAGATACCACCTAACACTGGTCAGAATGGCTAAAATTAACAACTCAGGAAACTACAGGTGCTGGTGAGGATGTGGAGAAATGAAAACCTTTTGCACTATTGGTGGGAATGCAAACTGGTGCAGCTGCTCTGGAAAACAGTGTGGAGTTTCCTCAAAAAATTAAAAATAGAACTACCCTATGACTCAGAAATAGCACTGCTAGGAATTTATCCAAAGGATACAGGAGTTCTGATTCATAGGGGCACATGTATTCCAATGTTTATAGCAGCACTTTCAACAATAGCCAAATTATGGAAAGAGCCTAAACGTCCATCAATTTATGAATGGATAAAGAAATGTGGTTTATATATACAATGGAATACTACTTGGCAATGAGAAAGAATGAAATCATGCCATTTGAAGCAATGTGGATGGAACTGGAAGGTATTACGCTGAATGAAATAAGTCAGTCAGAAAAGGACAGATACCATATGTTTTCAGTCATATGTGGATCTTGAGAAACTTAACAGAAGACCATGGGGGGAAGGAAGGGGAACAAAATAGTTACAAACAGAGAGGGAGGGAGGCAAAGCATAAGAGTCTCTTAAATACAGAGAACAAACTGAGGGTGGATAGGAGGGTGGGGGAGAGGGGAAAATGAGTGATGGGCACTGAGGAGGGCACTTGCTGGGATGAGCACTGGGTGTTGTATATAAGTGATGAACCATGGGAATCTACCCCAAAAACCAAGAGCACACTTTACACACTGTATGTTAGCCAATTTGACAATAATTTACATTTAAAAAAATAAAAATAAGAAATTAATAAAATCTAAAACAATGATCTTAAGGATATTCACTGATGCTTGAGAAAAGACTGGAAGACATCAGTGAGTCCCTTATCACAGAGATGAAAGACTTAAAAAAAAAGGAATCGATCAGAGATGAAGAATGCAATAAATGAGATTAGGAACATGCTTGTTGCAATGAACAGCAGGCTGGAAGAAGCAATGGAATGAATTAATGACCTGGAAAACAAAGCAACGATAAGCAATGAAGCTGAACAAAAGAGAGAAAGAATTGTGTAATACAAGAATAGACTTAGAGAACCCAATGATCCCATCAAACATAATAACATTTATATTATAAGAGTCCCAGAAGAAAATGGAGAGAAAAGGGGTAAGTATATTTATTTGAAGAAATAATAGTTGAAAACTTCCCTAATCTGAGGAAGGAAGCACAGGAGGCACAGATCCAGGAGGCAGAGAGAACTCCGATCAAATCAACAAAAGCAGGGCAAAACCAAGACATATTGTAATTAAATTTGCAAAATATAGTGATAAAGAAAAAAATCTTAAAAGCATCAAGACAAAAGAAGTCATTAACTTACAAGAAAAAAAACTCATAAGGCTAGCAGGAGATTTTTCAACAGAAATTTGGCAAGCCAGAAGGGAGTGGCATGATATATTCAATGTGATGAATGGGAAAAATCTGCAGGCAAGAATACTCTATCCAGCAAGGATATCATTCAGAATACATAGATAAAGGATTCCCCAGACAAACAAAAAGTAAAGGAGTTCATGACCACTAAACAAGCCCTCCAAGAAATATTAAAGGGGATTCTTTGAGTAGAAAGGAGAGACCAAAGTGATAGTATAAACATAGGAAACACAAAAGCAAGTAAAATGAATATTTCTGTAGACAATCTGTGAAAGAAATCACCAAAAAAGGATATAAAATATTTCCAAAATGTACAGAACAGAGGAGAAAAGAAGGGGTTTAAACATAAATGACCACCAAATTAATATAGACTGCTATTTGTAGGAGGTTATATACAAACCTACTAGTAACCATATGGAAAGCCTCTAATAAATATATAAGAATAAGGAGAAAGAAATCCAAATATATCATTAAAGAAAATCAGCAAAACATGAAAGAGAGAAAAACAAGAAAGGATCAGAGAAATTCTTCAGAAACAACCACAAATCAAGTAACAAAATGGTAATAAATACATATTTATCAATAATTACATTGAATGTAAATGGACTAATCATTCCAATCAAAAAACATAGGGTGTCAGAATGGATTAATAAAAACAAGACCCATCTATATGCTGCCTACAAGACACTCATTTGAAACCTAAAGACAGCTACAGATTGAAAGTGAGGGGAAGAGAAACATTTATCATGCAAATGGATGTCAAAAGAAAGCCAGAGTAGCAATACTTATACTGGACAAACTGTATTTTAAAATAAAGACTCTATACTATCAGACCCAAATATTCTTAGTCTCTCTGAAATAAAAATTAAAAAATCACAAACCCAAATTCAGTAATTAATGCTTTAGCATTTTATCTCATTTGGAAAAGTGCTAGATGTCCAACAAATTCAATCCCATTTATCACGCAAGCAAACCTTTAGTTTCTGATTACCAAAGACTTTGAAAGCTATCTTAATTACTCCTGAAAACTTACAGACAGAATTAAGCATCATTTTAAGCCATCTTTTTGCTAACAAATTGTAACAGATAACATGAGCTTATTTGACCTTCAGCAAACCTAGATAGAATAAGTTTCATATTTGGTGCTGATAACTCCAAAGACATGTCTATCTTAATTAAATGGTAAACATGCTTTGTACTTTATAACTTTCTGAGGTTTTTAAACAAACTTCCCCAAGATTTAAATTGTAAGAAGTCCTTTTGATTAATTAGGCTTGTTTGTTTGGTATGTTAAATTACTCTGGAAGCACCATTAAACAAATAGTAAGTCTTAGGTTACATTTGGGTAAATGCTTTATTCTAGAGATTATATGCAATTCTTAAAGTTTCAATATTTTCTGCTGTAAGGCCATCACTTGATATCCTAATTATTGAAGTGTTATGTGCCACAGAAATAACTGGATTTCCTTGCCAGCTATACTGTAATCTCTTATCAGACCCTTAACTGTGTCCATTTTTGAGTCTTTGTGTCATAGTTTTTTGACTCTTATTGGAAAAATTGCTGGTTCTCTAATATTTGCTTTTATAGATTAAGGAAACTTCCTCTTAAGAGGTCTGTAATATACAAAAATGTGATAAAGTATTCACTTATAAAAAAACTAAAGTGTAACTTTTTTCTCTACCGGAACCCTCTGAAATTCACAAGCTCAGTGAGGGTTCTTTCTTCCATGGCAATCATACTTATTAGCATAAGTTCAATAAGAATCTTCGTCTTGTACCAGGACACTACTGGAAACATTGGTTATTTTGCCAAGACTTTGACTGGAATGTCATATTTGAGAGATATGCATAGAATCAGATATGACCATACAGCTTTAAGGAACTAAGGTTGACTTTATGAAGCATGTAGCCAATAAAGTCTCTTGGAAATATTGGCCTGATACCTTACTTGCAGAGTTCCCAGCAGCCTTACCAGGTGAAAGAATGTCACTTTCTGGCAGGTGCAGGAACATCAAGATATTTGGGGGACCTTGTGAAGAGGAATTTGCCCAAATCAACAGGTATTGCAAGCATATCTGATGGCAAATAATTGGCTTAGCTTCTGGCCTGGAGAGGCTACTAAAAGTTGAATCTAGATTCCTTAGAAAAAGTTCCAGCAAAGCAAATTTTAAAGATCTATATGACCAATCACTATTTTTTGCTATGCTTATGTGAATAATTAGGCCAATTATGTTAAAACTGGATTTGTTTTACAAACGAATTGGTCTTTAAAAAAATTTTTTTTAATGTTTATTTTTGAGAAAGACAGAGAGACAGAGTGCCAGCTGGGGGGGTGGGGGCAGAGAGAGGGAGACAGAATCTGAACAGGCTTCAGGCTCTGAGCTGTTAGCACAGAGCCCAACATGAGGCTCGAACTCACAAACTGTGAGATCATGACCTGAGCTGAAGTCAAACCTTTAACTGACTGAGCCACCCAGGCACACCAAAAATGAATTAGTCTAGGGGCACCTGGGTGGCTCAGTTGGTTAAGCATCTGACTTCAGCTCAGGTCATGATCTCACAGTTTGTGACTTCGAGCCCCATGTCGGCCTCTGTGCTGACAGCTGAGAGTCTGGAGACTGTTTTGGATTCTGTGTCTCCCTCTCTCTCTGCCCCTCCCCCACTCACACTCTGTCTGTCTGTCTGTCTCTCTCTCTCAAAAATAAATAAACATTAAAAAATTTTTTTAAAGTGAATTAGTCTTGATTTGACTATCTGGAAATGAGGGTAATTGGAAAAACTATGTTTCAATGACACAATTTTATGGATGTTAAATTCTGGTTCTGATTGTCTTTAGATATTTGTTGTTTGCTTAAACTAGACAACTTGAGGTAAACTTCAGAAAACATTGTCAAAATAGCACAGGTATGGACAATCTTCTTGCTTGTTATTCTGTGGGGGAAAATAACAGAATCTCATGGGCAGTGACTATTTAAACAATTGGAAAATGGGATCAATTCCTCCAACAATTGCATATAAAAATTCTTTTCTCATTGAAGACCTATCAATAGAAAAAGACTACAGTGCTTTATTAAATTATTCACTTGAGGCTGGGTTCATTCATAAATCTCTAAATGTACAAATCATATACTCCCTAAACCTGATCTAGCAGCTACTAGAAACCTACCCCATATAAACCCAGTAGACCTGGTTTATTTAAAGGATTGGAAATCTAATATATATCAGGGGATTTAATTCAAAGGTGGAAGGGCCCTTACTGGGTCATATTATGTACTCCCACTGAAGTAAAGTTAAAGGGGCACTCTTAATGGGCTCATATATTTAGAATAAAACCTATACCTCCTTTACAGTGGTGAGGGAGCATGGGGCAAGCTGAGGGCAAAGTACATACCAGCTAATAGTGCGCGTGCGCGCGCGCGCACACACACACACACTCCTGCCCACATGGGATATGTGTGATATTCCTTGGACACTCCTGGCTACCCACAAACAAAGGAAAGGGGTTGAAGTGCTTGCTACATTGACATGGAAAACTAAGGCAAATGAAAAATTAAATTCCCTTACTGTCTACAGCCCACTGACAAGTCCTTGAAACAGGCAAAGTGACTTCCCTCTAGGAGCTCAGCTGCCTCAATGATGACACTTTGCCAGGGGCAAAAGGGTATCTTGGCTTAACATTATCCAGACCTCCCAGGGTCCTGTGAGTCTACTTCAGCATACGAAAATTCCTTCAAAACTTCCTTTATCTCAACACCCCAAGATATATGCTGGCAATCATACTCCAAGCTTATGGCCCCATGATATACATCTGAAGGGTCTCATGACTGAGGTTTTCCCAAATGGTAATAAATATCATTTATCTTACACAGCTAGCTCCTCAAGGTCCTGGAAATCTTGCTTCCAAAATACCTTAGAGACTTACTCTATCCCTAACCCCCTCCCAACCTGAGTGTACATAATCAGTTACCTGTCACAACCCCAGTGCAGCTCTTTCTGCCCACGGGTCCTGTCCTGTGCTTTAATAAAATAACCTTTTTGCAAGAAAGATGTCTTCAAGAATTCTTTCTTGGCCATCAGCTCCAAACCCTCCATCACCCCAAAACCCAATCAACAGTAAACTAATGAGCAAACTAATGTGCATTCTTATTCTTGTGAACCTGTGGAAGACCTCAAATTCCTCTTCAAATCACAATAAAGGACTGGAGGAAAATTTTAGTTAACACATATTTCTAAATATATCTGTGCATGTATATATACATATACATATATACACACACACTATATATACATATATATACATATTTATTTATATTTATATACACATTATATAAATATATAATGATATGCCTCATAAGAGAAAGCTGCCTTCTCTACATCTGATAGCCAGTGCATTGCAGTCTCTGGAAGGAGTTACTGTCAAGGATTCATGTCCTTCTGGGCTATCCATGTTCTTACATATTTCTGCATTCCTATCCTAGACACCTGCATTCAGAGGGCTACTTATGAGAGGTGAATGGCTTTAGTGGAGACACTTTTCAAGTACCTCTGCCAAAACTGACCTATTAGGGGACCTTGAAGATAGTATTTATCCATTATAACTTAGTATTTGGTTTTTCCCTCCTAGACTTTCTACCTCCTTTCCCTGGTCCCAAGATCCAGAGAACAACAGGACCTTTATGTTTGGAACCCCTTCAAAAGTGAAATGATCTCCCTTTCTACACTGATACAACTGTCCCTTTCTTGGTGCCATTCTATGGAAAGCAATGAACACTAGGGAGCCAGTTCCCTTTCCTATTTAATCTTTTAATCTAATCACAGTAAGTGAATAAAGCCTTAATTGTTACATTAAATTTGGCTTATTGTTTTATGTAACTACACAGACATCTGGGAACTCTATCTATGACAAGTTGGCACAGAAAACAGGATAGTCAATTAAGTGCAATGTTATTCTGGAAAAACAAAAATCCAGAAGATTCCATGGAGCCACTTTTGGGAGATAATAGAGAAGTCCACAGACTTCTGGTTTGCAAGACTTTGGAAGTCTGGAGGTACACTTCATCAGCCATGCCAGTGGGTCCAATGCAGTTTGGTCTGCAATGCAGTTTGGTCTTGGAAAGTAGTAGCAAATACTTTCTGTAAGCATTTCAGTTCTGAGGGGTACCAACTGTCCTTCTCTTTCGCCCCTGTCTACATGGCCAAGATGCCATGTAGTAGTCAAATTAGAGATTCAACAGAGGTGGCTCTGAGAAAGCTAGGGAAGCAATTTGGGGGCTATAACTTATGATTATCCACTGATGAGATTAAAAGTCATCAGAGAGTCTGTGAGCAGAGTTGTAGATGCTCTAAGCAAGTCCCTGGCACCAACAAATACCCATGATACAGCTAGTTATAGAGACTAGTTTTTTAATGAAAAAGAATACAGAACCCTTCAGTACCGCTTTTCCCAGGTGTCTGAAGAGACTTTAGAGGCTGAGTAGCTTGCCTTCACAATGAAGGAGGTAAATCTTATTAAAGGAAGTAAGGGAGAGTGGTACCTTTTGGAGTACCTAACTATAGAATCCCACCTTCAGAATACCCTGACAGGGGCCACTTTGCCCAAGGAAGTAGAAGAAAGGGAATAAATGAGAGGCAAACACCAAAGACCCTCTCTACTCTCAAATGGATACTATTTAGGTTCCAAAAGATTTGACCCACCTGTAATGAGCTCCCTGTGACTAAAATATGTTTGGATCACTCTTGCAGAGTGCTTTAGCAGTCCCACAAACCATATTGGTGTCGCCTTGGTTCTACAAAGAGAGAATGAGAAAAGTCCATGATAAGATTATTAACTAGACCCAGACTTCTAGGTTCATTCATGCAACTGTTGCTGATTATCAAGCTCAATTAAACCTCCCTATAAGTTCAGGTCAATTTGTCTATACACAATTTGAATCATAACTAACAAATCTGGGGGCATGTAAAAAACCACTGACAAAATACTAGATATAGACCATCAGAGTGAGTGGCATAAAAAGGGTAATCATATACATACTCCTAGACACCCCCAAACAATGATCTTCCTGGAGTGATCTTTGGATCTTGCTACTTAACAATGTTTTCTTAGTTGAGAAGTTGATGGGATGTCTACCAAGGAGCTCAGGACCATAGCATGCCTTTGAGGGTGCAAAATGAAGCCCGTAAAGTCTTCAGGGTGATAGCTCTATGATTAATATTAAGTGCTCTTTCCTTTGCCTTCCCCAGTAAATCTTGATATGAATGAAAAATCCTGCAAACCTTAAACCAGAACTTTCAGTTTTTAAACATAGACAAAACTATGTATCAGGCCAAAGGCTCTATGTCCTCACCAGGGAAAGAAGGCCCTATACCAAAGTCAGAGTTCAGTGGGGACATGGAGAAGAACTGCACTGGGGGTGACCTTCTGGATACTGGCACAAAGGTGTTTCTGACATACACAACCTATGACACCAGAATGAAGGGAAAATAGATAATCCTTTCTGGCTTGGAGTATGAAGCCACTGTCTCCAGGACTCCTATCCTGATTTGACTATGGGTAAGGACCAGTGGGCCACCACGGACCTCCACTGTTATGGTGCCCACTACATTATATGTATAAATGCATTGTATAAATGCAATGTACAAATGCATTGTCGATGTGAACCTCTGCTTTCCTTGAAAGGAACTGTTTTAGTTAAGGCTACTTTAGTGGGATATGTTGAAGGCTGTGTGCCTAGCTCACCTACCAGCCCCTGATGCTTTTGTCGCTCAAAAACAAATTCCTGAGGGAAAAAATACCTGCCCTCATTGTGTGCTTCAGGATGACAAAGTTTCACCAAATGACCTATGCATGAGACCTGGAGTTTCTGGAATCTCAATTAATTATAGGTAGTTCAACTTGCCTTCGGTGACATGTCTAGTAAAAAGTTACTTTGGCTTGGGGCGCCTGGGTGGCGCAGTCGGTTAAGCGTCCGACTTCAGCCAGGTCACGATCTCGCGGTCCGTGAGTTTGAGCCCCGCGTCAGGCTCTGGGCTGATGGCTCAGAGCCTGGAGCCTGTTTCCGATTCTGTGTCTCCCTCTCTCTCTGCACCTCCCCCATTCATGCTCTGTCTCTCTCTGTCCCAAAAATAAATAAACGTTGAAAAAAAAAAATTAAAAAAAAAAAAAAAGTTACTTTGGCCAAAGTCACAGGTTGCTGCCTGTGTTCTTCAGTAGGATTTTGATGGTTTCCTGTCTCACATTTAGGTCTTTAATCCATTTTGAATTTATTTTTGTGTACAGTGAAGAAAGTAGTCCAGTTTTATCCTTCTGCATGTCGCAGTCCAATTTTCCCAACCCCATTTGCTGAATGAGACTGTCTTTTTTCCATTGGATATTCTTTCCTCCTTTGTTAAAGGTTAGTTGGCCATATAGTTGTGGGTCCATTTCTGGGTTTTCTATTCTATTTCATTGATCTATGTGTCTGTTTTTGCCAATACTATACTATCTTGATGACTACAGTTTTGTAATATAGCCTGAAGTCTGGAATCATAATGCCTCCAGTTTTGTTTCTAGCAGGATTGCTTTGACTATTTGGGGTCTTTTGTGGTTCCATACAAATTTTAGGATTTCTCTAGCTCTGTGAAGAATGTTAGTGGTATTTGATAGCAACTGTGTTAAATGTGCTAATTGCTTTGGGTAGTATAGACATTTTAACAGTATTTGTTCATTCAGTCCATGACCATGGGATGTTTTTCCTCTTCACTTTCTTTCATAAGTCTTCTATAGTTTTCAGATCTTTTACCTCTTTAGTTAGGTTTATTCCTAAGTATCTCATCGTTTTTGGTGCAATTGTAAATGGGATTTATTCCTTGTTATGCTGCTTCACTATTGGTATATATTAAATGCATTCTGCATGTTAATTTCATATCCTGTGACTCTCCTGAATTTGTGTATTAGTTCTAGCAATTTTTTGGTGGAGTCTTTTGGGTTTTCTACATACAGTGTTTGGTCATCTGAAAACAGTGAAAAGTTTGACTTCTTCCTTGCTGATTTGTATACCTTTTATTTCTTTTTGTTGTCTGATTGCTGAGGCTGGGTACTATGTTAAATAGTAATGGTAAGAGTGGGCATCCTTGTCTTGTTCCTGACCATAGGGGAAAGACTCTCACATTTTTCCCAATGAGAATGATATTAGCTGTGGGTCTTTTGTATATGACCTTTATGTTGTTGAGGTATCTTCCATCTATCCCTACTTTGTTGAGAGTTTTTATCAAGAATGGATGCTGCTTTTTGTCAAACGCTTTATCTGTATCTATTGACAGAATCATATGGTTCTTATCTTTTCTTTTACTAATGAGGTGTATCACATTGATTGATTTGGGTATATTTAACCAGTCCTATAGCCCAGGAATAAATCCCACTTGATCAGGGTAAATAATTCTTTTAATATAATGTTGTATTTGATTTGCTAGTATCTTGTTGAGAATTTTTGCATCCATGCTCATCAGGGATATTGGCCTGTAATTTCCTTTTTAGTGGGATCTTTGTCTGGTTTTGGGATCAAGGTAATGCTGGCCTAAATAGAATGAATCTGGAAGCTTTCCTTCTGTTTCTATTTTTGGAACAATTTGAGAAGAATATGTATTAACTCTGCTTTAAATGTCTGGTAGAATTCTCCTGGGAAGCCATCTGGCCCAGGAATCTTGTTTATTGGGATATTTTTGATTACTGATTCAATTTCTTTGCTGGCTATGAGCCTGTTCAAATTTTCTATGTCTTCCTGTTTCAGTTTTGGTTGTTTGTGAGTTTCTAGGAATTTGCTCATTTCTCCCAGATTGCCTAGTTTGTTGGCATATAATTTCTCATAGTATTCTCTTTTTTAGGTTTGTTTTCTAAAATTTATTTTATTCATTTTGAGAGAGAGAGAGAGAGAGAGAGAGAGCGCGCATGCAGGGGAGGAGCAGAGAGAGAGGGAGAGAGAATTCCAAGCAGGCTCCATGCTGTCACTGTGAAGTCCAATGCAGGGCTTGATCTCATGAACTGTGAGATCATGACCTAAGCCAAAATCAAGAGTCAGATGCCTAACTGACTGCTATAAAAGGAATGCAAAATATCTCTACAAAATGAATTGGGAGGATTTCTAGAAGCTAATGTTAGGTGGAAAAAACTGTGAAAGAGAGAATACCTAGCATGCTACCTTTTGTAAAAGAAAGAAGGTAACATAGAAATAAAGAGAAGGGGAAGACAGGGTTTTTTTAATGAAATATTAAAGAACAAACTATAAAACAATTTAATTGGATACCTATAAGAGAAGGATGAGGACTGAGTAATGTAAGGAAAGGAAAATACTTTATATATCTCTTTTTGCATGTTTATCATTTTTGAAAGTTCATTTTTACATATTCCAAAAAATAACTTTTAAAGATGAGAAGGAAGACTAAAATTGAAAGCAAACTTAATGAACCTAATGATGGAAAAAACAAGGACATACCCAAGTAATCAATCACCAGTATTTGACGTACACCTTCAGTCTTAGGCAAGAGAGTGGGGTGTGTAAACATCCACAAAATTTTTAGTAGTTTTGCCTCTTTCTAGTGCTATCAGGTAAGCAGCTGTGAAACAATTTTAGAAGTATTATAGGACAAAGCAAAAGTATAAATGTGTTCATGTTGCTCAAAGTTAGAATTCACACTGTGACTACATATATGAAATGGAGGAAGGCAATAATAAGTCCTGAATGAAGTAACTGGAATTGAAAATGTCTGTAAGAACTCATGATTTCTAAATATGTCTATGTATGCATATGTATATGCATATGTGGTCATTTGTGTGTGTATGTAGGTCTCTTTGTTTATGAATACACACACGTGTTTGTGTATATACCAGTGTTCCAATTCCAGGTCAAAATCCTATATGTGATCTTTCAGCCTTTATCATAGGCAATTACAAAGACTTTACCTGGAAGTCATTATGGGGTAAAGTTTCCTACCTCGCACTCATTGGATGCACAGCAAGTGCACTCAAGGCACTAGAGGTAGTTGCAGTCAATGACTAAAGCTAACACTCACCTCCACTTCTGGCTGACCATGATCTTACACATGAGAGATTTGCATTCTCACCCAGGCACCTCCATTCAGAGCCTCCTTATAGAAGAGTATTCCTTAGCTGAAACACTGTACTGTTCATGTGTCTATACCCAGACTACCTTAGCAGGTAGACCTGGGGGACACTTTTCTCTGACTCAGTATAACATACTTACTCCAAACTCTGATCCTTCTAACTTTCCCTGGGCCCATGGTCCTTAAAACATCAGGGACCTTTCTGCATCAGGGGATGCAGAGAAATGTTTCCTTTCTCCACTCCTGTCTATGATGAGATACCTGACCCTTACCCAGTACTGTTCTGTGGGAAATATGAAAGGTTGGTAGAGTTTCAGCTCTTTTCTGTTTAGACTCTTGCTTATACTATCACAGTAAGTGGATTGTTATCTTAATTGACCAACCTGACAACTGGCAGCTCTCTCTCACAAATTCGCACAACTGAGCAAAGTGGTCAATGAAACATAATGCCTTTCTGAAAAAGCAAAATTGGCAAAGCACTTTTGGGAGTGTTAAGAAAGACATGGGTCACTCTTGGACCTTGCAAATAGATCATTTAAACGTCTGAGGATCCAATCAAGCACGTTGCCAGGCGTACCAAGAGTTTCAGAAAGTGCTGGTAGATGCCACAGAACACTCTCAGAAAGTTCTAATGGATTACTAAATAATACTTTCAGTTTGAGGGGAACATTTGTCTTTCACTTTAGCCTCCAAAATTCTGGCTAAGTTACCCTGGTGAGTTAAATTAGAGATCTAACAGAGAGACTTTAAAAAAGCTAGAAAAGCAATTCCATAGCTAATGATTATAAGACCAAAAGTCATCAGACCCTGCAAGCTGAGTTGTACTCTATGGCTATTGTGAACTCTGTCCTAACACTGATAGCACAAATCACAGCAAGTTTTTAAGACTCACACCTTTACTGAAAAAGAATGTAAAGGTCTTTGGAATAACTTTGTTCAGTGATCTGACGAGATCTTACAGACTTAAGTAGTTTGCCTGCATAATGAAGGAGGCAATCTTATTAAATATAATAAGTGATAAAGGCATCCTGTGAGGTGCATTACTCCCTACAGACCACCTATTTCAGAGTGTGCTGACAGTAGCCACTTTGCCTAGGGATAAGGAAAAAAATGGAAAGAAATATAAAATGATGCAAAAAACTGAAATCATTTCCATCATCATCTGGGTAGTAGTAATAGACTCATTACTTGTTTGGGTACACAAGTAATGAGTTTCCATAATGAAAAACATGGATAACTGTCTTCCAGAAAGCCAGGTAGCCTCTTAGGTACATAAAAGAGTGAGAAGAATATATGATCAGATTGTTGACTAGTTTCGTGTTTCTAGATTCGCTTCCTTCAATACTATTGGTCATGGAGCACAAACCTACTCATAATGTGTGTCAATCAGTTGTGACATTCAGATCTTAATTGACACATTTTGAAAATGCAAAATTTGGCTGTTGCCAAGACAAAGAGTGATGTAAAAATGGTAATAATGCACCGTCTACTGGATGATATAGGCAATGTCCTTGCTTAAGATCATTGGGTCTGATTACCATACAGTGGGGTCTCAAAGGAATAGATTGATTGTCTCTCTACCAAGGTACTCATGGTAAGATTATGGGCCATGAAGGACATAACATGTAAACTCACTAGTGTCTACATAATGCCACTATGAATACAAGTGTTATTTCCTCTACTATCACTACAGTGAATCTTGAAATGAATCAGAGAACCCCATATACATTCACCCTGATCTCAGCTTTCAAAAATAAATAAAACTAGGAGTTATATCAAAGCGTCTATATTCCCAATAGAGATATAAAGACCTATTCCAAGGACAAAGTTCAATAGACAGGTGGGGCAGGATGACAATTCCATTTCTTAGGTCTTTTGAATATTGCTGTACTGGTAACCATGATCCCCACAAACCCTGGTATCAACATGAGAAAGAAATAGATAATGCTCCCTGGTTTGGAGCCACCCAACACTAAAAACCTTTTCTAGGCCAGACTATGGTGGATTCCATTATTATTGCCTCTACTAATGAATGTATTATTGGTATACATAGATACATTATCTATGTGATCCACCACTCATATTCACTCCCAGGTACTGACAGAATTTTCTGCAGTTAGGGCATTTTAATGGAGCTTATGGAAGATCCTGAGCCACAGAACTACCAGAACCTAGTGCCAATATCTACCAAAAACAGGGCGCCTGGGTGGCTTGCTTGATTAAGCATCTAATTTTGGCTCAGGTCATGATCTCACAGTTTGTGGGTTCAAGCCCCGCGTCAGGCTCTGCGCTGACAGCTCAGAGCCTGGAGCCTGCTTTGGATTCTGTGTCTCCCTCTCTCTCTTCCCCTCCCCCACTCATGCTCTCTCTCTTTCTCTCTCTCTAAAAAAAAAATAAATAAACATTAAAAAAATTTTAATATCTACCAAAAACAATACGGACTGCCTGGGTATAAAAAAAAAAATAACTGCCCTTGTTACTGAGTTTAAGGAGGCAAACACATTTTGTAGACTGTTTCTCAATTAAATTGCCTCATCTAGCCTGTGCACAAAACTTTTGGGTGCCTAGAGACTGATTAAGGCTCTACAAAGCATTTGTACCACTGACATTGTGGTGCTGACACTGGCACTGTCATAGAAGCTATTACTGAAGATGAAGGAACTTGGTATACAGCAACCAACATCTTGAACTCCTTTTATAACATCCCTCTTCATGCTAATGACCAGGATCAATTTACCCTTGTAAAATTTGTTGAAATATGCCACTAATGTCCTTCCACAAGTCTCCTTAAATTCCCCATCTGTCTGTCACCAATGTATAGGGCAGGATCTGGAAAAAGTCCCATTTGCAGAGGGAATACTAGCCATTCACTATATTGATGACATCCTTCTGGTGGGCGCAAACAAGGACACTATCCATCAAGGACTGCATATCGTGCTGATCCATATGGGGCAATATGGCTGGGCCATTAATATAAAAAAGGTACAAGAACCTAGTATCCAAGTGAAATTCCAGGGAAGGATGTATGAGATAAGACATCTTATTCCAAAGAAGATGTTTGTGAATCTTTTGGCCTTCTCTTCCCCAAATTATAACAAGAGTTTGAATATTGGTGGGACTACTTTGACTACTGATACTTTCTACCCAAAGAGGTTTCATAGCACATATTTATGGGGCTAGCAGAAGGGCTGTTACCTTTGATGGAGACCCAGCCAACAAGATGTTATAGAGTACCTCCAATAGGCCACTCAAGCTGCTTTTCCTTGAACTGCTCTGATCCCCATTTGGTTTCTGAGTTACTGATCTCAATAATATATCTGTACACCCACTGAAACCTATTGCAAAAAGACACTGACACAGGTCTGAAGAATCCATTAACCTTTTGGACCGGTAATCTCCCAGGTTTGGCTAAAGGGTACATACCCTTTGTGAGGCAATTATTGGCCTACTATTGCCCTTGGTGGGTACTGAGTACATGACACATTGCTGTGAAATAGTCTTAATCAGAAATTCCAATCAATAATCTTGTTTTTGATCTCTCATTATCTTAGGGTATTCACACTTTTTAATTCATTCATTCATTCATTCATTTTGAGAGAGAGAGAACATGTGCAAGTATATGAGCAGGGGAGGGGCAGAGAAAGAGGGAGAGAGAAAATTCCAAGCAGGCTCTGCACTGACAGCATGGAGCCTGACATGGGGCTCAATCCCACAAAACTGAGCTGAAATCAAGAGTCAGATGCTTAACTGACTGAGCCACCCAGGCACTCCAGGGAATTCACACTTTATATCAACATGTAACATTTCTACAAAACACATGCTGACCTATATTTCATGAACCAACGGAAAAAAACCCTCTGATGAGTTTAACTTAAATTAATATGCAGGGTTTTTTTTTAATACTTACTAGTGAATCTTTTCTTCCAGGAGTTTTTTGTTTCTCTACTTGCATTTGGGTTTTTGGCACTAAATCTTGATGCTCAAGCACAAGCTGTTCATTTGGTAATTCATCATAACCTACAAAAGAAATGCATTTAGGCCATTAAATAGAAAAAAAAAATCAGATCCATTATGAAGTACCTAAACTTCAAATTTATACAAGTGTACAGCAGAATTTTCCCTCATTTTGATAAAGCCAAAAATACCATAATGCAAGATACGATATGAAAATGGTGAGAAAAATTTTGATGAGTATTTTTATACTCTTATTATTTCATAAACATTTATAGAAATTAAACACATCAGTTCCAGTTTTCTTAAGCTAATAAAACTTAGCCTAAGATAAAGAGATACCAAACAATAAAACACATATGCACAGGTTACTTATAGCTTCACTTGTAACTGCATAATATTCAAAACCACCTAAGTGTTCAAGCATAGATTACTGTTTGAATAACTGAAGATATATACTATAAACTATAGTATGACATAAACAATGATATATAATATGATACAAACAGCTGTACATACAACTGTATAATGAATAGAAAATTTCTCTAGAATTTAACAGGAGAATTTCTTGGAGAGAATGTTAAGTGAAAAATAAAGTAAAAAAAAGTAGATATCTAGTTTTTTACCTATCCATGTGAGAAAGAAGAGGAAATAGGGGGAAAAATATAGAGACACTTACTTTTACAAAATGAAACACAAGAATGATAAACCAGAAAACAACTTACTTAAAACAGAAGGGATAAATTGGGGGATGCAAGGTTGTGGCTTCAGGAAAAAAATCTCTCCTTCTTAAATATTTTCATTTTTGGAAGTAGGCTAATATTTCTATATATTCCTAAAACAAATTGTATTAACAAAAATAAGAATAGGGTATTAAGATGAAGGCAACTTAAGAAATTAGTCAACTTTGGGGTGCCTGGATGGTTCAGTTGGTTAAACGTCCGACTTCGGCTCAGGTCATGATCTCACTGATTTTGAGCCCAGCGTCGGGCTCTGTGCTGACATCTCAGAGCCTGGAGCCTGTTTCAGATTCTGTGTCTCCCTCTCTCTCTAACCCTCCTCCATTCATGCTCTCTCTGTCTCAAAAATAAACGTTAAAAAAAAAAAAACTAAAAAAGAAATTAGTCAACTTGGCATGCCTGCATGGTTCAGTTGGTTAAGCATCCAACTTTTGCTCAGGTCATGATCTTGCAGTTCATGGATTGGAGCCCAATGCTGTGCACTGATGGTGTGGAGCCTGCCTGGGATTCTCCCTCTGTCCCACTCTCTCTGCCCCTCCCCTTTCTCTCTCTCTCTCTCTCAAAATAAATAAACTTAAAAAAATTTTTTTTTTTAATGAGCCAACTCAAGAAGGGGAAAAAGGGACTAATTTAGGTACTCATGATATAGTAATATATGCCCAGTCTTGGGTAAGAGAAATAAAATCATAAAATCTTTGGTTTGGTTTGTTTTTATACTGGTATCAGCTACACAATTCTAAAACAATTTTAGGGTCTCCTAAAATTGAGCAAATGAGGAAATACATTGATGCTATATTTATACACACATATACCTACATATACATGTTCATACATATGTATACATATTCATACACACATATAATTACATACCATAAATGTATAGATAGAAATACAGGTATGCACAAACACAGACACAGACACACACACACATACATACATACACCCCAGCACCAATGGACACCATTAGTTTTCAAATGTTGGTTTCTAG
Source organism: Leopardus geoffroyi (assembly GCF_018350155.1). Lineage (NCBI taxonomy): Eukaryota > Metazoa > Chordata > Mammalia > Carnivora > Felidae > Leopardus > Leopardus geoffroyi. Next base: position 29,604,257 of record NC_059341.1, on the reverse strand, counting down.
TAACATTTCCCATTTAAAAAAAAAAAAAAAAAAGTCTACTAGGAAAAATGGCTGATTCTACCTATGTGCAGGAAATGTTCAAGATTGGCATGGTACATCTTTTCATACTAAATATCAAGGAATTTCTCAATGTCTAGTGTAATAAGTTTATAGTACTTAACTTGAATAAAATCCCACTAGCCAATACCATAACAATTTTAGAGCTAAAAAAGAATAGTATAAGCTATTAAACCATTGGAAGAATGAGAATCCATGATCTCATTCCAATAATTTTTAAAAAGGGGAAGAAATATGAGTGAGGATAAGCCCTTACTTTCAAAAATGTCAGGTACCAATTGGATAAACATGGATATGGTATTAGAGTTGGGAAATAATCATTTTGGAACCTTCAAACTAGAGACTAGTTCAGCAATGTATTATGAACACACCCTAAATCTAGGAAATTCTGATAGAGAATAGGATATTTGCATGATCTGAATGTATCTTCCGACAGATTACTTATTATCTGCTAAGGAGAAAATAGTAAGATGGAGGAAAACAGTTTGACCCATTTAACATTATTAAAATCACAAATTAATGATAGATGTACACAGTGTAGCTCTGGATGTGATACCCTAAGAACATCAGAAATATCCAAAATGAGGAAACTTTCTTTAAAGATACATTATTCTTCAAAGAATATAATGTCATAAAAGACAAAGAAGACCTAAGGAAATATCCTAGTTTAAAGAAGGATAGAAACATAACTACATGAAATACCTAATACTAAACTGGATTCTGCATGAAAGGGGAAAATGTTACAAAGAATAATATTGGTTGAATGACAAATATTGGATTGTGAATGGTAGATTAGGAGAAAACTAGTATACTGATTTTAAGTTTACTGAAGGTATGAACTGTGTTGTCACTACACAGACAACATGCTTAAACGTAGGAAATATATGTTTAAAGGGCTATTACATACCCAATTTACTCTTAAATAGTTCAGAAATAGTCCAACATGGGCCTTATAAAAGAGAGCAAAAGATAAAGACAAAAAAGCAAACAAGAAAAATGTTAACAATAGATGATTCTACATGAAGAATATATAGGTGTTCTTTGTACTGTTTTTTAACCTCTTTTTAAATTTAAAATTATTTACAAATTGAAACCTTTTTAAAGTCATTTTTTAAATAATGAAGAAAGATAAAATGAATGTGAGAAAAAGTAACAGATATTAAAAACAGACAAACATATGGATAATAAGAATCGCTGAAGATAAATCAGGCCCTTGCACCAGGGAGCTCACATGGGGAAGACTAATGCCCTTAAAGTTTGACTTTAAAAACCAGAGGGGTGGAAGAGTGGGAAGATGGCAGTGTAGGAGGACGCTGAGCTCACCAAGTCCTGCGGATCACTTAGATTCCACCCACACCTGCCTAAATAACCCAGAAATCCGCCAGAGACTAGCAGAATGGATTCTCCAGAGCCAAGCATAGAGGAGAGGTCCACAGAAGAGGGTAGGAGAAGCAGTGAGCTACACGGACTGACAGGAGGGAGCCAGGGTGGAGGGGCGGCCCACTGGACAAGCAGAGCCCCCAAGTCTGGCTTGCAAAAGCTGAGGGGCCAGACAGAGTGTGTTCAGACAGCAAGCGGGACTTAACATCTGGAAGGTTATAAGCTAACAGCTCTGCTCTGAGAGCAGGACGGCTGGAGGACAATGGGAGGGAGAGTTGTTGAGCCCCGGAGGACAGAGCACAGCTTGGTGGGGAACAAAGGTGCTCATTGTTGCCATCTCCCTCGCCCATCCCCCAGCCAAAATCCCAAAGGGAACCAGTTCCTGCCAGGGAACTTGCTTGCACCGTGCAAATACCCAACGCTGTGCTTCTGCGGATCCATCCCTTCAGTGGGTCTGACTCCCTCCCAGTGCCACAGGGCCCCTCATGAAGAGGAACTCCCAAGGAAAAGTGAGCTGAGCCTGCCCGTCCCACCCCTATGCACCTTGCTGATCCACCCCAGCTAATATGCCAGATCCCCAGCACCACAAGCTTGGCACTGTGCAAGTAGCCTAGACGGGCCTTGCCACCCCACAGTAAATCCCACCCCTAGGAGAGGGAAAGAGAAGGCACACACCAGTCTGACTGTGGCCACAGCTGTGGGCTGGGGACAGATATCAGGTCTGACTGCGGCCCCGCCCACCAATGCAAGTTATTCAAGACAGCACAGGGGAAGTGCCCCACAGTTGCACCACTCCAGGGACTATCCAAAATGACAAAACAGAAGAATTCCCCTCAAAAAAAAGTCCAGGAAATAACGACAGCTAACAAACTGATAAAAAACGATTTAAACAATATAACAGAAAGTGAATTTAGGATAATAGTCATAAAATTAATACCTGGGCTTCAAAACCGTATAAAGGACAGTAGAGAATCTATTGCTACAGAGACCAAGGGACTAAGGAACAGCCAGGAGGAACTAAAAATGCTATTAATGAGCTGCAAAATAAAATGGAGAAAACCACGGCTCGGATTGAAGAGGCAAAGGAGAAAATAGGTGAACTAGAATATAAAATTATGGAAAAAGAGGCTGAGAAAAAGAGAGGTAAAAAAATCCAGGAGTATGGGGGGAAAATTAGAGAACTAAGAGATGCACTAAAGAGAAATAATCTACCCATAATTGGTATTCCAGAGGAGGAAGAGAGAGGGAAAGGTGCTGAAGGGGTACTTGAAGAAATAATAGCTGAGAACTTCCCGGATCTGGGAAGGAAAAAGGCATTGAAATCCAAGAGGCACAGAGAACTCCCTTCAGACGTAACTTGAATTGATCTTCTGCACAACATATCATAGTGAAACTGGCAAAATACAAGGATAAAGAGAAAATTCTGAAAGCAGCTAGAGATAAACGTGCTCTAACATATAAAGGGAGACCTATAAGACTTGTGACCGATCTCTCTACTGAAACTTGGCAGGCCAGAAAGGAATGGCAGGAGATCTTCAATGTGATGAACAGAAAAAAAATATTCAGCCGAGAATCCTTTATCCAGCAAGTCTGTCATTTAGAATAGAAGGAGAGATAAAGGTCTTCCCAAACAAACAAAAACTGAAGGAATTCGTCACCACTAAACCAGCCCTACAAGAGATCCTAAGGGGGATCCTGTGAGACAAAGTACCAGAGACATCGCTACAAGCATAAAACCTACAGACATCACAATGACTCTAAACCCATATCTTTCTATAATAACACTGAATGTAAATGGACTAAATGCGCCAACCAAAAGATGTAGGGTATCAGAATGGATAAAATAACAAGACCCATCTATTTGCTGTCTACCAAGAGACTCATTTTAGACATGAGGACACCTTCAGATTGAGAGTGAGGGGATGGAGAACTATTTATCATGCCACTGGAGGTCAAAAGAAAGCTGGAGTAGCCATACTTATATCAGACAAACTAGACTTTCAATTAAAGGCTGTAACAAGAGATGAAGAAGGGCATTATATCATAATTACAGGGTCTATCCATCAGGAAGAGCTAACAATTATAAATGTCTATGCACTGAATACAGGATCCCCCATATATATAAAACAATTACTCACAAACATAAGCAACCTTATTGATAAGAATGTGGTAATTGCAGGGGACTTTAACACTCCACTTACAACAATGGATAGATCATCTAGACACATGGTCAATAAAGAAACAAGGGCCCTGAATGATACATTGGATCAGATGGACTTGACAGATATATTTAGAACTCTGCATCCCAAAGCAACAGAATATACTTCCTTCTCAAGTGCACATGGAACATTCTCCAAGATAGATCACATACTGGGTCACAAAACAGCCCTTCATAAGTATACAAGAATTGAGATCATACCACGCATACTTTCAGACCACAATGCTATGAAGCTTGAAATCAACCACAGGAAAAAGTCTGGAAAACCTCCAAAAACATGGAGGTTAAAGAACACCCTACTAACGAATGAGTGGGTCAACCAGGCAATTAGAGAAGAAATTAAAAAATATATGGAAACAAATGAAAATGAAAATACAACAATCCAAATGCTTTGGGGTGCAGTGAAGGCAGTCCTGAGAGGAAAATACATTGCAATCCAGGCCTATCTCAAGAAACAAGGAAAAATCCCAAATACAAAATCTAACAGCACACCTAAAGGAAATAGAAGCAGAACAGCACAGACACCCTAAAACCAGAAGAGGAAGAGACATAATAAAGATCAGAGCAGAAATAAACAATATAGAATCTAAAAAACCGTAGAGCAGATCAACAAAACCAAGAGTTGGTTGTTTGAAAAAATAAACAAAATAGATAAACCTCTAGCCAGGCTTCTCAAAAAGAAAAGGGAGATGACCCAAATAGATAAAATCATGAATGAAAATGGAATTATTACAATGAATCCCTCAGAGATACAAGCAATTATCAGGGAATACTATGAAAAATTATATGCCAACAAACTGGACAACCTGGAAGAAATGGACAAATTCCTAAACACCCACACGCTTCCAAAACTCAATCAGGAGGAAATAGAAAGCTTGAACAGACCCATAACCAGTGAAGAAATTGAATCAGTCATCAAAAATCTCCCAACAAATAAGAGTCCAGGACCAGATGGCTTCCCAGGGGAGTTCTACCAGACGTTTAAAGCAGAGATAATACCTATCCTTCTCAAGCTATTCCAAACAGAGAAAGGGAAGGAAAACTTCCAGACTCATTCTATGAAGCCAGTATTACTTTGATTCCTAAACCAGACAGAGACCCAGTAAACAAAGAGAACTACAGGCCAATATCTCTGATGAATATGGATGCCAAAATTCTCAATAAGATACTAGCCAATCGAATTCAACAGCCTATAAAAAGAATTATTCACCATGATCAAGTGGGATTCATTCCTGGGATGCAGGGCTGGTTCAACATTCGCAAATCAATCAACGTGATACATCACATTAATAAAAGAAAAGATAAGAACCATATGATCCTGTCAATCAATGCAGAAAAGGCATTTGACAAAATTCAGCAACTTTCTTAATAAAAACCCTGGAGAAAGTAGGGATAGAAGGAACATACTTAAACAGCATAAAAGCCACTTATGAAAAGCTCACACCTAACATCATCCTCAATGGGGAAAAACTGAGAGCTTTTTTCCTGAGATCAGGAAAACGACAGGGATGCCCACTCTCAACGCTGTTGTTTAACATAGTGATGGAAGTTCTAGCATCAGCAATCAGACAACAAAAGGAAATCAAAGGCATCAAAATTGGCAAAGATGAAGTCAAGCTTTCGCTTTTTGCAGATGACATGATATTATACATGGAAAATCCGATAGACTCCACCAAAAGTCTGCTAGAACTGATACATGAATTTAGCAAAGTGGCAGGATACAAAATCAATGTACAGAAATCAGTTGCATTCTTATACACTAACAATGAAGCTACATAAAGACAAATAAAGAAACTGATCCCATTCACAATTGCACCAAGAAGCATAAAATACCTACGGACAAATCTAACCAAAGATGTAAAAGATCTGTATGCTGAAAACTATAGAAAGCTTATGAAGGAAATTGAAGAAGATATAAAGAAATGGAAAAACATCCCGTGCTCATGGGTTGGAAGAATAAATATTGTCAAAATGTCAAAACTACCCAAAGCTATCTACACATTCAGTGCAATCCCAATCAAAATTGCACCAGCATTCTTCTCGAAACTAGAACAAGCAATCCTAAAATTCATATGGAACCACAAAAGGCTCGGAATAGCCAAAGTAATTTTGAAGAAGACGACCAAAGCAGGAGGCATCACAATCCCAGACTTTAGCCTCTACTACAAAGCTGTAATCATCAAGACAGCATGGTATTGGCACAAAAACAGACACATAGACCAATGGAATAGAATAGAAACCCCAGAACTAGACCCACAAACGTATGGCCAACTAATCTTTGACAAAGCAGGAAAGAACATCCAATGGGAAAAAGGCAGTCTCTTTAACAAATGGTGCTGGGAGAACTGGACAGCAACATGCAGAAGATTGAAACCAGACCACTTTCTCACACCATTCACAAAAATAAACTCAAAATGGATAAAGGACCTGAATGTGAGACAGGAAACTATCAAAACCCCAGAGGAGAAAGCAGGAAAAGACCTCTCTGACCTCAGCCGCAGCAATTTCTTACTTGACACATCCCCAAAGGCAAGGGAATTAAAAGCAAAAATGAACTACTGGGACGTCCTTGCACAGCAAAGGAAAGAACCAACAAAACTAAAAGGTAACCAACGGAATGGGACAAGATATTTGCAAATGACATATTGGACAAAGGGCTAGTATCCAAAATCTATAGAAAGCTCACCAAACTCCACACCCGAAAAACAAATAACCCAGTGAAGAAATGGGCAGAAAACATGAACAGACACTTCTCTAAAGAAGACATCCAGGTGGCCAACAGGCACATGAAAAGATGCTCAACATCGCTCCTCATCAGGGAAATACAAATCAAAACCACACTCAGATATCACCTCACTCCAGTCAGAGTCGCCAAAATGAACAAATCAGGAGACTAGATGCTGGAGAGGATGTGGAGAAATGGGAACCCTCTTGCACTGTTGGTGGGAATGCAAATTGGTGCAGCCACTCTGGAAAACAGTGTGGAGGTTCCTCAAAAAATTAAAAATAGACCTACCCTATGACCCAGCAATAGCACTGCTAGGAATTTACCCAAGGGATACAGGAGTACTGATGCATAGGGGCACTTGTATCCCAATGTTTAGAGCAGCACTCTCAACAATAGCCAAATTATGGAAACAGCCTAAATGTCCATCAACTGATGAATGGATAAAGAAATTGTGGTTTATATACAGAATGGAGTACTACGTGGCAATGAGAAAGAATGAAATATGGCCCTTTGTAGCAACGTGGATGGAACCGGAGAGTGTGATGCTAAGTGAAATAAGCCATACAGAAAAAGACAGATACCATATGGTTTCACTCTTATGTGGATCCTGAGAAACTTAACAGAAACCCATGAGGGAGGGGAAGGATAAAAAAAAGAGGTTAGAGTGGGAGAGAGCCAAAGCATAAGAGACTCTTAAACTGAGAACAAACTGAGGGTTGATGGGGGGTGGGAGGGAGGGGAGGGTGGGTGATGGGTATTGGGGATGGCACCTTTTGGGATGAGCACTGGTTGTTGTTTGGAAACCAATTTGACAATACATTTCATATATTGAAAAATATATATATATATAAACATTAAAATAAAAATAAATAAATAAATAAATAAATAAATAAACAAACATTAAAAAAAATAAAAGATAAAAAATAAAAACCAGAGGGGCTGGGACACCTGTGTGGCTCAGTCAGTTAAGCATCCATTCAGCTCAGGTCATTATCTCACAGTTGGCGAGTCCAAGACCTTCATTGGGCTCTGTGCTAACAGTTCAGAGATTGGAGCCTGCTTTGGCTGGGTCTCCCTCTCTGTCTGCCCCTCCCTGACTCACACACTGTCTCTGTCTCTGTCTCTGTCTCTCTCTCAACTAAATAAACATTAAAATTTTTTTTTTAACCAGAGGGGCTGTATACATCAAGCCTAGAGCTTTCAAAGCTGGCTGTATCAGCATTGGGCAAGTGGGGAGGGTGAGCAATGGCTCAGTCACAACACTGAAAGAGACAGAAATCTTCATGGAGAGGCAACATAAAAACAGCAGTTTACACAATGCGGGTGCATGGTGGGGAGCAAGTGAGAGATAGGTCTCCTCGTACTGATTTCAGAGTATGTTGGGGGACTTCTCCAAAAATGAGGGAGTTAGAAGGCACCATTTTCCTCCCCCAGTACCCAACCCCCAGTATGAAAACACAGCCATCTTAGAGAAGCGGGGCTGCACAGACACCTGCTACTGAATCTACTAGTGGTGTGCTATGCCCATGAGTTCTCCTGAGAACTAGCCCACTCCAAAGCCTGCTAGCCCTGCAGAGTACCTTGCATGTACACTACACATAGCCCTTTGCCTATAGCTCGCATTATGTGCCTCACCTAGCTGTACCACTAGCATCATGCACCACGCCTAACTGCCAGGTCACAGCTGCTGCTGTGTGCCATGCCCAGCTGCCAGGCCAGGCCCAGCCACCACAAAATGCCCAGCCCTGTGCCCCAGCTACTGACACATGCCAGACCCAGGCACGTCCAGCCATTGTTGCACATCATACCCACCCTCAAGCCTCTGGCAGCCCCAGTACACAGCCCCCAAATGCAGGAAAACTTTGGGAGATCCGGCAAAGGACTAGTGACCCAGCACAGATTTTGCTAATACCACCACTCCATTCCAAGTTCCCTGGCAGGCACATCCCCTCAGAGCTGGCCTGCTTGGGGTTCCCCTAACATCACAGAAAGAAAGCACAGCCCAAAACAGGCAGAGAGTCAGAGAGACAATTGCACTAAAAGGAAAAGTGACTCAGACACAACAGCAGGGCATAAGCAACACACATAGGATACTATCCTAAGTGCCAGGTTCTGATGAAGGGGAGACATTGCACTGCCAGGCACTCCAGGGCCACTTCGTCATAAAGTCATTACTTTCAAAAGCAGGAGATACAGTTGACTATCTTAACACATAAACAGGCACAGAGAGGCAGACAAAATGAGGAAACATAAATTTATCCCAAATTAAAGAACAAGACAGTCTATATTAAGTTGATGATAACAATTAAGTTTGAACCCATTCTTTATCCCCCCCCCATATATTAGGTTTAGGGTGTCATAACTTACATTACTTTTTTTCCAGAATCCTTTCACTAATATTTATACATATACTTAATTTTAATGCTTTTGTAATTCTACTTTTCTTATTCCTATTTATGGTCTTGCCTTTCCACTCAGAGTCCCTTTTAACATTTCCTGTACAGCTTGTTAAGTGGTGATTGATTGCTTTAACTTTTGTTTGTCTAGGAAATTCTTTACCTCTCCTTCTATTCTTAATGATAGCCTTGCTAGATAGAGTATTCTTTCTGCAGATTTTTCTCAGTCAGCACTTTGAATATATCATACCACTCCCTTCTAGCTTGTCAAGTTTCTGTTGAAAAATCTATCTACTGCTGTTCTTAAGGGTTTTCATTGTAAGTTACTGATTTCTGTTGTCTCTATCTCTGTATTTTGCAAATGTAATTACAATATGTCTTGGTGTTGGTGTGTTTTTGTTGATTTTGATCAGAGTTCTCTGGGCCTCCTGGATCAGGATGTTTGTCTCCTTCCCCAGATAAGGGAAGTTTTCAGCTGCTCTTTTCTCAAATAAATTTTCTATCCCCTTTTCTCTCTTCTTCTTCTTCTAGTACTCCTATAAAGAAATGTTATTAGGTTCAATGGAGTTACTGAGTTGTCTATGTCAATTCTTGGTTCCATAATTCTTTCTCCCTTTTGTTCACCTTCCTTATTTTCTAATATTTTATCTTCTGTTGTCACTAATTCATTACTCTGCTTCTTCCAGCCTCCAGTTCATTGCATTGCCTCTTTCCGATATTGTTTTTTATGAATATAATTTATTGTCGAATTGGCTTACATACACCCAGTGCTCATCCCAACAATTGCCCTCCTCAATCCCCATCACCCACTTTCCTTCTCTCCCACCCCCATCCACCTTTAGTTTGTTCTCTGTATTTAAGAGTCTCTTGTGGTTGGCCTCCCTCCATCTCTGTTTATATCTATTTTTCCCCTTCCTTTTCCCCATGGTCTTCTGTTCAGTTTCTCAAAATCCACATATGAGTGAAAACATATGTTTTCCTTCTCTGACTGACTTATTTCACTCAGCATAATACCTTCCAGTTCTATCCACTTTGCTGAAAATGACAGGATTTTATTCTTTCTCATTGCCAAGTGGTATTCCATTGAATTTATAAACCACATCTTCTTTATCCATTCATGTGTTGATGGACATTTATGCTCTTTGCATAATTTGGCTATTGTTGAAAGCACTGCTATAAACATTGGGGTACACGTGCCCCTATGCATCAGCACTTCTGTATCCTTTGGATAAATTCTTAGCAGTGCTATTACTGGGTCTTAAGGTAGCTCTATTTTTAGTTTTTTTAGGAACATCCACACTGTTTTCCAGAGTGGCTGCACCAGTTTGCATTCCCATCACCAGTTTCTCCACATCCTTGTCAGCATCTGTAGTTTCCTGAGTTGTTCATTTTAGCCACTCTGACTGGTGGGAGGTGATATCTCAGTGTGGCTTTGATTTTTATTTCCCTGATTGTGAGTGACATCGAGCATCTTTTCATGTGTCTGTTGGCATCTGGATGTCTTCTTTGGAAAAGTGTCTATTCATATCTTCTGCCCATTTCTTCACTTGATTATTTGTTTTTTGAGTGTTGATTTTGGTAAGTTCTTAATAGATTTTGGACACTAACCCTTTATCTGACATATGTCATTTGCAAATATCTTGTCCCATTCCATTGGTTGCCTTTCAGTTTTGTTGATTGTTTCCTTTGCCTTGCAGAAGGCTTTTATCTTAATGAAGTACCAATAGCTCACTTGTGCTTTTAATTCCTTCGCCTTTGGAGACATGTCAAGCAAGAAATTGCTGTGGCTGAGGTCAAAGAGGGTGTTGCCTGATTTCTCCCCTTGGGTTTTGATGGTTTCCTATCTAACATTTAGGTGTTTAATCTATTTTGAGTTTATTTTTGTGTATGCTGTAAGAAAGTGGTCTAGGTTCATTCTTCTGCATGTTGCTGTCCAGTTCTCCCAGCACCATTTGCTAAAGAGACTGTCTTTTTTCCATTGGATGCTCTTTCCTGCTTTGTCAAAGATTAGCTGGTCATACATTTGTGGGTCCAATTCTACATTCTCTATTCTATTCCATTGATCTATGTGTCTGTTTTTGTGCCAATACCATTCTGTCTTGATGATTACAGTTTTATTCTAGAGGCTGAAGTCTAGGATTGTGTTGCCTCCCACTTTAGTTTTCTTCTTCAATATTACTTTGGATATTTGGGGTCGTTTGTGGTTCCATACAAATTTTAAGATTGTTTGTTCTAGCTTTGAGAAGAATGCTAGTGCAATTTTGATTGGTATTGCATGGACTGTGTAGATTGCTTTGGGTGATATTGAAATTTTAACAATATTTATTCTTCCAATCCATGACTATGAAATGTTTTTCCATTTCTTTGTGTCTTCTTCAATTTCCTTCATAAACTTTCTATAGTTTTCAGCAGACATGTCTTTTACATCTTTGGTTAGGTTTATTTCTAGGTATTTTATGGTTCTTGGTGCAATTGTAAATGGGATAAGATTCTTTATTTTTCTTTCTGTTGCTTCATTATTGGTGTAAAAAATGCAACCTATTTCTGTATATTGATTTTGTACCCTGTGACTCTGCTGAATTCATGTATCAGTTCTAGGAGTCTTTTGGTGGAGTTGTGCAGGTTTTCCATGTAGAGTATCATATCGTCTGCGAAAAGTGAAAAGTTGACTTCTTTGCCAATTTTGCTGCCTTTGATTTTATTTTCTTGTCTTATTGCTTAGGGTAGGAATTCCAACACATGTTAAACAACAGTGGTGAGAGTGAACATCTCTGTCATGTCCCTATCTCAGGGGGAAAGCTCTCAGTTTTCCCCACTGAGGATAATATTAGCTTTGGGATTTTGATATATGGCTTTACGATGTTTAAGTATGTTCCTTCTGTCCTGACTTTCTTGAGGGTTTTTATTAAGAAACGATGTTGTATTTTGTCAAATGCTTTTTCTGCATCTATTGACAGGGTCATATGGTTCTCATCCTTTATTAATGTGATGTATCACATTGATTCATTTTTGAATACTGAACCAGCCCTGCAGCCCAGTAATGAATCCCACTTGATCATGGTGAATAATTCTTTTTATATGCTGTTGAATTTGATTTGCTAGTATCTTGTTGAGAATTTTTTCATCTATGTTTATCAGAGATGTTGGCCTGTAGTTCTCCTTTTTTGTGGGGTTGGTTTAGTAATCAAGGTAATGCTGCCTTCATAGAATGAGTCCAGAAACTTTCCTTCCATTTCTATTTTTTGGAACAGCTTGAGAAGAATAGGTATTAACTCTGCTTTAAATGTCTGGTAGAATTCCCCAGGGATGCCATCTAGTCTATGACTCTTGTTTGTAGGGAGATTTTTGATAACTGATTCAATTTCTTCACTAATTATGGGTGTGTTCAAATTTTCTATTTCTTCCTGTTTGAGTTTTGGTAGTGTGTGGGTGTTTAGGAATTTGTCCATTTCTTCCAGGTTGTCCTGTTTGTTGGCATATAATTTTTCATAATATTCTCTGATAATTGCTTGTATTTCTGAGGGATTTGTTGTGATAAATCCACTTTCATTCATTATTTTATCTATTTGGGTCCTCTCTCTTTTCTTTTTGAGAAGTTAGGCTAGGGGGTTATCAATTTTAATTTTTCAAAAAACCAACTCTTAGTTTCATTGATCTGTTCTACTGTGGGTTTTTTTTGGATCCTATATTGTTTATTTCTGCTCTGATCTTTATTCTTTATTTACTTCTGCTGGGTTTGGGGTGTGTTTGTTGTTCTGCTTCTATTTCCTTTAGGTGTGCTGTTAGATTTTGTATATGGAATTTTTCTTGTTTCTTGAGATAGGCCTGGATTGCAATGTATTTTCCTCTTAGGACTGCCTATGCTGCATCCCAAAAAGTTGGATTGTTGTGTTTTCATCATTTGTTTCCATATATTTTTTAATTTTCCCTTTAATTGCCTGTTGACCAAATCATTCTTTAGTAGATGTTTTTTAAACTCCATGCATTTGGAGGTTTTCCAAACTTTTACTTGTTGATTTTAAGTTTCATGGCATTGAGGTGTGAAAGTGTGCATGGTATGATCTCAAATCTTTTGTATTCATTGAGGGCTATTTTGTGAGCCAGTATGTGATCTATCTAGGAGAATGTTCCATGTGCACTCAAGAAGAATATATATTCTGCCGCTTTTGCATGAAAAGTTCTAAATATACCGGTCAAGTCCATCTGGTCCAGTGTATCATTCAGGGCCATTGTTTATTTATTGATTTTCTGTCTAGATGATTGTTATAAGTGGAGTATTAAAGTCCCCTGCAATTATCACATGCTTACCAATAAGGTTGCTTATGTTTGTGATTGTTTTATATATTTGGGTGCTTCTAAATTCAGTGCATAAAACTTTATAATTGTTAGCTCTTCTTGTTGGATAGACCCCGTAATTATTATATAATGCTCTTCTTAATCTCTTGTTACAGTCTTTAGTTTAAAATCTAGTTTGTCTGATATAAGTATGGCCTCTCCAGCTTTCTTTTGACTCTCAATAGCATGATAGATGTTTCTCCTTCCCTTCACTTTCAATCTGAAAGTGTCCTCAGATCTAAAGTGGGTCTCTTGTAGACAGCAAATAGATGGGTCTGGTCTTTTTATCCATCCTGATCCCCTATGTCTTTTGATTGGAGCAGTTAGTCTGTTTACATTCGGTGTTATTATTGAAAGATATGGATTTAGAGCCTCTGTGTTATCTGTAGGTTTCATGCTTGTACTGATGTCTCTGGTCCTTTGTGGTCTTCACAATACTCACAGAGTCCCCCTTTGAATCTCTTGTAGGGCTTGTTTAGTGGTGATGAATTCCTTCAGTTTTTTGTTTGTTTGTTTGTTTTTCTGGGAAAGCCTTTATCTCTCCTGTTCTGAATGAGAGGCTTGTTGAATAAAGGATTCTTGGCTGTTTATTTTTCCTATTCAGCACATTGAAATTTTTCTGCCACTCCTTTCTGGCCTGCCAAGTGTCAGTAAATAGGGTGCTACTAAACTTATGTGTTTACCCTTGTAGGTTTAGTCCCATTTATCCCTGGCTGTTTTCAGAATTCTCTCTTTATCCTTGTATTTTGCCAGTTTCACTATGATATGTCATGCAGAAGATTGATTTAAGTCTGAAGGGAGTTCTCTGTGCCTCCTAGATTTCAATATCTGTTTGTTTCCTTCCCCAGATTGGGGAGGTTCTCAGCTATGATTTGTTCAAGCACACCTTCGACCCCTTTCCTCTTCTTCTTCTGGAACTCCTGTGATACGGATATTGTTCTGATTCATTGAGACACTTAGTTCTCTAATTCTCCCCTCATGGTCCAGAATTTTTTTATCTTTTTCTCAGCTTCATCTTTTCCCATTCTTTTATATTCTATTTCACCTATTCTCCCCTCTACCACTTCAATTCTGGCTGTCACCACCTCTAGTTTATTTTGCACCTCATTTACAGCATTTTTAAATTCATCCTATTTTTAATTCCTTGATCTCTGCAGCAATAGATTCTCTGCTATCTTCTATGCTTTTTTTAAGCCCAGAGATTAATCTTATGAGTATTATTCTAAATTATCATTCAGTTATATTTTTTATATCTGTTTGGAGCAATTCTTTAGCTGTCATTTCTTCCAGGAATTTCTTTTGAGGAGAATCTTCTGTATCATCATTTTTGCTAGTTTTCTGTCCCTTATGTGTTTTAAAAGCTTGTTATGTGTCCTGCACCTGTGAGCACTACTGTATTAAAGAAGGGTCATACATTGTCCAGGGCCTGGCCCTTCAGGAGGTGCTTTTTAGAGAGTTACTTGCTCTCTGTTGTTGTGACTGTGATTTTTTTTTATCTCCTTACTGGTAGTGATGTTTCAGACCCTCCACCAGGTGTCTTTTGATTTGTTCATTGAAGTAGCCCTGGAAAGGAAAACAAACAAACAAACAAAAACAAACAGAAAATAAACACACACACACACACACACACACACACACACACACACACACACACACATAACCAGAAACAGCAGCTACAAGTAAACAACAGGGTGGAGGTGGTGTTGATGAAAGCGGCCTTATCCTATACAAAGAGAGATGGGGGGGGGGGGTAGGAGGAAAAAAAGGATAAAAATTGACCAGAGAAACTATATGGCTTAATCCAGAGAGAGAGAGATAGGAAAATAAAGAAAGAGGCTGGGAAAAATAAAAGAATATAAAGTTATCCAGACAGAGAAACTATAAGGCTTAATCCAGAGAGAGAGAAAGGAGAATAAAGAAGGAGGTATGGAACATGTATCAAGAGAATGGATTAAATATGTCTGCTTAAACAAAACAACAACCAGAGTAACCTGACTAGAGGAGGGAAGAGATAAGGAGAAAAGGCAGGAAGACTATATCTATATAATAAGAATTGTCCAAGAATTAAACCAGTCAATGCAACAGCACTGGTCTGGAGGAGAGGCTGGCTGGTTCATCATCATCAATCCCACTCCAGTAGATAAGCCATTACCAGGTGGGGAGGGGTATGGTTTGGTGCAGGCAGGTCCTGCCTCTACTGTGGGCCCTTGCTATCCCTTCGCTGAAGTCCCACCTTGTTGGTGATGGGGAAAAAATGGTGACACCCCAGTCCCTCCTCCTCAGACCAGGTATCCCAAACCACTCTGTTCGAGCTATCCTCCCTGTGCCATGGGTGCCAATGAGGCAGTTTGTCCCACTCCGCCAACTCCCATGCCCTGGCGCTTGGCTGAGATTCAAACTCCCACTCTGTGCACCCCAGTACTGGGGAGTAGAGCTCCACACTGCCCTCTGGCATGTGCTGCATGCACTCTGCTGTTCTGTTCTGACTGCTCTATCCTTCAGGCAAGCCTTCTTCAGAGGTTCTCCTTGCTTGCTAACGGGCAGTTTTTGGTCCCTGGCCTGAATGTGGTGAGTTTCAACTAGATATGTTCTGGTCTTCTTGTGAAATGAGACCCGTTACTACCTCCACTGGCACTGAAGCCCTGCAAAATTCTCTGGTGAGGAGACATGGTGTGGGCAGGTGTTTGTGCTGGTCTTGTGGAGGAGAGGCCTGCCACACTGAGATTGAGGTAAGCATGACTGAGGAGCTCCACAAGAGTGCAGGGGAAAGGCTTGGTGTAAGCAAGTTAGGCAGCCAGTGCCTTTACTGTACTGCTTCCCACAGGTGCCTCTGTATTTATGCAGAGGGGTGGGGGAGGGAAGTGGTGCAGGCCAGCTCCTTTGTTGCCAGAGAGATGTCTCTGTGACCTGCCTTTTAGAAACATGCTCTGAGAAAACAATTCTGTGTGCCCCAGGCACTCTTAGACCAGGGTTTCCAAGCTGTATGCCCTGCAGTTGTTTGCCTACCTTCTCTCCAGGAGCAGCACAGTGCCCTCCAGGCTCTATTTCTGCTAAACCTGCTGACCTTAACAACTCCAGGCTTTAAGCCCTACTGGTTTCAAGAATTCAACAAAATTCAGCCCCTCTCATTATCCAAGCCAATGACTATGGGGAAATATTCCCCTCGTGCATTCTCCAGTGTGCTCTCTCTCTCACCCTTTTCTGCAACCATGGATCCCTCCCCTTCACAGCAGCCAGGATCTGTTTCTCCTCTAAACCATACCTTCACATTTTCTACTTTCTTTAATGTGGCCCCTTCTTTCTCTTTAGTTGTGGTGTTTATTCTGTCAATCTTCAGGGCAATTTCTTGGGTTTTTAGGATGAGTTGATAGTCATCTAGTTGTAGTAATGGAACAAGGTAAGCCTCGGGTCCTCCTACTCCACCACCATCTTCCTGTCTCCCCATTTTGGCCTATATGGCATTTTAATGATATTAAATTTTCCAACCCATAAACATGAAATATGTTTGTTCATGTCCTCTTCAATATCTTTCACCAATGTGGGTTTTTGTTTGTTTTTTGTTTTTTTGGTTTTTTGTTTTTGTCTTGGGTGTTTGAGTACAGGTCTTTCACCTCTTTGGTTAAGTTTACTTTTAGATATTTTATTATTTTTGGTGCAACTGTAAGTTGTGTTTTCTTAATTTCTCATTCTACTACTTTGTTATTGGTGTACAGAAATGCTGCCAGTTTCTAAGTATTAATTTTGTATCTTGCAACTTTACTGAATTCATAAATCAGTTCTAGTAGATTTTGGTGGAGGCTTTAGAGTTTTCTATGTATACTATGTCATCTGCCAATAGTGAGAGTTTAAATTTTTCTTTACCAATGGGGATGTTTTGCATTTTCTTTCCTTATCTGATTGCTGTGGCTATTTCCAGTACCATGCTGCATAAAAGCTGGAGTGGACATCCTTGTCTTATTCCTGATCTTAGCAGAAAAGCTCTGCTTCTCACCATTATGATATTAGCTTTTTTCATATATGGCCTTTGTTATGCTAACCAGCGTTCCCTCTAAACTCCCTTTGTTCAGAGCTTTTATCATGAAAGCAGGTTAAATTCTGTCCATTTTTTTCTGCATCTGAGATGATCATATAATTTTTATCTTTCATTTGGTTTGCAAATACTGAACCATCTTTGTATCCCAGAATAAATCCCATTTGGTTGTGGTGAATGAGCTTTTTAATGTGTTATTGTATGTGGTTTGCTAATATTTTGCTGACAATTTTTGCATCTATGTTCATGAGAGATATTGGCCTATAGTTTTTTGTTTTTTTTTTTTTAATTTTTTTTTTCAACGTTTATTTATTTTTGGGACAGAGAGAGAGAGAGCATGAACGGGGGAGGGGCAGAGAGAGAGGGAGACACAGAATCGGAAACAGGCTCCAGTCTCCGAGCCATCAGCCTGACGCGGGGCTCGAACTCCCGGACCGCGAGATCGTGACCTGGCTGAAGTCGGACGCTTAACCGACTGCGCCACCCAGGCGCCCCTATAGTTTTTTTTAATGGTCTTAGGCTTTGGTATCATTATAATGCTAGTGTTGTAGAATATATTCGGAAGCTTTCTTTCCTCTTTTATTTTCTGGAATAGTTTGAGAATATGTATTAACTCTCCTTTAAATATTTGTAGAATTCACCTGTCAATCCATCTATCTGGTCTTGGACTTTAATTTTTTGGAATTTTTTTTTATTATGAATTCAATTTCATTACTTGTAATCAGTCTGTTCAGATTTTCTATTTTTTCCTGATTCAGTTTTGGAAGACTGTATATTTCTAGGAATTTATCCATTTCTTCTATGCTGTAAAATTTGTTGGCATATAAGTTTTCATAATAATCTCTTGCAATTCTTTATATTTCTGCGATACCAGTTGTTAATTTCCTGTCTCAGTTCTGATTTTATTTACTTGGGCCTTTTCTCTTTTTTTTCTGGCTAAGGGTTTATCAACTTTTTTAATCTTTTCAAAGAGCCAGCTCTTAGTTTTATTGATATTTTTCTAATTGTTTTAGTCTCTATGTCACCTATTTTTGCTCTGATATTCACATTTCTTTCTTCTACTTGTTTTGGGTTTTGTTTGTTTCTTTTATAGCTCCTTTAGGTGTAAAGTTAAATTGTTTATTTGAGTTTCAGGCATGACTTGATATTTAGAACAATATATTAATTGATTATAAAAGTCTTATGAAAATCTCAGTTGATCTGCAAAGAAAATATTTTTCCATTCTTAATGAGTAATGAATAAAAGGAAATTTGCATTGGGCAAATATTAAAATCAATATGAAACATTATAAGTATTCCCATTAAAGTTGAAAACAAATAATAGTTCCTCCCCACTAACTATTTATTTAACATTATCCAAGAGATCTTAACTGATGCAAAATGACCAAAAAAAATGAGGAAATAATATAAGGAGACTAATGATAATTATTTACAATTGATAAGATTTTCCGTCTAAATTTTTGAAGATAATCAAATATTAGAATTGATAGAGTTCAGTACAGTTGCAGGATCAGACAAGTAGTCGAATGTCAATTATTCTTCAGATCTGTAATATCCATTTAGAAAATATGATAGAAAATATTACCTTCAAATCACAATAGTGTTTTAAAAACAAGCAATTAGAACTAAAATTACAAAAGTCAAGGCAAAGATTTTTTAAATATAAACTAGAATGATAAATCAAAAAAAGTAGTTAAAATCGCAATACATTGTTTGGTGGCACTTAAGCTAATTTAAGTTTATTCAAAAGAGTAAATGCACAACGGTCAAGAAAAAATAGAAACCTAGGTAAAATTAAGATCAAGGTATTCTACTGACACCAAATTTACCAGAAGTCTCAAATTTGTCCTTTTTGAACCAGGACAAGAATATACAAGTAGGTCAATGTAACTGAATAGTGAATCATGAAATAAATCTACAGATCTATTAAATCAGTTTCCTTTTGTGTCAGTTAAGAAAGTATTCAATAAAGCGTATTAAAATAGTCGGCTAACTATACAGAAGAAGTTAATAATAAATCTTCATCTTACACTATATGAGAATACATGCATAATCCATTACTGCTCTCTCCTTTAGTAACAAAGTCCTGATTTTTAGCTTGACTATATGACAGCCAGCTAAACTAACATATTTCTCAGCCTCCTTTACCCAAAAATATCCACATGACTAATTTTTAATTTAGAAAATGAAATGTAGTTGGAAGTGTATGTAGGAAATTCAAGAATTCTCATTAAAAAAAAACCACAGTGGGGCGCCTGGGTGGCGCAGTCGGTTAAGCGTCCGACTTCAGCCAGGTCACGATCTCGCGGTCCATGAGTTCGAGCCCCGCGTCAGGCTCTGGGCTGATGGCTCGGAGCCTGGAGCCTGTTTCTGATTCTGTGTCTCCCTCTCTCTCTGCCCCTCCCCCGTTCATGCTCTGTCTCTCTCTGTCCCAAAAATAAATAAACGTTGAAAAAAAAAAACCAAAAAAAAAAAAAAACCCACAGTATTCTTTCTAAGTCGCTTTTCTCTACCTTGCTAGAATGCAGATATGAGGCAGATGATAAGGTAGAAAAAGTAACAAAATATAGCTTGGCTCCTTATTTACTGTGAAACCACCAAACCTTTGACTACATAGCTTTAGAATTGTTTATGTGGGAAAGAAATTTCCAAATTGTTAAAGCCAGTATTACAAGAATATTTCCTGTTAAAAGTAACCAAAACTAACAATAACTGATACAACACACACACACACACACACACACACACACACACACACACACAAGGAATGTAAATAAAGTTTAAAAAAAACAAATTCTATAAAGAAAAAAGCTCTTAAGGCAACAACAAATTTTAGGATAATTACAATTTGTATACATATGTTTATATATATAAAATCTTGAGTTTGAGATAGCATTTCTAAGTCTATCATGAAACCAAGAAGACAAAAAGAAAAATTAATACACATTCTTCAAAGACACCATAAAAATAAAAATTTAAATAATAAACTGGGAAAAATTATTTATAACATATGCAGAAAGCACAAAGGTCAATATCTACAACAAATAATTAAAAAATAAAAGTTAGTATACATAAATGTTCAAGGACATGAACAAATATGACCCACAAAAATATGTATATATAATCAGTAACTGTACAGTGTTAAGTCCACACTCAGTACCTGACACAAAGTTGTACCCAATATTTCTTAAATATATAGAACTCATTCATAAGTTCAGGATAAGTAAAGAAACAAAATTAAATTTGGCTCAAATTTGACAGAAATATTAAAGGTTTATATTATTCAGTGTGGAGAACAGGGATAGAAAATGGAAAATTAATACATACTAGAGGGGAGGGTCACCTGGGTAGCTCAGTCAGTTAAGTGTCCCACTCTTGACTTTGGCTCAGGTCATGATTTCATGATCCCTGAGATCTAGCCCTGCATTGGGATGTGTGCTAATAGTGTGGAGTATGCTTGGGATTATCTCTCCTTCTCTCTCAAAATAAATAAATAAACTTCAAAAAATACACATTTGAGGGGAAAATAAATTGATAAAACCTTTCAGAGGACAACTTGGCGATTTCTATCACTTTTTAATGTATATACATTAAGACCTAACAATCTTACAAAATCCTACAATACCACTAAGACCAAAAAACAATTAAATATTCACAAGGAACATATATTAATCATTGTTTGTAGTAAGGAAGAAGTAAAACCTATCTATACTTAAAAAAATGAAGCTGATAAATAAATGTCCATTGAAAACCATGATCTATATGTTGTAATGAAATGAAGGGCACAATATTTTGTTAAGCAGAAGAAAAAAGAGTCCCATTTTTTGATTGGGGAAAAAAGCTCTGTGATTGAATGGAGTTTGTATGCAAATAAAACACTTTATGATAGGATACACATTCAATTATCACATGGGTAATCACTTTGATATGAGTGGGGGGAAAGTAAAGAGAAGAAAGTCTCATTTTTCTTATACATTTTTGTATTGTTTGACTCTATTATGTGAACAAATATTACTATTAAAATTAAACAAAAATATTTTTATTTAAAAATTTGTATCTTTGGGGGTGCCTGGGTGGCTCAGTGGATTAAGTGACTCTTGATTTCGGCTCAGGTCATGATCTCAAGGTAAGTGGGATCAAGCCCCATGTCAGACTCTGCACCGACAGCATGCAGCCTACTTGGGATTCTCTCCCTCTCTCTCTCTGGCTCTCTCTCTCTCTCTTTCTCAAATAAAGAAACTTTAAAAAAATGTATGTTTATAATCTCTGGAAGGAAGGAAAAATCAAAACAAGTAAGCATTATCCATATAACTACAAGGAATTCTTGAACAGAAAGCAGAAATAATATATAATATCAACCCTATTTATTTTAATAAACATAGCTTAAATTCCCTGTTCATAGACAAGTGAACAAAAATATTTAAGAAGGGCACTTGTGATGAAAACTGGGTGCTATATGTAAGTGATGAATCACTAAATTCTACACCTGAAACTCATATTGCACTGTATGTTAACTAGCTGAAATTTAAATACAAACATGGGGGGAGTTTTCATATTGGTTTCAAAAGTAAAATCAAACTACATATTGCTTAAGAGAAATGACTCATTGCTTAAGCAAAATGACTGGAGATTTAAAAACATACACAGGAAAATATTTAAAAGGTAACTAGAAATTTTAAAATGATGATAATATTCAGGTCATCCAAAGCAACACTCAAAAAAAAAAACCTAAATTCAATGACACATTGAAGAAAGCCAAAAATCTACTTTTTAAAATTAATGAGAATACTGGTCAAATAAATCATCACCATCAACACTTTCAGAACTATAAGTTTTATTTTTTTTTAACCTGGGCTTAATATTTATTTATTTATTTATTTATTTATTTATTTATTTATTTTTATTTATTTAAACTCAAGTTAGTTAACATATAGTGTTGTATTGGTTTCAAGTATAGAATTTAGTGATTCATAACTTACCTATAACACCCAGTGTTCATCCCTACAAGTGCCCTCCCATCCTCCTTAATGCCCTTCACCCATTTAGCCTATCTTCCCATACAACTCCTGTTCAGCACCCCAGTTTCATCTCTGTATTTAAGAGTCACTTATGGTTTGCCTACATCTCTGTTTTTACCTTATTTTTCCTTCCCTTCTCTTATGTTCATCTATCGTGCTTTTTAAATTCAACACGAGTGAAATCATATAGGATTTGTCTTTCTCTGATTGACTTACTTTGCTTAGCATTATAAACTCTAGTTCTATCCATGTGGTTCAAAATGGCAAGATTTCATTCTTTTTTATGGCTGAGTAATATTCCATTATAGATGTATACCACATATTCTTCATCCAGTCGTCAGTCAATGGACATTTGGGTTCTTTCCATAATTTGGGTATTGTTGATATCACTGCCATTAAAAATGGGGTGCATGTGCCCCACTGAATCAGCATTTTGGTATCCTCTGGATAAACACTTAGTAGTGCAATTGCTGGGATGTAAGGTAGGCTCTATTTTTAATTTTTTGCAGAATCTCCATACTGTTTTCCAGAGCAGCTGCGCCAGTTTGCAATCCCACCACCAGTGCAAGAGTGTTCCCCTTTCTCTGCAGCCTCGTCAACATCTGTTGTTTCCTGAGTTGTTAATTTTAGCCATTCTGATGAGTGTGATGTGATATCTCATTGTGGTTTTGATTTCTATTTCCCTAATGATGAGTGATGTTAAGCACCTTTTCGTGTATCTGAATGTCTTCTTTGGAAAAGTGTCTATTCATGTCTCCTGCCCATTTCTTCACTGGATTATTTAGTTTTTGGTTATTGAGTTTGATAAGGTCTTACAGATTTTGGATACTAATCCTTTATCTGATATGTCATTTGGAAATATCTTCTCCCATTCCATCTGTTGCCTTCTAGTTTTGTTGACTGTTTCCTTCATTGAGGAGAAGCTTTTTATCTTGATGAGTCCCCAATAGTTCATTTTTGCTTTTGTTTCCCTTGCCTCCAGAGACATGTCTAGTAAGAAGTTGCTGTGGCTGAGGTCAAAGAGACTGCTGCCTGTCTTCTCCTCTAGAATATTGATGGTTTCCTGTTTTACATTTAGGTCTTTCATCCATTTTGAATTTATTTTTGTGGATAGTGTAAGAAAGTGGTCCAGGTTCATTCTCCTGCATGCTGCTTTCCAGTTTTCCCAATGCCATTTGCTGAAGAGACATTTTTTTTTCCATTGGATACTCTCTCCTGCTTTGTCAATGATTAGTTGGACATACATTTGTGGGTCCATTTCTGAGTTTTCTATTCTGTTCCATTGATCTATGTGTCTGTTTTTGTGCCAGTACCATACTTTCTTGATAACTACAGCTTTGTAATACAGTTTGAAGCCTGGAATTGTGATGCCTCCAGCTTTTTTTTCTTTTTTTTTACTGTTTATTTATTTTTCAGAGAGAGAGAGAACAAGAGAGCACAAGTGGGGAAAGGGCAGAGAAAGAGTGAGACACAAAATCTGAAAAAGATTCTAGGTTCCAAGCCATCAGCACAGAGCCTCACATAGGGTCAAACTGTGAGATCAGGACCTGAACTGAAGTCAGATGCTCGACTGATTGAGCCACCCAGATGCCCCCCGGTTTTCTTTTTTGAACATTACTTTGGCTATTCAGGCTCTTCTGTGGTTTCATACAAATTTTAAAATTATTTGTTCTAGCTCTGTGAAAAATACTGGTGTTATTTTTATAAGGGATTGCATTGAATGTGTCAATTGGTTTGGGTAGTATAGACATTTTAACTATATTGGCTCTTCCAATCCATGAGTATGGAATGTTTTTCTATTTCTTTATATCTTCTTCAATTTCTTTCATA
This sequence comes from Leopardus geoffroyi, assembly GCF_018350155.1. Classification (NCBI taxonomy): domain Eukaryota; kingdom Metazoa; phylum Chordata; class Mammalia; order Carnivora; family Felidae; genus Leopardus; species Leopardus geoffroyi. The sequence goes on along the minus strand of NC_059341.1, from coordinate 29,580,265 downwards.
ACCTTTGTAAAATTTTCAGCATACTGATCTTTTACCTCTTTGATTAAGTTTCATCCTAGGTGTCTTATGGTTTTTGGTGAAATTGTAAATGGGATCAATTTCCTTGATTTCTCTTTCTGTTGCTTCATTATTGGTGTATAGAAATGCAACTGATTTCTGTACATTGATTTTGTATCTTGCAATTTTGGTGAATTGGTGTATCAGTTCTAGAAGTTTTTTTTGGTGGAGATTTTTGGGTTTTCCACATAGAGTATCATGTCTTCTGCATAGAGTGAAAGACTCTTTGCAGACTTCTTCCTACCAATTTATATGCATTTTATTTCTTTTTGTTTTCTGATTGTTGAGGCTAGGACTTCCAGTAGTAAGCTGATCAATAGTGGTGAGAGTGGACATCCTTGTCGTGTTCCTGACCTTATGGGGAAAGCTCTCAGTTTTTCCTCACTGAGGATGATATTAGCTGTGGGTCTTTCATATATAGCCTCTATGATGTTGATGTTTCATGTATTTCTTCTATCCCTACTTTTTGAGGGATTTTATCAAGAAAAGGTTTTGTATTTTGTCCAATGCTTTTTCTGCATCTATTGAAAGGATCATAGGGTTCTAATCCTTTCTTTTATTAATGTGCTGTATCATAATGATTGATTTGCAAATATTGTACCAGCCCTGTACCCCAGGTGAAGAATTCCTTTAATGTGCTATTTAATTTGATTTGCTAGTATCTTGTTGAGAATTTTTGCATCCAGGTTCATCAGGCATATTAGCCTGTAATTCTCCTCTTTAGTGGGCCTTTGCCTGGTTTTGGATTCATAGTAATGCTGGCTTTATAGGATGAGTTTGGAAGCTTTCCTTTCATTTCTATTTTTTGGAACAGTTTGACAAAAATAGGTATTAACTCTTCTTTAAATGTCTGGTGGAATTCCCCTGGGAAGCCATCTGTCCCAGTACTCTTGTTTGCTGGGAGATTTTTGATTACTGATTCAATTTCTTTGCTGGTTTGCATCTGTTCAAATTTTCTATTTATTCATGTTCCAGTGTTTGTCATTTGTATGTTTCCAGGAATTTGACCATTTCTTCCAGATTGCCCAATTTGTTCGCATATAAATTCTCACAGTATTTTCTTACAATTGTTTGTATTTCTGTAGTGTTGGTTTTGACTTCTCTTTCACTTATGATTTTATCTATTTGGGTACTTTCCCTTTTCTGATAAGTCTGGCTAGGGGGTTATCAATTTTGTTAATACTTTCAAAGAACCAGCTCTTAGTTTTGGTGATCTGTTCTATTGCTTTTTTTGTTTCTATATCATTTATTTCTGCTCTGGTATTTTTCATTTCCTTTCTTCTGTCTGCTTTAGAACTTATTTGCTGTTCCTTTTCTAGCTTATTTAGGTATAAGGTTAGATTGCATATTTGGGACCTATCTTGCTTCTTGAGATAGGCCTGAACTGCAATATACTTCCTTCTTAGGACTGCATTTGCTTCATTCCAAAGGGTTTGGACTGTCATGTTTTCATTTTCATTTGTTTCTACGTATATTTTTTATTTCTTCTTTAATTTTTTGGTTAACTCATTCATTCTTTAGTAGGATGTTCTTTAATCTTCATAAATTTTTTTCCTTTCCAAATTTTTTCTTGTGGTTGACTTCAAGTTTCAGAGCATTGTGATATGAAAATATACATGCTATGATCTCAGTCTTCTTGTAAGTGTTGAGGACTGATTTGTGACCAAGTATGTGTCTATTCTGGAGAATGTTCCTTGCGCACTCGAGGAAAATGTGTTCACTGTTAAGGTGAAATGTTCTGAATATATCTGTTAAGTCCATGTAGTCCAGTGTGTCATTCAAAGCCATTGTTTCCCTATTGATTTTCTGCTTACATGATCTGTCCATTGTTGTAAATGGGGCATTAAAGTCCCTTACTGTTATTTTATTATTATCAATGAGTTTCTTGATGTTTGTTTTAATTGATTTATATGTTTAGGTGCTCCAAGTTGGGGACATAAATATTTACAACTGTTAGATCTTCTTAAAGGATAGGTCCCTTAATTATGATATAATGCCTTTCTTCATCTCTTGTTATGGTCTTTGTTTTAAAATCAGTTTGCCTGATATAATATGGCTACTCTGATTTTCTTTTCACATCCATTAACATGATAGATGGTTCTCCATCCCCTCACTTGCAATTTTTAGGTGTCTTTAGGTCTAAAATGAGTCTTGTATGTAGCATGTAGACAAGCAGAATCTTGTTTGTTATCCATTCTGACACACTGTGACTTTCGATTGGAGCATTTAGTCCATTTACATTCAGAGTGATTACTGAAGATATGAATTTAGTGCCATTGTGTTACTTGTAGAGTTGGTGATTCTGGTGATGTTCTCTGGTCCTTTGTAGTCTTTGTTGCTTTGGTCTTCCTAGTTTTTCTCTACTCAGAGAGTACCCCTTAACATTTCAGGGCTGGTTTAGTGATCACGAACCCCTTTTTGTGTGTTTTTGTTTGTCTGGTAAACTATTTATCTCTTCTTCTATTCTGAATGCCTTGCTGGATAAAGAATTCTTGGCTGCGTATTTTTTCCATTCAGCACATTGAATATTTCCTGCCACTCTCTTCTGGCCTGACAAGTTTCAGTGGACATTGCTGCTAACCTTATGTGTCTACCCTTGTAGATTAATGACCTTTGTCCCCTAGCTGCTTTCAGAATTCTTTTTACCTTTGTATTTTGCAAGTTTCACTATGATAGGTCATGATTTTTACCTGTTTTGTTGAGTTTGAGGGTAATCTCTGTGCTTCTTGGACTTGAATGCCTGTTTCTTTCCCCAGATTAGCTAAGTTCTCAGCTATAATTTGTTCAAATAAACCTTCTGTAAGTTTGTAAGTTGTTTTTTTTTTTTTTTACCACTCTTCTGCCATTCCTATGATATGGGTATTGTTTCACTTTATGGAATCACTAAGTTCCTTAATTTTCCCCTTGTAATCTAGTAGTTTCCTTTCCCTCTTCTTTTCAGCTTCATTATTATTGTGTAATTTTATCTTCTGTATCACCTATTCTCTCCTCTGCTTCCTCAATCCTTGTTGTGACTGTATCCAGCCAGTTTTTCATCTCAGTTATAACAATTTTTATTTCAGCCTGACTAGGTTTTAGGTCTTTGATCTCTGCAGCAGAGTTTCTCTGGTGTCTTATATGCTTTTTACAGGACCAGCTATTAGTCTTATGGCTGTTGCTCTAAATTCTGTTCAGATATATTGCTTATATCTGTTTTGAGCAAGTCCCTGCCTATGCTTTCTACTTGATCCTTCTTTTAGGGAGAAATCCTGTGTCTTGTCATTTAGGCTAAGTTTCTGTCTTTTGTGTGTTTTAAGTTTGTCAGTTTCTCTGCACTGAGAATAATGCTATATTAAAAAGGGGTTATACACCACCCAGGATCTGGCACTTCAGAAAGTGTTTCTGGTGCAGAAAAGTTCCTTGCTTGCAGTCGGGAGTGTTTGGACTTTTAACTAGGTGTGCTTTCATTTGTTTGTCCATAAGCCTGGACCTATTTCCACCAGAAATGCAGGTGTCATTTTGAAGCATTTGATTTTCAGTACAGTTAGTGCACACAAGGTCCTTCCACTGCTGGTCCTCTGGAGGAGAGATCCATGGCATTAGCTCAGAGTCAGTCTTGCCCCAGTAAATAAGTAATAGCCAGGCACAGGGGGACAGGTTTGGTGTAAGTGGGCCCTGCCTCCACTGGGGGCTGCTGTGCTGTTCTCTGAAGTCCCACCATATTGGTGTTGGGGGAAAAATGTCACAACCCCAATCTCTCATCCCCAGACAGGGGATCTCACATCCCCTGCTGTTCAAGCAGCCCTCACAGAGTAGTGAGGGCAGTCAGCTAGCCCTGTGCCACAACTCTCCACTTCGATTCAAAACATAAAGTCTTAAAGGACGTGACACGGTGCTAACTTGACCCCCTCCTCTAGAGTAGAACCTTTCCACACTGTGTCTGAAGTCCTTTGTCCCAGTAAAACAGTCCCATGCCTACACAGTGCACATAATCTATTGTGCAGCACTGCTAAAAGTAGCAACAATGTTATATTCCCTCTAGGTGCACTTCTATCCCCTGCTGATGAAATACCTCTCACTAGTGCCTAAAGGGTCTTTTGTCCTTGGGCAGGCAATGTATCCTTTTCCAAAAGTACTCCAGGAAGGGGAATGTGCACTTGATACACATGTATATGCACTTGCGGAGTGTATGTAAGGTTGTATTGATATACAGTGATGAACAAAATTCCACTTAATTAAAAACTAAATTAATTAAAAATAATTTTATAATATTAATAATTATATTTACTACTGAGCCTTTCTAGCAGCTCTAAGTGTTAAGCGAAATATTAACTGATATTTCATCAATCCTCTGGCTACAAAAAGAAAAAATTTGGGGGTGCCTGTGTGGTTCAGTTGGTTAAACATCCAACTTCAGCTTAGGTCATGAGCTGAACCAGGAGGTTGGTGAGTTAGAGCCCCATGTCAGGCTCTGTGCTGAAAGCTCAGAGCCTGGAGCCTACTTCAGATTCTGTGTCTCCAAGTTTCTCTGCCCCTCCCACCCATCCTCCTTCCCTCTGTATCTCTCTCTCAAAAATAAATAAACATTAAAAAAAATAAGAAGAAAGATTTTTAAATGCACTAAATAGAAAACAAGATCTGTGGGGGCGCCTGGGTGGCTCAGTCATTAAGCGTCCGACTTCGCCTCAGGTCATGATCTCACGGTTCGTGAGTTTGAGCACCGCCTTGGGCTCTGTGCTGACAGCTGAGAGCCTGGAGCCTGTTTCAGATTCTGTGTCTCCCTCTCTCTGACCCTCCCCCGTTCATGCTCTGTCTCTGTCTCAAAAATAAATAAACGTTAAAAAAAAACAGATCTCTGATGTGAGGACTAGATTTGTAATATATGTTAATTACCCAACAATATTTTGTCTCATTTGCAACAAATGAGATAATGGCATAAGCAAATCACACTCTGTGTAATAAACTATTGAAAGACACTATTGAAGTATAAACCTATCTGACTAGATCTTTCACTATGCAAGCAGAATCAGTCCTGTCACTTTTCAGATACTCAGATATCAATAACTTTAATAATTTTCATTTAATATTAATATTAATAATTTAAAATATTTTCTAGTTTTCTTGGCAAATACATACTTTAGAATAAAGTTAAAATACTGGATATCAGATATATCTAAGGAAAAATACAATAATATTATAAAAATATAGAGCAAAACAGAGTAAAAGAAACTTATCAGGCATGGGCACCTGGGTAGCTCAGTTTGTTGAGCATCTGACTTTGGCTCAGGTCATGATCCTGCGGTTCATGAGTTCAAGCCCCACAACAGGCTCTCTGCTGTCAGCCCGTCAGTGCAGAGCCTACTTTGGATCATCTGTCCCCTTCTTTCTGCCCCCCCAATTGTGTTCTCCCAAAAATACATAAATCTTAAAAAAAGAAAGAAACTTATCATGCAGGAAAATAGGAAGCACAAAGAAAATGAAATAATTTAATCTCAAAATATCAAAATTGGATCGAGTGTGATTATGAGTGCTAATGAAAATACATAGATATCAGAATGAATTTGAAAAATATACAACAATAAGTTTCATACAAGAGATAAAGAAAAATAAAGATACAGGAAAGTTAAAACAAAAAAATAGAAAAATAATCTATCATGCATATACCAACCAGAAGATGATGGGAACTACATTAATAGCAGACATGGTAGCTTTTAAGGCAAACAGGAAAACCGAAACCATAAAAATTATAAAATCAGTCCCTTCATTAAAACAAAGGGGTCTGTCCTCTAGGGATATTATAACTTTTAAATTTATATATATATTAATAAAATGTTATAATTTATGAAGCAAAACCTGATACAACATAAGAAATAGAGAAATCCATAATCGTAAAGGGAAATTTAACACATGTGACTCAGTAATTATGGAATAAATAGAAATTACTAATAAAGACCTGAGAATATGAGTAAAATAATTGTAGATATATTCATGAACTATGGGGGGAAAAACCTTTTGAATTTATTTGAAAATAATTACAATATTTTAAATTAATTACTATCAGAGCTTTCATTTCTGGTAGGTTTATGACTCTTGAGATAGTCTTTTTAAAATTAAAACCATGTCTTCAGGCAATTGATTTGCAATAGATAATATATCGTTTTGCTGAGTTATAAGAAATGTTAAAAAAAATTAACAAACAGATCTATTATAAAAATTCTGGATATGCCAACTAATCAGCAAAATTTCTTCTCATTTGTGGAAAGGGAAGAGGAATGCAAAACTATAGCAATAAACGTTATTTATTTAAATAACAGTCTTGTTACATAGTAATCATTGACCAGCACAAATACCAAGCAAAAGGTATCAAAGCTTTTACTACAGTTGCCTAGTTATCTTAGGGTATTCACACATATCAAAGTGTAAAATATCTGTAAAGTATATGCTGTAACAAATACTAGCCTTAAAGCAAATAAAAATGATCTTTTTAAGTGTTTAACTTAAAATAATTTAAGGATATCTGTAATTATACTTTCCGTTGTGTCTATTAAGTCTAGAAGTTCTTTGTTTCAACATTTGTATGGGGGTGTTTGACACTGCACCATTCCCAAGCATAATATTTTCATCTGGTCTTTATCATGAGCTACATAAAGAAATGCATTTAGTCTACTAAATGGAAAAATGATTGTAAAATATCTAAATTTCAAGTTTAAAACAAATGAACAGTAGCATTTTCTCTCATTTTTATAAAGTTGTAAGTAAATTATCAAAATGCTAGATCTGAAATAAAAATTGTAATAACAGCTTTAATGAAGCTGTGTTTTAAGCTGTTTCATTGTTTCCAGGACATAATGTTAAGGGAGGGGAGTGGGATGAGAAAAAGGATCTTCAGTATGCTCCCTATTGAGTGAGAACAGAGGGGAAATTACAAAAAAAAAAAAAAAAAGGTAGAGAGAAATAAAGAAACACTTTTACAAAATGAAAAACAAGAAAGGTTATTCAGTAAACTATATATTCAGTTACCTTCAAGGGAGTGGATGGTGGCCTGGGCATGCAAAGGGAAGAGATACAGGAGAAATGAAACTTCTGTAAGTATGCTTTTTGCTATTTATACTTTAAGAAGTATATATTACCCCCCAAAATTAAATGAACATGATAAGGAAAAGAAAATAAAACTAAAAATAAACAAATGAAATTTCTGAAGTAAAAAATAAAGAATTAATCTAAGTAACCTAAGAATACAACCGTGCATATATCCTCAGTCTTAGTGAAGAGAATAAGATGCAAATAAAATCATGAAATCTTTTAGTATACTTGTTTCTAGCGCTATGTGCTAAGCAGTTTCTCAAACAAATGTAAAGCATTAAGGATATATCAAATGAATATAAGTATTGATATAATTCAATCAAGTTCAAACTGTAAAAGAAAAAATTACACATACAAAACAAAGGAAGTAAAGAATAAAACTTGAGGGAATCGATTGTAATTAAAGACGTCCATGAGGACTTATGGTTTCCAAAGAAGTCTATTTATGTGTATATGCATGTGTGGATGTAAAAGTATATATGTGTATGAATATGTGCCTAGGTGTATGTATATATATTCAGGAGTCCAGTTTCAGGCCAAAATTCTGTGCATTATATTTCATGCCCAACCATAGACAGACAATTACAGATAGATATTTCAATAACAATAAGCACTTCAATACCCCAATTTGAATAATAAAGCACTAAGCACTAAATCAAAAAAGAAATACAGTAATTGAACAACACTGTGAACTAACTAGACCTCTGTAAAAGCTTGCAGATATCTATAGCATACTCTACCCAACAAAAGCTGAATTCATGTTCTTCTCAAATGCATTTAGAACGTTATCCAAGATAAACAATATGCTATACCATAAATCAAGCCTCAATAAACTTAATAGGATTGGCATCATACAAAGTACATCCTCTAACTCCTATGAAATGGACATTGGAAATCAATAACAGAAGGAGATCAAAGAAATTCACAAATGAGTTAAATTTAAACACACTCCTAAATGACCAATGATCCAAAGAAGAAATCACAATAAAAACTAGAGAATACTCTGAGATACAGAAAAAACAAAGACATACCATGCTAAAATTTATTGGATGCAGTTAAAATGATGCTTAGAGGAAAATTTATAGTTTCCAACAACTACTTTGAAAAAGAGAGACCATAGTTAGTGAACAAACTAAATGCAAAGCAAGTAGAAGAAAGCAAATAATAGAGACTAGAGCAGAAATAAAAAAAAATAGAGGGGGAAAAGAAAAGAAATTCAATGATCCCTGAAATGCTTGGTTGGTTTCATAAGCAAAAATGAGTCACTCAATGTACTGAGCCATATTATTAGAATAAAAGACAATATGTGATGGGGTTTCCGGCTAGGGCAATTTGGGCAAGAAAAAGAAATAAAAATCAATATTAAAAATAAATAAATAAAACTATCTTTTCTTGCATGTGTACATAAAATATCCATACACACACACACAACCCAAAACCTATTAGAATAAATGAATTCAGCAAAAGTTTAGGTTACAAGATCAATACACAAAATTCAATTGTATTCTAATACACTAGCAATGAACAATGATAAAATGAAATTAAGAAAATAATTCCATTTATAATGGTATAAAAATAAAATATTCAAGAATGAATTTAACAAAATAAGTTAAGACTTACATACTCATTTCCTTTGTTTCTTATATTCCACATATGGATGAAGTCATATGGTATTGGTCTTTCTCTGGCTAACTTATTTTGCTTAACATTATACTCTTTAGCTCCTTCCATGTCATTGCAAATGGCAAAATTTCATTCTTTTTATGGCTTAATAATATTCCAGTGTGTGTGTGTGTGTGTGTGTGTCTGTACATATCTTTAGTCATCAACTGTATGTGAAAAGGGAGAAAAACAGAGAGAGAAACCAAGAAACAGGGTCTTAATTATAGAAAACTGATGGTTATCAGAAGGGAGAGGGTGGAGGGATGGGTTAAATAGGTGATGGGGATTAAGGAGTGCACCTGTTGTGATGAGTACTGGGTGATGTATGGAATTGTTGAGTCACTATATTGAATACTTGAAAACTAATATAACACTACGTTAACAGAACTGGAATTAAAATTAAAATGTAAACTAATATCGGGGCGCCTGGGTGGCGCAGTCGGTTAAGCGTCCGACTTCAGCCAGGTCACGATCTCGCGGTCCGTGAGTTCGAGCCCCGCGTCGGGCTCTGGGCTGATGGCTCAGAGCCTGGAGCCTGCTTCCGATTCTGTGTCTCCCTCTCTCTCTGCCCCTCCCCCGTTCATGCTCTGTCTCTGTCTGTCTCAAAAATAAATAAAACGTTAAAAAAAAAAATTAAAAAAAAAAATGTAAACTAATATCTAAAACTAAGACTTGTACACTGGAAGTATAAAACATCACTGAAAGTAATTAAACAAGGTACAACAAATTGGAAAGCCATCCCCTGGTAGTGGAGTTTTAGACTTAATATTGTTAAAATCACAATATACTACAAATTATCTACAGATTCAGTTTAATCCCTATAAAAACCTCAGATGCCTATTTTATATAAATTGATAAGGTAGTACTAAAATCCATATGGAAATGTAAGGAACCTATAATATCTTTAAAAAAGTCTTAAGAAGAAAAAAGTTAGAGAACTCCCATTTTCTGCTTTAAAAACTTACTACAATCATAAAGATAATGTAATATTAAATAATAAGCACAGGCATACAGATAAATAAAATATAGAGTTCAGAAATAAACCTTACATTTATGATGAATTGATTATTTTATTATTTAAGTATAGTTTACATAAAATGTTACATTAGTTTCTGGTGTACAATGTAGTAATTCAACTTCTCTATATATTAGGTTATGCTCTCCACAGGTATAGCTATTATCTGTCACCAAACAATGCTATTACAGTATCATTGACTATATTTCCTATTCCATGCATTTTATTTCCATGGCTTATTCATTCCATAACTGGAAGCCTGTATCTCCCACTCTTCTTCACTCATTTTGCCCATCCTCCTACCCTTCTCCCCTCTGGTAACCATCACTTTGTTCTCTATTTATAGGTTGCAACAACCTGGGTGGACCTAGAGGGTATTATGTTACATCAAATAAGCCAAACTGAGAAGGACAAAAACCATATGATTTTACTTCCATGTGAACTAGAGGTTTCATCACTCACATGCCTGCCTTAGCTGGGACAGTTGGTGGTTTGGGCTTCTTGAGACTGAGCATTCCAAAAGAGCCAGGCAAAAGCCATAGAGCATCACTTACAACTTATTCTACTCATGGAAGCATTGACAAGCCAGCCAGTCCAACAGGAAGGTACATAGACCACCCTCTTGATTAGAAGTGTCAAAGAATTTGGGATTATATTTTTATACTGCCACAATAATATATAAATTATAAAAGTTTATTTAAATTTAAAGTCATTCTGGATCAACATTGAATATCACACATTTCAGATTTAAATACAAGCTGTAATAATATTCATTACATGTGCAGTGACAAAAATTACATTCATCTTATTAAAAGTACTCTATTTGTTTTATATTAATTATATAGGAAGAAGCACAACTTATGAACAAAATTTTAAAGGTGTATATTATAATAGACTTTGATTCAAATGTATACCAAAGTGCAGATTGAAATTTAATAATATAATGTTGGATTAAAAAGATAATTTTGCTTTATGTATTGATATATCAAATTCTTTTAAGTGAAAATAACAACACCAGATTATTTTTCAATGTTTATGTTTCATTTGTAAACAATGAGGTAAGTGAGTACATTTTATATTGCTATTTTAAAACATTTCTCTTCAACATTCAAAGAATATAAGCTAAGACAGAAACTTAGCCAAAATGACAAGACAGAGTATTTCTCCCCAAAAGAAGGATCAAGTAGAAAGCATAGGCAGGGACTTGCTCAAAACAGATATAAGCAATATATCTGAACAGAATTTAGAGCAACAGCCATAAGACTAATAGCTGGTCCTGTAAAAAGCATATAAGACACCAGAGAAACTCTGCTGCAGAGATCAAAGACCTAAAACCTAGTCAGGCTGAAATAAAAATTGTTATAACTGAGATGAAAAACTGGCTGGATACAGTCACAACAAGGATTGAGGAAGCAGAGGAGAGAATAGGTGATACAGAAGATAAAATTACACAAAAATAATGAAGCTGAAAAGAAGAGGGAAAGGAAACTACTAGATTACAAGGGGAAACTTAAGGAACTTAGTGATTCCATAAAGTGAAACAATACCCATAATCTGGATACAAATTTCATTATTCTTCCCCACTCAAACCTTGGTATTTATATGCTAAATAAACTTACAATAAGAAAATTAGCAAAATTACTTTATACCCCCCATAGCTTATTGTATAACAGTACTTCCAATTCTTACATTTAACTAAAAGCTATACTGAGAATACAAATCTAACTATGTACAATTGAGAAGAAAAGAACATTTAAGGCTGAAAAATGGGGAAGTGATATCAGTGAAATAGTGGAACAGGAGGTCCTAGTCCTTGTGCCCCACTAAAACAATAATTTAACAGCTATCTGTGACAAAAATTAGCACTGGGAGAACTCTAGAGGGCAATTAAGAAGTTGCAGCAGCCCAGTGGATGACAAAAAACAAAGATGGCCACATAGAAAAGTATAGAAAGCATTTTACTTTCATCACCCTATCCCCAGGCTGACATAGCTCAGAGTCCAGAGGAATACCCTCAGCTCTTATTTTGCCTGTCCCCCACAACTGGGAAAAAGGCAAGAACAACCCTAGCAGCATTCACCACATAGGACCCCAACAACACTTGCCAACACCATCAACCCCCTCACACCCTGTGCTGATGAAGACCCCAGCTGATAGAATTACATAAAGCACAAGCTGCCGCGCTCCCCAATAGCCAGAGCCAATGCTGTAAATCCCATCAGAACCCATACCACTGTGCAAAATTCAGACCAGCACTACTACAAGTCCCCTTAGACTCAGTATTGCCACATAGCCCTTAGATAATTAGACAGATAAAAGAAATCAAAAGCATCCAAATTGAACAGAAAGTAATGTTGGCAGATGACATAATCATATATGTAGAAAACCCTACAGATTCAACAAAAAAAAAAACTGTTAGAAATAAAGAACTCAGTAATTTGCAGGATATAAAATCAGCATCAAAAATCAATGGCATTTCTACACACAACCCTGAAAAGGAAATTTAAAAAATATTCCAACTCACAAAACAACAAAAAGAATAAAGTCACTGAAAACTACAAGATATTGACAAAGAAAAATTTCAAAGACAAAGATAAATGGAAAGATATTTGATGTTCGTGGAAGAATTACTATTATAAAAATATCCATACTACCCAAAATGATTTACAGTCTCAAAGGAAATTCTTCCCAAAACCAATGGCACCCTTTACAGAAGTAGAAAAATGATCCTAAGATTCACATGAAACCACGAAAGACCCAAATAACCAAAGCAATTTTGAACATGAAGAACAAAGCTAGAGACACCTTCCTCGTGATTTCAAAGTATATTATTTTGAAACTAAAGTATTAAAACAGTATGGTACTGGCATAAAAACAGCTATATAGGCAAAAGAAATAGAACAGAGAGCCCAAAAATAATCTACACATGTATGGCAAACTGATCTTTGACAAGGGTACCAGGAACACACAATGGGGAAAAGATCAGTCTCTCCAATAAATGCTGTTGGAAATGGATACCTACATGCAGAAGAATGAAATTGGGCCCTATTTGACACTATATACAAAAATCATTTGAAAAGGATTAAATATTTAAATGCAAGACCACAAATCATAAAAATACTAGAAGAAACAAAGACAAAGTTTCTTGACATTGATCTGGGCAATGATTTAATGGATAGGATGCCAAAGCACAAGCAACAAAGCAAAAATAGACAAATGAAATTGCATGGAAAAAAAAAAACTATTGCACAGCAATGAAAACATAGTGAAAGGGCAACCTAAAGAATTGGAGAAAATGTTTGCAAACCACACATCTGATAAGTAGTTAATATCTAAAATATATTTTTAGAGGAGCCAAGATGGTGGAACAGCATGGAAGCTTTCTGCATGTCTCCCATCCATAAAATACAACCAGACCAACACTGAATCATCCTACACACCTAGAAAACTGATTGGAGGATTAATACAACAATCTGCACAACCTGAACCACAGAATTCAGCAGGTACATGGCACAGAGAGCTGAACTTGGGGAGCAAGAAGCCCCAAAAGGTAGGGAACCAATTTTGCAGGCAGAGAGAGGATGGAGACTGGGAAGGGGCGGAGAATACAGGAAAATCATCCCTCCCCAAAAGCAGCTGGAGAGAAAGTGGAAAATTAGAAACAGCCACAAGAAGGGGTGCCTGGGTGGCTCAGTCGGTTGGGCGGCCGACTTCGGCTCAGGTCATGATCTCGTGGTCCGTGAGTTCGAGCCCCGCTTCGGGCTCTGTGCTGACAGCTCAGAGCCTGGAGCCTGTTTCAGATTCTGTGTCTCCCTCTCTCTGACCCTACCCGTTCATGCTCTGTCTCTCTCTGTCTCAAAAATAAATAAACGTAAAAAAAAAAATTTTAAAAAAAGAAACAGCCACAGGGACTAAACTAAAAAGGGAGAAAGGAAAAAGGAGACGGTTTAAATTCCATTAAGACTATAAACAAGGGGAGTGCAAAGGCTGCAATTCCGCAGCTCGATACCTGGTGGTGCTCTGGTGGGAAGGGAGAATCCCCAGGAACAGAGTGGGGTCTGGGAGGTTCTCGGGCCACATGGGGAAAAGCAGTTTCACTGCTGGAAGGACATTTGGTACAGACTGTTGAAGCCAGCTGGTCCCAGAAGACCCTGGAAGGTGGCCACATTCACTGGTGCTAGAGCAAGGTCACTATGGGTGAAGCCTGGTGCCAGATGTGTGTTGTGATTTTCCATAATCCCTGAGATGCTGCTGCTACACTGTCTCACAAACATTCTCTGGGATGGGCTGGCACCCAGCCGCAGTCTCAGGGCACCGGCAGCAGCAGGGTCCAGTGGGCAGACCTGGGTGCAGCCAATATTTGGCCATTGCTCATTTGGTCATTGCTCGGTGAGACCCTCTTGCAGAGGGTCAGAACGGGTCAAAGCTGCAGTCCTTTGGAAGTAGAGGTCTGGGGAAAACAGCCACATCTGATACAAGGCTTGGGAGAGAGGTGCTGCCTGGGGCCTAGTCACGGAGAGTAAAAAAGTGGGGAGTGGATGAGAGCTGAAGACAGAGGAAGACCCATTAGGCTAGCTGCAGATCCCTCAAGAGAAACGTGGCAAGCCAGAAGGGAGTGGCATGATATATTCAACATGCTGAGGGGGAAAAATCTGCAACCAAGAATACTTTATCCAGCAAGGCTATCATTAAGAATAAAAGGAGAGATAAAGTTTCCCAGACAAAGAAAAACTAAAGAAGTTCAATGACCCAAAACCATCCCTTCAAGAAATATCAAAGGGGACATTTTGTGTGGAAAGGAGAGACCAAAAGTGACAAAGACAAGAAAGGATTAGAGACATTTATTAGAGACAAACATTTATAAAACACGTAATAAAATGGCAATAAATACATAACTATCAATAATTACTTAGAATGTAAGAATCAGTACAGCACACCCCTCTGCCAGAAGACCAGGACAAACCTGTTACATGCACCAAATCTAATGACCATAGAGTGCTGCAGAGCTTTAGCTCCTGAATAAATTGGAAATTCATTCTTTCTTTCTTTCTTTCTTTCTTTCTTTCTTTCTTTCTTTCTTTTCTTCTTCCTTCCTTCCTTCCTTCCTTCCTTCCTTCCTTCCTTCCTTCCTCCTTCCTTCCTTCTTTTGGACCTCTTCATAAGGTAGCCATTACTCTCAGGAACAGGAATATAACAGGATTTACTAACAATCACCCCCCCACGCACACACACACACACAAACAAACACAAACACACAAAACAGTGATCTAGACAAAATGACAAGATGTAGGAATTCACCCCAAAAGAAAGAACAGGAGGAAGTAAAAGACAGGGATTTAATCAATACAGATATAAGTAAAATGTCTGAACCAGAATTTGAAACAATTACAAGGATATTAGCTGGGCCTAAGAAAAGAATAGAAAACACTAGAGACTCCCTTGATGCAGAGATTAAAGAACTAAAAACTAGTTAGGCTAAATTAAAAAGGCTATAACTGAAATGCAAACTTGAATGGATGCCATGACAACAAGAATGAACAAAGCAGCAGAGTGAATCAGTGATATAAAAGATAAAATTATGGAAAATAATGAAGCTGAAAAGAGGGAAAGAAAGGTGTTTGATCACGAATATATAATTAAGGGAAATCAGTGACTCCATAAAGAGTAATAACATTCATATCATAGGAATACCAGAAGATGAAGAGTGAGAAAAGGGGGTAGAAGGTTTATTTCAGCAAATTATTAGCTGAAAACTTCCCTAATTGGGGGAAGGAAACAGACACTGAAATCCAAGAAGGACAGAGAACTCCCATTAAATTCAACAAAAGCTTGCTGTAGTAGGACATATCATGGTCAATTTCACAAAAAATAAATAGATAAGGTAAGATTCCTGAAAGCAGCAAGGGAAAAAACTCCTTAATATACTTGGGAAGACAGAGCAGGCTTGTAGCAGATCTGTCCACAGAAACTTGGCAGGCCAGAAGGGAGTGGCATTGATATATTTAACATGCTGAATGGGAAAAATAAGTAGCCAAGAATTCTTTATCAACCAGGGCTGTCATTCAGAATAAAAGGAGAAATAAAGAGTTTCCCAGACAAACAAAAACTAAAGGAGTTTGTTACTACCAAACCAGCCCTGAAGAAATATTAAAAGGGACTCTTTGAGTGGGAAAAAAGGCCAAAAGCAACAAAGACTACAAAGGAACAGAGAAACGTCACATGAAACACCAACTTTACAGGTAACACAATGGCACTAAATTTATATCTACCAATAACAACTCTGAATGTAAATGGGCTAAATGATCTAATCAAAAGACATAGGGTATCCTAATGGATAAAAAAAAAAAAACAAACAAAAAACAAGACCTATCTGTATGCTGCCTACAAGAAACTCATTTTAACCTAAAGACACCTGCATATTGAAAGTGAAGATATGGAGAACCATCCTTCATAAAAATGGACAACAAGAGAGCCAGAATAACCATACTTAAATCAGACAAACTAGATTTTAAACTAAAGATGGTAATAAGAGATGAAGAAGGGCATCACATCATTATTAAGGGGTCTATCCATCAAGAAGATCTAACAATTATAAATATTTATGCCCCCAGCTTAGAAGACCCTATATACATAAATCAATTAACAAAAAATATGAAGGAGCTCATTAATACAATAATAATAGGGGACTTGGAACACCCCACTTATAATAATGGATAGGTCATAGCAGAAAATCAACAAGGAAATAATGACTTTGAATGACTTTGAATGGCTTTGAATGGACTTAACAGATAATTCAGAACATTTTATCCTAAAGTAGCAGAACACATTTCAAGTGCACAAAGAACATTCTCCAAAAAAGATCTAATACTGGGTCACAAATAAGCCCTCAACAAGTACAACAAAATATGGATTATACAATGCATATTTTCAGACCACAATGCTAAGAAACTTTAAGTCAACCACAAGAAAAAATTTGAAAACACCAAAAATACATGAGGGTTAAAGAACATACTACTACTACTACTACTACTACTACTACTACTACTACTAAATAAGGAAATTAAAGAAGAAAAATATACATGGAAGAAAATGAAAATGAAAACACGACAGTCAAAACTTTTGGGATGAAGTAAAGGCCACCCTAAGAGGGAAGTATTTTGCAATACTGGCTTATCTCAATAAGCAAGAAAAGTCTCATACACTTAAACCTAAAGGAGCTATAAAAGGAAAAGCAAATAAAGCCTAAAGACAGCAAGAGAAGGGAAATAATAAAGACCAGAGCAGAAATAAATGATATAGGAACAAAAAGCCAGTAGAACAAATCAATGAAACTAAGAGCTGTTTCTATGAAACAATAAAACTGATAACTTCCTAACAAGACTTATCAAAAAGAAAAAAAAAAGATAGAAATGAATAAATTCATGAAGGAAAGAGAAGAGATCATAGCCAACATCACAGAAATACAAACAATCATAAGAAAATATATGAAAAAAATATATGCCAACAAACTGGGCAATCTGGAAGAAATGGAAAAATTCCTAGAAACATACAAACCACCAAACCTGAAACAGGAAGAAATAGAAAATTTGAACAGATCCATAGCTAGCAAAGAAATTGAGTTAGTAATCAAAACCCTCCCAACAAATAAAGCCCAGGGCGAGATGGGTTCCCAGGGGAATTCTACCTGACATTTAAGAATATTTTTACCTATTCTTAAATTGCTCCAAAAAATAGAAATGGAAGGAAAACTTCCAAACTCCTTCTATAAGGCCAGCATTACCTTGATTCCAAAACCAGACAAAGACCCCACTAAAAAGGGGAATTATAAGCCAATATCCCTAAAGAATATGGATGCAAAAATTCTCACCATGGTACTAGAAAATTGAATCTAACAGTACATTAAAAGAATTATTAACCATGATCAAGAGGGACTTATTCCTGGGCTGTAGGGTTGGTTCAATATTCACAGATCAATCAGTGTGATACACCACTTAATAAAAGAAAGGATAAGACCCATATGATC
The DNA here is from genome assembly GCF_018350155.1 of Leopardus geoffroyi. NCBI lineage: Eukaryota > Metazoa > Chordata > Mammalia > Carnivora > Felidae > Leopardus > Leopardus geoffroyi. The sequence goes on along the minus strand of NC_059341.1, from coordinate 29,562,446 downwards.
CTCTCAATAGATGCAGAAAAATCATTTGATGACATAGGGCATCTATTTTTGATAAAAAAAACAAAACCTTTAACAAAGTAGGGATAGATGTAACAGACCTCAACATCTTAAAGGCCATATACAAAAGACCCACAGCTAATATCCCCAATGGAGAAATTCTGAGAGCTTTACTCTATGGTCAGGAATAAGACAGGGATGTCCACTGTAACCATTACTATTTAACATAATACTGGAAGCCTTAGCCTTAGTAATCAGACACCAAAAAATAAAAATAAAAATAAAAATATAAACAAACAAATAAATAAATAATAATAAAATAAAAGGTATCCAAACTAGCAAGGAAGAAGTCAAACACTCACTATTTGCAGATGACGTGATACTTTATGTAGGAAACCCAAAAGGCTCCACCAAAGAATTGCTACAATACATGAATTCAGCAAAGTCTCAAGATATAATATCAATGTACAGAAATCTGTTGCATTTCTATACACCAATAACGAAGCAGCCAAAAAGGAATTAAGGAATCAATCCCATTTGCAATTGCACCAAATACAATAAGATACATAGGGATAGATCTAATCAAAACTCTGTACTCTGAAAACTATAGAACACCAAAGAAAGAAATTGAGGAGGACACAAAGAAATGGAAAAACATTCCATGGCCATGAGTCAGAACAAACATTGTTAAAATGTCTATACTACCCAAAGCAATCTACACATTTAATGCAATCCCTATTAAAATACCAACAACATTTTTCACAGAGCTAGAACAAACAATCCTAAGATTTGTATGGAACCACAACAGAATCCAAATAGCTAAATCAATACCGAGAAAGAAAAGCACAGCTGGAGGCATCACAATTCCAGACCTCAAGCTATATTACAAAGCTGTAGTCATCAAGACAGTATGGTACTGGCACAAAAACAGATACATAGATCAATGGGAAAGAACAGAAAACCCAGAAATGGACCCACAACTATATGTTCAATTGATCTTTGACAAAGCAGGAAAGAATACCCAGTGGAAAAAAAGACAGTCTCTTCAATGAATAGTGTTGGGAAAATTGGACAGCAACATTCAAAAGAAGGAAACTGGACTATTTTCTTATACAGTACACAAAAGTAAATTCAAATGGGTGAAAGACCTAAATATGAGACAGGAAACCATTAAAATCTTAGATAGAAAAGGCAGCAACCTCTTTGATTTCTGTCAAAGCATCTTCTTAGCAGACATGTCTCTGGAGGCAAGGGAAACAAAGGCAAACACGGACTATTGGGATTTCATGAAGCTTCAGGACAGTGAAGGAAACAATTAACAAAATTAAAAGGCAGCCTATGGAATGGGAGAAGTTATTTGCAAAAGACATATCAGATACAGAGTTGGTATCCAAAATCTAAAAGAACTTATAAAACTCAAAACCCAAAAAACAAATAATCCAGTTAAAAAATGGGAAGAAAACATGAATAGACATTTTCCCAAAAGAGACATATAGACACCTAACAGACACATGAACAGATGCTCAACATCACTCATCATCAGGAAAATGCAAATCAAAACTATGATGAGAAACCACCTCACACCTGTCAGAATGGCTTAACTTAACAAGTAGGGAACTATAGGTGTTGGAGAGAATGAGGAGAAACAGGAACTCTCTTATGCTTGATGGGAAAACAAACTGGTGCAGTCACTCTGGAAAAGAGTATGGAGGTGTTCTTGTAACACAACTCTTGAGCTATGCCTGATGGGATGGAAGATTCCTAGTGAATCATAACTGTACTTCATTTATATTCTGTTTGGTTTCTCAATGTCAGGCACTTCACTAAGTATTGGCAATTAAAAAAAGATTAATCTCGAAGGGGCACATGCACCCCAGTGTTTATAGCACCACTGTTGGCAATAGCCAAGGTATGGAAAGAGCCCAAATGTCCATCGACTGATGAATGGATAAAGAAGATGTGGTATATAATTATAATGGAATATTACTTGGAAGTCAAAAGGAATGAAATCTTGCCATTTGCAACAATTTGGATGGAACTAGAGTGTATTATGCTAAGTGAAATAAGTCAATCAGAGAAGGACAAATATCATATGACTTCACTCATATGTGGAATTCAAGAAACAAAACAGATGAACATAGGGGAAGAGAAGGAAAAATAAGATAAAAATAGAGAGGGAAACAAACCATAAGAGACTCTTAAGTACATAGAAGAGGGTTGCTGGTGGGATGTTGGGTGGGTGGGGGGTGGGCTAAATAGGTGATGGGCATTAAGGAAAGCAATCATTGGGATGAGTACTGGGTGTTATACATAAGTGATGAATCACTAAATTCTACTCCTGAAATCATTATTACACTATATGTTAACTACCCTGGATTTAAAATAAAATAAAATAAAATAAAATAAAATAAAATAAAATAAAATAAAATAATGTAACTGGATCAAACACCTTAATCAAAATACATAGAATGAATGGACAAAAAAATAATTCCACTATATTCGGCCTATAAGAGGCTTAGATTTAAGCCCATACATATACTGAATTTTAAAAGATGAAAAAAATGTATTTCATGCAGATGGGAACCAAAAGAGAGTAGGGTGGCTACACTTATATCAGACAAAGCACACTTTAATTCAAAAACCATCACAAGAGATAACGAAGGACAAAAATAAAAGGGTCAATTCACCATGATGATTCAACAATAATTTATATGCAGCCAACGTCAGAGCACGTAAATATTCAAGCAAACAGTGATATGGGTGCCTGGCTCTTGATTTAAGCTCAGGTCATAATCCCAGGGTTGTGGGATCAAGCCTCACATTGGGCTGCATGTTGAGCATGGAGACTGCTTGAGTTTCTTGCTCTCTCTCTCCCTCTGTCCTTCTCTCCTGATTGTGCTCTCTCTCTCTCTCTGTAAACTAAAAAAAAAAAAAAAATTAATAAAATAAAATAAAATAAGGCAAACACTGACAGGACTGAAGACAGAAATAGCAGCAATCAAATAATAGATGGTTCCAGCTCGAGATGTCAATGTAAGAGTATCATGTACTCCTTTCTTCCTTTCTACAGCTATATATATAAAACAATTTCCTCTGGAAAAAAAATCCAAAAGCTAGCTGAGCAACTCACACACATCAGGTGATGAGGAAAATATGCACATCAAAGTGGGTAGAAAGGCTGATACACAATCTGGTCGTAAACCCCATCCTGAGCATGGTGACTTACAATCTGGAGGGAGTTCAAAACCCAAGCTTCTCCCTGAAGATCAAAGGTTTTTTAGGGTATTTTTTTAATGTTTATTTTGAGAGAGAGCGAGCATGATCATGCAGGGGAGGGGCAGAGAGAGAGGGAGAAAGAGAATCCCAAGCAGGCTCCATTCTGTTAGCATAAAGCCCAACAAGGAAGGGTCTTGATAATCATGAACCATGAGATCATGACCTGAACCAAAATCAAAAATCAAACACTTAACCGACTGAACCATTCAGGAGCTCCAAAGGGTTTTAACTACACAACTGGCACTCCAACTTTTAAGACCTACACCTGAGAATTGAACTCAACCTCTTCCAAACTTCTGTTTATGTTGTTATTTTGACTTATGAATCACAAATGTTGTTACTGACATCTAGAATGGTGAGTCCTTTCCATAAGAGACTCAATTTACTTTGCCCAGATCCATAGAAGAATCACAATCTATGTCAGTGTTAGCCTTACAAAATGTACTTCTTATGTAATAATTCTTAAAGGTGGAAATTACTCCTTGATCTACAGGCTGCAGAATGGATGTGTTAGCAGGTGTGAAAACATTAATCTTTGTATATCTCCACCAGAGCTTTTGGGTGATGAGGTGCATTGTCAATGAGCGTAATATTTTATTTGGTTTTATATTTTGAAAGGAACTTCTTTTTCCTGGCACTAGGTTGCAACAGTGGGCTTTAAAATATACAGTAAATCATATTGTAAAAATATGTGCTGTCATACAGACTTTGTTGTTCCATTTACAGCATAAAGTGCAGGCAGAGGATTTTCAGAATGGTAAATAAGCATTGGATTCAACTTAAAGTCACCACCTGCATTCACCCCTAGCAAGAAAATCAGCTTGTTTGAAGCTTCAAAGCCCAGCACTGACTTCTCCTCTAGCTACAAAAGTCCTAAGTCACATCTTCCAATAAAAGGCTGTTTTGTCTAATTGAAAATCTGTCATTTAGTGTAGCCACCCTAATTAATTATCTTAGCTAGATCTGGATAAATCGCTACAGTTCCTCTATTAGCACTTGCTGCTTCACCCTGTGCTTTTATGTTATGGAGATGGTTTCTTTTCCTTAAATTTCATAAGTCAACTTCTGCTACCTTCAGAATTTTCTTCTGCAGCTTCCTTACCTCTCTCAGTTTTCAGAGAATTGAAGAGTCTTAGGACTTTGCTCTGGATTATGCTTTGGTTTAAGTGAATAGCGTAGCTGGTTTGATCTTCTATTCAGACCACTAACAGCAATAAGGCTGTTTCACTTTTTTAGTATGGCTATACACTGAAGTAGTACTTTTAATTTCCTTCAAGAACTTTATATTTGTATTCAGAACTTGGCTGTTTGGCTAAAGAGGCCTAAGTTTTTATCTATCTCAGCTTTGATCATACTTTCCTCAGTAAGCTTAATCATTTCCAGCTTTTGATTTAAAGTGAGAAATGTGCTACTCTTCCTTTCCTTGAACACTTAGAGTCCGTTTTATGATTATTAATTGGCCTAATTTCAGCACTGTTATGTCTCAGGCCATAGGGAGGCCCAAAGAGAGGGAGAGAGATGGGGGAATTGCTGGTTGGTGGGGAATTCAGAACACAAAAAAACATTAAGTTCACCATCTATATGACCGCAGTTTGTGTCACTCCAAACAATTAGAATGCTAAAATCTAAGATCACTAATCACAGATCCTCATAACAAATATATGAATAATGAAAAAGTTTGAAATATTGTGGGAATTAACACTATGTGACACAGAGACAGGAAGTGAACAAATGCTGTTGGAAAAATGGTGCTGATAGATTTGCTTGACGCAGGGTTGTCACAAACCTATAATTTGTAGAACATAAAGTATTTGTGAGGCACAGTAAAGCATAATAAAATGAAGTATGCCTATAGTGGAATTAATGGATCATATAGTAGCTCTATTTTTAATTTTTTGAGAAAACTCCATGCTGTTTTCAATAGTGGCTTTTCCAATTTACATTCCCACCAACAGTGCATGAGAGTTCCCTTTCTTCACATCCTCACCAAAACTTATTTCTTTTCTTTTTGATAAGAGCCATTTCAACAGGTGTAAGGTGATATCTCTTTATGGTACTGATTTACATTTTCCTGATGATTAGTGATATAGAACATCTTGTCATGTCCCTGTTGGCCATATGGGTCTTCCTTAAAATAAAATGTCTATTCAGATACTCTTTTAATCAGATTCCTTAGCTTTGTTATTCCTATTGAATTTTAAGTTATCTTCATATATTTTTAAATATTAATCCCTTATTACATATATGATTTGCAAATATCTTATGCCATTCAGTCACTTGTTGTCAGCTTCCTTCACTGTGCAGAAACTTCCTAGTTTGATGTAGTCCCATTTATTTTTGCATTTGCTTCCAATCCCTTTGCAGTCAGATTCAAAGAAACATCACTTAGATTTTATCAAGGAGTTTATCACCCATGTTTTATTCTAAGAGTTTATGGTTTTATGTTTTACATTCAAGTCTCAAACCCATTTTTAGTTAATTTTGGTATATGGTATAAGATAGTGGTCCAGTTTTCCCAACACAACTTATTGAAGAAATTGTCCTTTTCTCACTACATATTCTTGTTTCTTTTATTGAAAATCCATTAATCACTTATATACATGGATTTATTTCTGGGCTTTCTATTCTGTCCCATTAATCTATGTGCCTATTTTTGTGCAAATACTGCACTTTTTTGATTACTTAAGATTTGTGGTATAGGTTTAAGTTTCTATTTTAATTCTAGTTACATAACCTATAGTGTTATATTAGCTTCAGGTGTACAATATACTGATTCAACACTTCCATACGTCAACGTGTGCTCACATGACAAGTTCACCCCTTCATCCCCATCACCTATTTAACTCATCCTCCCTCCCACCTCCCCTCTGAGATTAGACATATAGATATAGATACACACACACACACACACACACACACACACACCACTTATCCATTCATCAATTGATGGATATGTTGGCTGATTCCTATCCGGGCTACTGTAAATAATGCTGCTATAAATATAGGGGTGCATGTACCCCTTTGAATTAATGTTCTTGTATTCTTTGGTTAAATACTCAATACTGCAATTGCTGGGTTGTAGATTACTATATTTTTAACTTTTGAAGACAGTTCTACTTTTAACTTTCTTTGTTTTGAACTTTTATTTATTTATTTTGAGAGAAAGAGACAGAGAGAGACCGAGAGAAAGAGATGGAGCGCACCTGAGCAGGGGAGGGCCATAGAGAGAGGGAGAGAGAAAGAATCCCAAGCAGGCTCCAAACTGTCAGCCTAGAGCCTGAGGTTGAAACTCACAAACCATGACATCATGGCGTGACCTGAAATCAAGAGTTGGACACTCAACTAACTGAGCCACCCAAGTGCCCCAACTTTCTACATTTTCTATTTTTAACTTTTGTTTTCCAGAGTGGCTGCACCAGTTTGTATTCCCACCAACAGTGCACAATTGTCCTTTTTCTCCACATCCTCACCAACACCTGTTGTTTCTTTTGTTCATTTTAGTCATTCTGGCAGGGGTGAGGTGATATCTTATACTTTTGATTTTCATTTCCCTGATAAGTGATGATTAGCATCTTTTCATGTGTCTGTTACCCATCTGGATCTCTTCTTTGGATAAATGTATGTTCATGTCTTTTGCCCATTTTTTAATTGGATTATTTGTTTCTTGGGTGTTGAATTGTATAAGTTCTTTATATATTTTAGAAACTAATCCTTTATCAAATGTGCCATTTGCAAATACCTTATCCCATGCCATAGGTTTTGTCTTTTAGTTTTGTTAATTGATTCCCTCACTGTGCATAGGCTTTTTATTTTGATATAGTACCAATAGTTTATTTTTGCTTTTGTTTCCCTTGCCTCAGGGGATGTGTCCAGTAAGAAGTTACTATAGCCAATGTGAAACAGATTACTGCCTATGTTCTCCTCTAGGATTTGATGGTTTTAGGTCTCACATTTAGGTCTTTAATCCATTTTGAATTTATTTTTGTGTATGTGTACAAAAGTGGTCCAGTTTAAATCTTTGCATTTTACTGTCCAGTTTTCACAATACAATTTTTTGAAAAGACTGTCTTTTTTTTTCCATTGGATATTCTTTCTTGCTTTGTCAAAGATTAACTGACATACAGGTGTGGGTTCACTTCTGGGTTTTCTATACTGTTCCATTGATCTATGTATCTGTTTTTGTCCCAGTACCACATTTTTTTGATCACTACAGCTTTGTAATTTAATTTGAAGTCTAAAATTGCTGTGCCTCTAGCTTTCCTTTTCTTTTTCAAGATTGCTTAGGCTATCTGGGGTCTTCTCTGGTTCCATACAAATTTTAGGATTGTTTGTTTTAGTTCTGTGAGAAAAATGCTATAGGTATTTGGATAGATATTGCATTAAATGCATATGTTTTGGGGCAGTATAGACTTTTTAACAATATTCGGTCTTCCAATCCATGAGCATGAAATGTCTTTCCATTTCTTGGTATCAACTTCAGTTTCTTTCACCAGTGTTTTATAGTATTCAGAATACACATCTTTCACCTCTTCGGTTAGGTTTATTCCTAATTATGTTATTATATTTTGATGCAATTATAAATAGGATTGCTTTCTTAATTTCTCTTTCTGCTGTTTAATTATTGGTGTATAAAAATTCAGTGATTTTGTATCCTGTGGCTTTACTTAATCCGTGTCTCAGTTCTAGCAATTTTATTGGTGGAGTCTTTCAAATTTTCTCTATATAGTGTCATGTCATCTGCAAACAGTGAAAGTTTTACTTCCTCCTTATTGATCTAAATGCCTTTCATTTCTTTTTGTTGTCTGATTGCTGTGGCTAGGACTTCCAGTACTGTGTTGAATAAAGTGTTTAGAGTGGACATCCTTGTTTTGTTCTTAACCTTAGGGGAAAAGATCTCAGTTTTTCCCCATTGGGTATAATTTTAGCTGTGTGTTTTTCATATATAGTCTTTATTATTTTTAAGTATGTTCCCTCTAAACCTACCTTTTTGAGGGTTTTTATCATGAATGCCTACTGTACTTTGTCAAATACTTTTTCTGCATATAATGAAATGATCACATTATTCTTATCTTCTCTCTTATTGACACCAATGCATCATGCTGATTGATCCACAAATATTGAACCACACTTGTAACCCAAGAATATAACCCACTTGATCATGCTGATTTTTAAATGTATTTTTGAATTCTGTTTGCTAGTATTTTGTTGAGAATTTTTGCATCTGTGTTCATCAGGGATATTTGCCTGTAGCTCTCTTTTTCAATGGTGTCATTATCTGGCTTAGGTATCAGAGTAATGTTGTCCTCATAAAACGAATTTGGAAGTTTTCCTTCCTCTTCTATATTTTGGAATAGTTTGAGAATAGGTATTAACTCTTCTTTAAATATTTGGTAGAATTTGCCTATGAAGCCAGCTGTTTCTGGACTTCTGTTTGTTGTGAGTTTTTTATTATTGATTCCATTTCTTGGCTGATTATTGATCTGTTCAAGTTTTCTATTTTGTGTGCATATGTTTCAGTTTTGATAGTTTATGTTTCTAGGAATTTATCCATTTCTTCTAGGTTGTCCAATTTTTTGACATATAGTTTTTTTATATTTGCTTATGATCATTTGTATTTCTGTGGTGTTTATTATTATATCTTTTTCTGTCATTTGTGATTTTACTTACTGAATCCTTTCTCTTTTACCTTGTTAAGTTTCACTAGAGTTTTACCAATATTGTTGATTTATTCAAAGAACCAGCTGCTGGTTTCATTGATCTGTTCTACGGTGTGTGTGTTTGTTTGTTTGTTTGTTTTTAGTTCTATTTCATTTATTTCTGCTCAAATCTTTATTTCCTTCTTTCTGCCGGCTTTAGGCTCCACTCGTTGTTCTTTTTCTAGCTCCTTTAGGTGTAATATTAGGTTAAGATTTTTCTTTCTTCCTGATGTAGGCCTGTATTGTGATATACTTCCTTCCTAGAACCACTTTTGTTGTATCCCAAATGTTTTATTTAGACTGTTTTTTTTTTCATTTTCACTTGATTCCATGTAATTTTTATTCCTTGTTTTGATGGTTCACCCATTTATGGCTCAGTAGCATATTATTTAGTCTCCACGTATTTGTGGTCTTTCCAGATTTTTTCTTACAGTTGACTTCTATTTTCATAGCCTTATACTCAGAACATACACATGGTAGGATTTTGATTTTCTTGAATTTATTGAGATTTGTTTTGTGGGCTAATATGTGAACTATTATGGAGAATATTCCATGTGCAATTGAAAAGAATTCTGATGTTTTAGGGTGGAATGTCCTGAATACATCTGTTAAATCCATCTGTTCAAGTGTGTCATTCAAAGCCAATGTTTCGGAGCACCTGGGTGGCTCAGTCTGTTGAGCGTCCGACTTCAGCTCAGGTCATGACCTTGCAGTTCATGGGTTCGTGCCCTGCATCAGGCTCTATGCTAACCGATTGCTTAGAACCTCGAGCGTGCTTCAGATTCTGTGTCTCCTTCTCTCTCTGCCCCTCTCCAGCTTTGTCTCACTGTTTCTCAAAAATAAATAAATGTAAAAAAAAATTAATAAAAAATTTACAAAGCCAATGATTCCTTTTTTATTTTCTGTTTAGATGATCTGTCCATTGATGTAACTGGGGTGTTAAAGTCCCCTACTATTATTGTGTTATTATCAATATGTTTCTTTATGTTTGTTATTAGCTGTTTTGTGTACTTGGGTTGTTGGATTGTCCCTTTTATGATAATCTAGTATCTGTCTTCTCTCTTGTTACAGTCTTTGTTTTAAAGTGTAGTTTGTCCAACTTCACTTCATGTCACAATCTCATGGTTGGTGGCTCTTGCATCAGGCTCTGGGCTGGCAGCTGAGAGACTGGAGCCTGCTTTAGATTCTGTCTCACTCTCTCTTTGCCCTACCCCTGCTCATGCTCGGTCTCTCTCTCTCTCTCAAAAATAAATAGACATTTAAAATTTTTCATAAAAATATAAAGTCTAGTTTGTCCAATATAAGTATTCCTACTCTAGCTTTCTTTTAACATTCATTTGCATGGTAGATGTTTCCCCATCCCCTCACTTTCAATCTGCAGGTGTCTTTAGGTCTAATATTGGTCTCTTTAGGTAGCATATAAACGAGTCTCTTTTTTTATCCATTATGACACCCTATGTCTTTTTATTGGAGCATTTAGTCTGTTTACATTCAGAGTAATTATTGATAGATATGCCTTTATTGTCATTCTATTACCTGTTTGTGATTTTTTTTTCTGAAGATTTTCCCTGATGCTTTCTTGTCTTTCTCACCTTCATGTTTTGCTGATTTTCTTTAGGGATATATTTAGATTTCTTTTTATTCTTTGCATGTTTAGTTTTTTTATATATGGTTACCATTAGGTTTGTATATAACCTTTTTTGCATATAACAGTCTATATTAAGTTGATGGCTGTTTAAGTTTGAACTCATTATTTTCTCCTCTCCTCCCCACATTTTAGGTATGTATTATTATATTTTATACCCTTTCGGTGTGAGTTCTTTGACTTATTTTTATAGAAATATTCATTTTTACTGCTTTTTTGTTTCCCAACTTTATACTGTCCCTTTTGATCTCTTCTTTCCAGAGTCCTCTTTAATATTTCTTGCAGGGCTGGTTTAGTGGTCATGAGCTCCTTTAGCTTTTGCTTATCTGAGAAACCCTTTGTCTTTCCTTCTATTCTGAGTGATAGCCTTGCTGGGAATAGTATTTGTGGCTGCAGATATTTTCCATGTGGCTTCTTGAATATATCATGCCTTCTGTCTTCCTTCTGACTTGCCAAGATTCTATTGAAAAATCTCCTGCCATCCTTATGTGTTTTCCCTTGTAAGTTACTGACTTCTTTTGTCTTGTTGCTTTTAAGATTTTTTTCTTTATCTTTGTATTTTGCAAATGTAATTATAATATGTCATGGTGTATGTATGCTTTTGTTTATGAGTTCTTTGTGCCTCTTGGATCTGGATATCTGTTTCCTTTCCCAGATTAGGGAAGTTTTTAGCTAATATTTCTTCAAATAAATTTTCTTCTCCCTTTTCTCTCTTCTTCTGGGACTCCTATATTGCAAATGTTATTATGTTTTAGGGAGTCACTGAGTTTCCTAAGTTTATTCTCATTTGTGTAATTGTCTTTTCTCTCTTCTGTTCAAGTTGAATACTTTCCATTACTCTATCTTCTTGGTCACTAATTCATTTCTCTTCTTCTTCTATCATCTTGTTCATCCCATCAAATGTGTTCCTCATTTCATGTATTGAGTCCTTTATCTCTACTATGTTATTCCTTATCTCTGTGTTAAGGGTCTCACTCATGTCTTCCATTCTTTTCTCAAGTCTAGGGAGTATCATTGTGATCATTGTTTTATATTCTCTATTAGCCATGTTACTTATATTTGTTTCACTTAGAACTCTAACTGTGGCTTTGTCCTGTTCTTTAACTTGGGATAAATTTCCCTGTCTCTTCATTTTGTCTACATCTAGGGGTCTGTTTCTGTGTGGTAAGTCAGCTGTGTCTTCTTCTCTTGAAAGTAATGACTTTATGAATAGGAAGTCCTGTAATGCCCTCCAGTGCAGTGTCCCCAGTTCACCAGAAACTGACACTTCAGGAGACAGTCCTATGTGTGTGGATTTTTCCCTGTCGTTATGTCTGAGTCACTGTTGTTTTTGATGCAGTCCTCTGCACTGATCCTCTGCCTGTTGTGGGCTGTGCTTGCTATGTTCTTAGTGGGAATCCAGGCAAGCCAGCTCTGAGGAGCATGCCCACCAAGGAACTTAAGAGCAGGGCAGAAGTGTTAGCAAATTTTGTGTTGGGCCACTAGTCCTATGCCAGATCCCCCAAAGTGCTATGGTGGTTGGGGGATGTGTGCCAGGGCTTCCAGGAATGCAAGGCTGGTTGTGGTGTGTAATGATGGCTTGAAGTGGGTTGGGCCAGCATATGATGATGGCTGGGAGCATGCTGCATCTGATGTAGCAGCTGGGCCAGTCACATTGCAGCAGCTGTGCACCTGGAAGTGGTCTGGGTGCACACACAGATTTAACAAGATTTGCCCTGAGTCCTGGGTGAAGGCAAAAAGTATCTATGCAGTCCCAAATACTACAGGTGGCTCTGTGTTTATGCTGAGGAGTGGGAAGAAAAATGGTGCCTGACAGCACCCTCATTTTCAGTGAAGTCCCCCAACACACTCCAAAATCTGTATGAACAGATCTGTCTCCTGTTTGCCCCCTGATGTTGTGTAAAGTGCTGTTTTTATGTAACCTCTCTGTGTGCAGGCTGCTGGTCTCTTCAAAGACACTGACACAGCTATCACTTTCCCTCCCTTCTCCCAATGCTGAGTCAGCTTTTAAAGCTTCAGACTCCAAGTCCCACTTGTTTTACAACAAAAGTTCAGCCCCTCTGGGGCTGGAAGAATAGACTTCCCCATGTGTGCTCCCTGGTGTCAGGGCCCATTTCCCTGCCCTCTCTGCATGTGCAGCTCCCTCTCTCCTGCAGGCAACCTCTCTCTGCTTTTCTGAATTTCCTAACCTTTGAGATGCAGTTTCTTCCCTATATTTAGTTGTGAAGTTTGTTCTGATAGCCTTTGGATCACTCCCTGGTTTTACTAACTTGGATGTGGATGATATGTAATTGTAAATGTGATACAAGGTGAGGTCAGGGTCCTCCTACTCTGCCATCTTTGCAATTATGGAGGCTGGGAAGTCCCATGGTCTGCCATCTGCAAACTAGGAAACCAAGAAACACAGGGGTGTAATTCAGTTTGAGTCTGAAGGCTTGAGAATTAGAAGGCCAGTGGTATAAATCTCAGTCTGAGTCAGAAGGCCAGAAAACTAGGAGCACCTATGTCAGAAAGATGGATATCTCAGCTCAAGGAAAGACTTTGTAGTATAGTTTAAAATTAGAAAGCATAATGCCTCTGGCTTTGTTCTTGCTCAAGATTGTTTTGGCCATTAAGGGTCATTTTTGTTTCCTTGAAAAATTTAGAATTATTTGTTCTAGTTCTGTGGAAACTGACATTGAATTTTGATAGGTATTGCACTGAATCTGTAGAATTCTTTGGGCAGTATGGACATTTTAACAATATTGGTTCTTACAATTCATGAGCACAGAATATCTACCCAGTTATTTGTTTCTTCAATTTCTTTCCTCAACTTCTTACAGATTTCAGTGTAGAAATCTTTTATCTATTGGTTAACTTTATTCCTAGGTATGTTATTTTTTCTGATGCAATTGTACATAATATTGTTTTCTTTTTCATTTTTTAATGTTTATTTTTAATTCTGAGAGAGAAAGAAACAGAGCTTGAGCAAGGGAGGGGCAGAGAGAGAGGGAGACACAGAATTTGAAGAAGGCTCCAGGCTCTAAGCTTTCAGCACCAGAGTCTGACGTGGGGCTTGAACTTATGAACCACAAGCTCATGACCTGAGCCAAAGTTGGACACTTAACAGACTGAGCCACCCAGGCACGCCTATATCATTTCTTGATTAGTCTTCCTGATATTTCATTATAAGTACAGAGAAACACAACAGATTTCTGTATATTAATTTTTTATCTTGCAACTTTAATGAATTCATTTGTTAGTTCTAATAGTTTTTTGGTGGAGGCTTTAGGATTTTCTATATGCAGTATGTCACCTACAAATAGTGACAGTTACTTCTTCCTAATTGGGATGATTTTTATTTATTTTTCTTGCTTAATTGCTATGGCTAAGACTTCCAATACTATGTTGAATAAAAGTAGGGAGAATGGACATCCTTATCTTGATCCTTACTGATTTTCTGTCTGGATAATCTATTTATTGACATAGTGGGGTGTTCCCTACTATTATATTGCTGTCAATTTGTCCCTTTAGGTCTATTTATATTTGCTCTAGATATTCTGATGTTTCTGTATTAAATATATATATATATTTATAAATGTTATGCCTTCTTGCTGGATTGGGCCTTTTATTATTATGTATGTCCTCTCTTTGTCTTTTATTACAGCCTTTGTTTTAAAATCTTTTTTGTCTGTTATAGGTATAGTTACAGCATCTTTGTTTTTCCATCTCTTCATTTTCTGTATGTGTGTGTTTTTACTTCTGAGAAGAGTCTCTTGTAGGCAGTATACAAATGTGTCTCTTTTTTCCTCTATTCATTAACCCTATGTCTTTTATTTGAGAAATTCAGTTAATTTACATTTATAGCAATTATTGATAGGTATGTACTTATTAAGCATGGCTCCTAATCATAGCAACAGTCCACAATAGGATGTAGATGGGATTAGATTCAGTAATTCACAAAACTCCCATTGTCATGCTTCAACACAGCTCAAGTTTTTCTGTGATTTGTTATTACTTCAAATATTAGGACACCAAAATTCTGCAAACCATGTTTATAATTTTGAAAGTTACACAGTATCTTATTTAATTTGCACTGCTAAAAGTAGTAATAACAGTGGCTGTAGGCCTCTCAGTCTAAATCATACATGGAAAATTCTCTTCCTGGTATATACAAGACTTTTTTCTCAACCATTTTTAAACAATCTAATTGTATGCACTTAACATGTACAATGTGATCATTCAATATACATATATATTGAAGAATGATTACCAAGATCAAGATAATTAATATTTCGATCATGTCATATACATACTAATGGCAATTCTGGGTTTTTGCTTTTTGTTGGTTTTGATGAGAATGCTTAAGATCTACTCTTAACAACTTCAAGTATATAATGCCATATTACTGACTATAGTCCCCATTTTGTACATCAGATCCTCAGAACATATTCTTCTTCTAACTGAAATATTGGGCCTTTTGACCTATATCAACCTATTTCTCTCTTCCCCAAGCCCATGTTAACCATAATTCTGTTTCTGTGAAGTTGAGATTTTTGTATTTGTTTTTTATATTCCACATAAAAGTGATATTATACAGTGTTTTTTCTCTTTCTGGTTTACTTCACTTAGCACAATGATCTCCAGATTCATCTATGTGGTCATAAATGGAAGGATTGCTTTTCTATGGAAGAATGATATTTCATTGTATATATCTTTATCACATTCTCTTTATCCACTCATCCATGGAAGAATATTTACGTTGTTTCCATATCTTGGATATTCTGATTAATGCTGCAATGGACATGAATGTACAACTTCTTGGGTGTGAAGTACTGATTTAATTTCTTCAGATATATAACCAGGAGGGGGATTGCTGGATCATATCATAAAAATTTAATTTTTAATTTTTTGAGGAGCTTCTATACTGTTTTCCATAATGGCTGTACTATTTGATATTCCCACCAGTGGTATATAAAGGTTCCCTTGTCTTCACATCCTTGCCAACATTTGTTATCTCTTTTCTATTTTAATTTTTTTAATTTTTATTTATTTCTGAGAGAGAGCACACCAGTGAGTGAGCAGGGGAGGGGCAGAGAAAGAGAAAGAGAGAGAGAGAGAGAGAGAGAGAGAGAGAGAGACAGAATCTGAAGCAGGCTCCAGGCTCTAGCTGTCAGCACAGAGCCTGATGTGGGGCTCAAACTCACAAACTGTGAGATCATGACCCAAGCCGAGGTGGGATGCCCAACTGACTGTGCCACCCAGGCGCCCCTATCTCTTTTCTTTTTTACCATAACCATCCTAACAGGTATGAGGTGACATCTCATCATGGTTTTTCATTTGCATTTCCCTGATGATTACTGATGTTAAGTACCTTTTCATACCCCTATTGGACATTTGTACATCTCTTTGAGAAATACCTATTCAAATTCATTGCCCGTTTTTAATTTATGTTTTTTTTTTACTATTGAGTTATATGAGTTCTTCATAATTTTGAATATTGGCCCTTTATCAGATGTATGGTTTGTGAATATCTTTCCCCATGCTGTAAGCTGTCTTTTCAATTGATTGATTATTTTACTGTGCACCAAACTTTTAGTGTAGTCCTGCTTGTTATTTTAGATTTTTGTTGCCTGTTCTTTTGATATCTCATCCAAGAAATCATTACGAAAGCCAATATCAAGGTTCTTTTCCCTTAGTTTTCTTCTATAAGTTCTATGGTAAGGTCTTATGTTTAAGTCTTTGATCCATTTCAAGTTAATTTTTGTGAATAATGTAAGATAGGGTCTAGTTTCATGCATTTGAAATATGGATATTCAGTTGTATCAACATAATTTATTAAAGACACTATACTTTCCCCCATTGTGAGTTCTTGGCACCCTTGTCAAAAATTAGTTGGCCATTTTCACATGGGTTTATGTCTGGGCTCTCTATTGTATTCAACTGATCTATGTGCCTGATTTCATACCAGTACCATGCTGGTTTTATTAATATAGATTTATAATAAAGCTTGAAATATAGTAGTGTGATGATCTCAGCTTTATTCTTTTTCAGAGTTGCTTTGGTCTTGGGGGGTGGTCTTTGGTGATTATATATAAATTTTAGAAAAATTTTTTTCTATTTATATGGAAAATGTCATTGGAATATTAATTGGAATTGATTTGAATCTGTAGATCACTTTGGGTAGTATGAATATTTTCATAATATTAATTCTTCAGGTACAAGAACATGGGATATCATGCAACATGTTTGTGTCTTGCTCATTCTCTTTCACCACTGTCTTACAGTTTTTAGTGTATAGGTCTTTCATCTCCTTGTCAATGTTATTCCTAAGTATTTTTAATGCTATGATAAATGACATTTCTTTCTTAATTTCTCTTTCAGATAATTCATTTCATTGTTGCTGTATAAAAATACCACTCTTCTATATATTGACTTTGTATTCTATAACATTACCAAAGTTATTTATGAGTTCTAACAGTTTCTTGGTGGAGTCCTTAGGGATTTTCTATGCAAACAGATAATTTTACTTCTTGCTTTCCAAAACGGATGCCTTTGATTTCTTTTTCTTACAAATTGGTATGGTTATAACTTCCATCACTATGTTCAATAGAAATGGTGATAGTGGGCATCTGCATCTTATTCTTGATCTTAGAAGAAAGGCTTTTAACTTTTCACCATTGGGTATAACATTAGCTGGGAGCTTGTCATATATAGCTTTTATTACACTGAGGAACATTCCTTCTATACTCAACTCCTTGAGTGCTTTTTATCATGAAAGAATGTTGCATTTTGCCAAATGATTTTTTTAAATCTACTGAGATGATCACATGATTTTTTTCATTCTATTAATATGGTGTATCACATTGTTGATTAATCTTTGCATCTTAGGCAGAAAAACCCACTGGATCATAATGAATGATCCTTTTACTGTGCTGTTGAATGTGGTTTGCTAATATTTTCTTGAGAAACTTTACATCTATATCTATCAGGGATTCAGTTCTGTATATTTCTTTGCTTGCAGTGTTTTTGTCTATCTCTGATGTCCAGGTAATGCTGGCCTCCTAAAATGAACTTGGAAGTGTTAACTACTTTTCAATTTTTAAAATTATTTTAAAGTGGATTTGGTTAATTTTTCTTTAAATGTGTAATAGTGAAGCCCTCTGTTCCAACATTTTTCTTAGCTTCAGGCTTTATGATTACTTCAGTCTTACTCATTGTTGATTCATTCAGATTTTTTTTTATGATTCATTCTAGGTAGTTCCTTATTCGTAGTGTATCTCTATTTCTACTTTCTGATCAGTTGGTATTTGGTTTATATATTTAGTTGCTCTTATGTTAGGTGCATAAATATTTGAAAATGTTATATCATCTTGATGAAATGACCCCTTTTTATTATATAATGACCTTCTTTGTCTCTTGTCACATTCTTTGGCTTAGGCCTATTTTGTTTAATGTAAATATAGCACTTCTTCTCTGTTTTGGTTCATATTTCTATGGAATATCTTTTTCCATTGCTTCTCTTTCAAACCATCTGTTTTCTGAAAGCTGAAACAAATCTCTCATAGGAAGCATATACTGGGGTTTTGTTAGTTTTTACCATTCAACTATGCATTGAGGAGTAGAACAAGTAAAACAAATAACAGGGAACACATTACAAAACACAAATTATAAAAAAGATAGTAACAGACTTCTATGAACAGTTATACACCAATAAATTGGATAACCCAGAAGAAATGGATAAATTCCTATAAACATACAACTTTCCAAGAATGAATCGTGAAGAAATAGAAAATATGATGAGATGAATTACTAGTAAGGAGATGAATTAGTAATCAAAAAACTGCCAAAAAAAGAAAAGTCCAATACCATATGGGTTCACTGGCAAGTTCTACCAAATATTTTGAAAAGAATTTATAGTAATCCTTTTCAAACTCTTTTAAAAAAATGAAGTGAAAGGAATACTTCCAAACTCATTTTTACAATGCCAACATTACTCTGATACAAAAACCAGAAAAGGACACCACAAGAAAAAAACATTACATGCCAACATCTCTGATGAAACTAGGTGTGGAAATATTCAAAAATATATTCACCAAAGTCAACATTACATTAAAAGGTCACACACCATCACCAAGGGGGATTTAGTCCTGGGATGTTTAACATATGCAAATCAATAAATGTGATATACATTAACAAAATGAAGGATAAAAACCATATGATCCTATCAGTAGATGCATAAAAACATCTGACAAAATTCAATGTCCTTTCATGGTAAAAACTTGCCAACAAAATGACCATACAGGGAATATATACCAACATAATAAAAACTATAAATGACAAGTCCAATGCTAACAGCATATTTGCCAAAGAGAGCTCAAAGATTTTCCTCTAAGATCAAGAACAAGAAAAGGATGCACATATTTTCTACTTTTATTCAACTTAGTATTGGAAATTATTGCTATAGCAATTAGGCAAGAAAAAATAAATAAGAGGCATATACATTGGAAAAGAAGAAAAATTGTTACTGTTTGAAGATGATATGATCTTATGTACAGAAAATCCTAGGGGCACCTGGGTGGCTCAGTCGGTTAAGCAGCCAACTTCAGCTCAGGTCATGATCTCACCAGTGGTGAATTCGAACTCCATGTTAGGCACTGTGCTGACAGCTTAGAGCGTGGATCCTGCTTCAGATTCTGTGTCTCCCTCTCTCTCTGCCTCTCTCCTGCTCATGCTCTGTCTCCCTCTTTCTCTCAAAACTGAATGTTTAAAAAATTTTAAATAAAAAAAGAAAATCCTAAATAAAGACTCCAACAACAAACTGTTAGAACTAATATAAAAATTCAGTAAAATTTGAGGATACAAACTCAATATACAAAAATCCCAGCATTTCTATGCAATAAAATGAACTATCTGAAGAAGTATAAATAGCACTGCCATTTCCAGTAGCATCAAAAAGAATAAAATACTTAAGAATAAATTTAACAAAGGAGGGCAAAATCTGTACACTGAAACTACTAAACTTTGATGAAAGAAATTGAAGAACACAAAACATTATTAAAATATTCAATGATTGTTTATTGAGAAAAATCAATATTTTTAAAATGTCTATTGTGCCCAAAGTGATCCTCAGTCAATGCATCCCTATCAAAATTCCAATGGTGTTTTTCACAGAAATATAAATAACAATCCTAGTATTTGTATGGAACCACAAAAGAGCTAGACTAGCCATAGAAATCTTGAGAAAGAAGAATAGAGCTGGAGACATCACACTTCTTGAATTCAAACTACAGACTACACTAGTCCAAACAGTATAATATTGGTATTGAAGTGACACACTGATGAATGGAACAGAACAGAGAGCCAAGAAATAAACCCATGCAATATTATCAATTAATTTTTAACAAAGTAGCCAAGAATATACAATGGACATACAAAGGACAGTCTTCAATAGGTGATGTTTATTAAATATTAAATAACCACAAATTTAAGCATGAAGCCAGGCCCCTATCTTACACCATAAACATTGAATTCAAAATAGATTAAAGGTTTGGATATCAATAACTCAAACTGCAAAACTCAGGAGAAAATGTAGGAGGTTATCTACCTGACATTGGATTTACTTATATTTTGTTTTTGATTTTACACCAGAAGTCAAAATTATAAAAAATAAACAAGTGGGACTGCCCCCAAACAAAAAGCTTCTGCACAGTTAAGAAAGTCCGCAAAATGAAAAGGCAACAGCATGGGTGAAAGTATTTCCACACACCACTTATCACAGAAGATATTAATATCCAAATATAAAAAAAGTCATGCAATTCAACAACAAAATAATAAATAATACAATTTTTAAAAGGTAAAATAACAGAAATAAACATTTTTTCAAAAAAAAGACATACAAATAACAAACAGGTACAAGAAAAGGTACTCAACATCATCAGAGAAATACACTGGACCAGATGGACTTGACAGATATATTTAGAACTCTGTACCCCAAAGCAGCAGAATATACTTTCTTCTTGAGTGCACATGGAACATTCTTCAAGATAGATCACATACTGGGTAGCAAAACAGCCCTCAATAAATATAAAAGAATTGAGATCATCCATGCACACTTTTAGACCACAATGCTATGTAACTTGAAATCAACCACAGGAAAAGTCTGGAAAACCTCCAAAAGCATGGAGGTTAAAGGACATCTACTAAAGAACGAATTGGTCAACCAGGATTCTTTAATATACTGCATATTTTAAATTAAAAGAAAACACTAATAGATATGCAAAGAATAAAGAGAAAGGAATCTAAATATATCACTAAAGTAAACCAACAAACCATGACAGAGAGAAAGAGAAGAAAGGATCAGAGAAAAACTATATAAACAACCACAAAATAAGCAACAAAATGGCAATAAATACAAATCTATCAATAATGAGGTTGAATGTAAATGGACTAAATGTCCCAATCAAAAGACCCCCAGTGAGAGAATGGATAAAAAATAAATAAAAAATAAAAATGAAAACAAGACCCATCTATACACTGCCTACAAGAGACTCATTTTAGACCTAAAGATACTTGCAGATTGAAAGTGAAGGGATGGGTAAAAAATCTATCATGCAAAGGGATGTCAAAAGAAAGCTGGAGTTGCAATATTTGTATCAGACCAAATAGGATTTAAAACAAAGTCTGTAACAAGAGACAAAGAAGGACACTATGTAATCATAAAGGGGACAATCTGACAAGAAGACATAACAATTGTAAATATGTTTCCAACATGGAAGCACTAAAATATATAAAACAATAACAAACATAAAAGAACAAAACAATAATAATACAATAATAGTAGGGGATTTTAAGCCTCCACTTACATCAATGGACAGATGATATAAACATAAAATCAAAAGGAAACAATGGATTTAACAGATAGCAGCATTTTCTACGATAGCCAAACTATGGAAACAGCCCAAGCGTCCAACAACTGATGAGTAGATAAAGAAAATGAAGCATACATACAATGGAATATTACTTAGCCATAAAAAAGAATGAGATCTTGCTATTTGTGATGACATGGATGGAGCTAGTATTTTAAAAAAATATTTATATTTGAGAGAGAGAGGGAGATGAGGAGGAGAGAGAGAGAAACAGACTGCAAGCAGGAGAGGGGCAGAGAGAGGGAGACACAGAATCTGAAGGAGGCTCCAGGCTCTGAAATGTCAGCACAGGGCCTGACATGGGGCTCAAACTCACAAGCCGTGAAATCATAACCTGACCTGAAGTCAGACACTTAACCAACTGAGTCACCCAGGTGCCCCAAGACAGTATTATGCTAAGCAACATAAGTCAGTCTGAAAAAGACAAATATCATGATTTCATTCGCATGTGGAATTTAAGAAAGAAAATAAACAAGCAAGGGGAAAAAGAGCGAGAGGAAAACCAAGAAACAGATTTTTAACTATAAAGAACAAACTGATAGTAACCAGAAAGTGGGGGGTGGGCAGGTGAGTGAAATAGGGATTAAGGAGAGCACTTGCTGTGATGAGCACTGGATGCTATATGGAAGTGTTGAATCACTATATATATCACCTGAAACTAATACTACACTGCATGTTAACTAATTGGAATTTAAATAAAAACTTTTTTAAAATCATAAAGAAAATGCACTTATGGCACTGTATTGTATTTCTTGAAAGAAAAATCTGCATATAAGTGGACCCATGTAGTTCAAACCTGTGTTGTTAAGGGCCAACGGTTTAATAAATTAGAAAGATAGCAAATAAATGATCTAATTTTACACCTCAAAGAACTAGAAAAGAAGAACAAATTAAGCCCAAACATAGCTGAAGTAAGGAAATAATAAAGACAAGAATGAAAAGAGATTAAATGGAGCCCAGAAAAATGATAGAAAAGATCAACAAGAGTAGGGTTTTTTTCCAAAAGATAAACAAAATTGACAAAGGTTTAGCAAGACTAAGAAAAAAAAAGAATGATAAATAAAACCAGAATGAAAGAGGAGAAATTACAACTGACAGGACAGAAATTCATAGGATCCTAAGAGACTACTATGAACAAATATAAGCCAAGAAATTAGATAATCAGGAGAAAATGAATAAGTTCCTAGAATTATACAACCTACCAGGACTGAAGCAGGAAGATACAGAAAGTCTGAAAGACCAATAACAAGTAAGGATATTACCATGTAATCAAAACCCTCTCAACATAGAAAACTCCACAACAGGATTGTTTAACTGGTGAATTCTACAAAACATTCAAAGAAAAACTAACGCCAATCATTCTCACACTCTTCCCAAAATTTGAGGAGGAAGGAACACTTCCAAACTCATTGCATGAGTCTAGTATTACCTGATTCCAAATGTCAGATATGGACAATACAAGAAAAGAAAACTACAGGATCATACACTATAACCAAATGCAATTTAACCTCGGAATACAGACAGGGATATTTCATCATACATAAATCAATAATTGTGATATACCACAATTCATTTAATAGAATGAAAAATAAAAATCATATTATCACCTTAATAGATGTAGAAAAAGCATTTGGCAAAATATAACCTTCATGATAAAAACCCTCAACAGCTTAGGTGTAGAAGGTATGTAAGTCAACAGAAGAAAGGCCATATATGATAAACACATAGCTAATATTATACTCAGTGAAGAAAAATGTAAAGCTTTTCCTCTAAGATCAGGCACAAGACAAGTGTACCCATTGTCACCATTCCTATTCAATACAGTACTAGAAGTTCTAGCTGGAACAATCAGGCAAGACAAAGAAATAACAGGTATCTAAATGGGAAAAAAGAATTAAAAATTTTGTTATATGCAGATGATAAGATTTTGCACAGTTGATTGTTGAACAACATGGGTTTGAACTGCATGGGTCCACTTATATGCAGATTCTTTTCGAGAAATGCAGTACAGTACTGTAAATGTAGTTTATCTTTTATGATTTTCTTAACATTTTTTCTCTAGCTCACTTTATTGTAAGAATACAGTACCTAATACATATAACATATAAAATATGTGTTAATTGTTACGTATTATTGGTAAGGTTCTGGTCAACAGTAGGCTATTAATAGTTAAGTTTGGGGGAAGATAAAAGTTATACACATATTTTTGACTGCACAGGGGATTAGCACCCCACCTCTGCATTATTCAAGGGTCAACTGTCTATTGAAAATCCCCAAGACTAAAACCTGTGGAATATGAGCAATGAGTTCAGTAAAAGCTACAGGATGTAAAATCAATACACAGTTTCTCAAAAAGCTAAAATTAGAATTATCATATGATCCAGATATTACACTCCTACCAAAAATAATTGAAAACAGAGACTTAAACAGCTACTGTACACCATGTTCACTGAAGCATTATTCACAATAGCCAAAGGATGGAAGCAACCCAAATGTTTATCAGCAGGTACATGGATAAACAAAAGGTGATATATCCATGCAATGAAATATTATTCAGCCATAAAAAGGAATAAAGTTCTGATACATGCTACAATATGAAGTTTGAAAACATTATGCTAAGTGAAATAGGCCAGACACAAAAGGACAAATATTATATGATTCCACTTATATGAAATATAATAGGCACGTTCATACAGATAGAAAGTAAATTAGAGGCTACCTGGGGCTCGACAGAGGCAGGAATGGGAGTTATTGCTTAGTGAGCTTCTTTTTGTGGTGATGAAAAGTTGTGGAAATCAATGTAGCAATGGTTGCACAACATCACGAATGTCATTAATGCCACTGAATTTTACACTTAAGGATAATTAAAATGGCAAATTTTATGTTATGCATATTTTACCACAATAAAAAAAATTAGCAGATTGATTAAACTCAGGCCAACTGCTGGTTAAAATTTGTAATAAAATTTTATTATTTTATTATTGAAAAAAGAAAACATCATGATCATGAGAATATTTATCTCAGATAACCTGGTAACATAGGTGAAACAGTAGAGATACTTTCATCTCAAAGCACAATAGAAGAGTAACTCTCCTGCCTACCACATCACAACCATTTAATTTTGTTTTGAAAGTTTAAGCTAATGCAGTAAGATATGGGTCAAGTATTAAAGTTATATATGTTGGTTAGGAATAACAAATTTATCATTGTTTTAAAATATATAAAATATATTATATAAAACACCTAAAGAATCTGGCTAAAATATTAATTATTTATACCACAAATCATCTTTTTCTCTGCTATCCCTTGATGAATTTTTGACCTGATATTTTATGTTAAAAATTCATAATGCCAAATACTGTTATTTGGTTGAGGCAAAGCTATCACTTCTGTTTTACATAGATCTTAGTTGAAATAAACTCTTTGGGTAATATAATGTTAACTCACCAAATTAATTTTTACAGATTGGTCAATTTATTTATGTATTATGTGATGACTCTCCAAGGAGTTATTTCTATATTTAATAATGTTCTATATTTAAAAATGTCCCTCCATTTATTTATAATTATATCATGGGAAACACAATAAAAAACTCACAAAACAGAAAATCTTTTTACCTTGAAATTCTCGTTTCTTGGTAAGTTTGTTTTTCAGTCTTACTTTATAATTTCTCTTCTACAACAGCAGCCTTAATAATAAAAGTTATAATAAGTGATTTTAGATTATATATCTTGGAACTCTGATTACCTTCTTCCAGAGCAACAATTTTTACTCATATCTACAATGTTATTGCAGCAATGTTTTACTTTTATATCCTGAATGTAAACATAAAAACCTTAAGAACATTAATGGATCTGAAAGGCATTTGAGAACATGTGTGTGGAGGGAACCCAAACTATATTGTGATTCTCCTCATAAATAATTCCAAATAAATCATGTTAATAATGATCATGATTCTAGTTTAGATTTATATTTTAGTATGATTCAATCTCTAGACTAACTCAACTGGCTTATGAAATTATTTTTAAGGCCACTCTAATAATTTCTATGATAAAAATATACTGTAAATAAATTTATATTGAATATATATAAATAACCCTTTTATCATTTCTACCCAGGATTTTTGCTCTAAGATTTTCCTAATCAAATACTGGTTTAACAAAAGCAAGTCTAATAATGTTCTAGGGCTTAAGGTATATAAAATCATTTCAAAACAACTATGCTTTCACAATTACCTTATTGTATAAAAATATTTTTTCTAGATGAACCTGAAATGAAAATTTCCCTGTCTCAGTTAGGAATTGTATATCTTTTATCATTTTAACTCTAAGCCACAACTTCTTTATCGATACACCTTAGAATTTTTTGTTAAAATATTACTATGATTCTCAAATATTAAACATCCTAAATATAAAACAGATTGGGTTAAAAAGGCATACTTTTTATTCCCTTTAAATAAGAACATATTAATGAGTTTTAATTAACATTTACTTAAAATATTAAAGGAGTCTAGCAATTCAAAGTAAACAGCTTTCAAATCATTGTACCTTTCAAATCATCTTACCTTTGAGATGTCACTACCCATCAGCTTCCTTTTAGTAACAGGGAGTTAAATGAATGATTCTGTCACTGTTTCCTTCCCTTGAAGTGATGTACTGACAGACAGTAAATCTTCTATCTCTTTGATAGTAATCTTGTTAATGATTTACCATGGGTCTTTAATGGAGGTATATGGGATAGGTCTTTATCAGCTGAAACTTCATTTGAACTCCTTAAAAAGTCTGACCCATCTTGAGAATTTAGGATCTGTGAAAGATCTGAAATAGCAGAGCTAGCTCTTTTCTTCTCTGAGTTTTAGAATTACAAAACATCTGGTATTAGATAATGTGAAGAACATTTTTTATTTGTAATTGAAGAATCATTTTCATAATCTATATGAATATTAAATAAGCAATCATAATAATTAATTAATGGTAATGCAAATATGAAGTTGCTGCTAGATAGCTAGTTGAAGGTAATATATTTTCTGGGATTTAAAACAGAAGTTACACTTAAAATACTTAACGTAAGAGCTATTCGAGGTCATAACAGGCCACAGAACAAAAAATATTTGGTCAAAGTTGAGCACAAGACATTTTGGAGGATGCCCTTTAGTACATTTATTTCAAAGTTGTTTTTCCACAATTTCATTTCAGAATGAAAATAAAAATAAAAATTTCTCTATAGCAGTTTTAATATTAAAAGATCACTGTCTTCCACAAGAGTCAATTTCCAGGCTCTGAGTTAGTTTTCTTCCAGGTAATAATCATTTATTCTTCACCATTTGGCAGGATCAGCTTATTAAGATTCCAGAACTAGGGTAACCATATGCCATCGTTTGCCTGTACAGTCCCAGTTTATGCCTGCCCTAGCTTTCCAGGTTAGATGATAATTTAAATGGTCAAACTACCTGTGTTCTATAGAATTTAACATAGCTTTTCTATCCCTACCAAATACAACAGAGTTTGATGGCTCTTCATTTTATACAGCTATTACTCCAGTTAATATGATTTGCCTAAGATGCATTGCAATGTCTAAAAATAATTTAAATTTTAGTTACACAGATGCAAAACTTTACAATGTTAACTATTGCTGCCCATCTTAATCTGTTCACTTAGGATGAATTTCAAACACCAGAGTTTGGATTATAAAAAAGACAGGTATGGAGGACAATTCTGAGACCAAAACGGTAAGATAATTAATGATTAAAAAGAAATATAATAGGGGCGCCTGGGTGGCTCAGTCAGTTAAGCATCTGACTTCGGCTCAGGTCATGATCTCATGGTCCGTGAGTTCGAGCTCTGCATCGGGCTCTGTGCTGACAGCTCAGAGCCTGGAGCCTGTTTTGGATTCTGTGTCTGCCTCTCTCTCTCTGACCCTCCCCCATTCATGCTGTCTCTGTCTCAAAAATAAATAAACATTTAAAAAAATTTTTTTTAAAGAAATATAATCTGACAGATTTTTGTGTTATTTTTTAATTTTTTTTGTGAGTGTGTTATAAAATGAATTCCAATATTGAAGTAAAGAGAATAGGTGGCTGCCTGTCCTAAATTAAGGGTGATATCTCAAACTGAAACATGATTTAATACTTTTATTAGGTATTGCATTTTAAATGGCTGGTTAGAAAATAGTCTAACACTCTTCTGGAAACTATTTTTGAAGATATGTCCTATAGGACTGTTGTCATTAGGCCACTGAAGCATAACAATTGTTCAAGTACATGATATAAATTGATGTTTTACAAACATACAGAAGCTATACACAAATCACCACTCCTGTCACTAATATTACCACACAGCTATAAGCAGAAAGCAAAATATTTTTAAAGATTTTGAAATGTTTATTAGGGGATATCATTAGTCCCTTGATTCTACACAGATAAATGATCCTATTATAACAATAGAGACAAAGTGTGGCAATCTCGAGAACAAGGCCTTAAATACAATACAAAGAATATAATACAAAGTTTATTTATAACCATACTTCCACATACAAGCATTCCCCACTTATACTGGCTCCCAAAACCATAAAGAACTATTGAATAACATCATAATATTTCTGCTGAGGGGAAACAAGAATGAAAAATACTATAAAGGTATGTAAGCAGTACTGTGTTCAAGCTCACATCAACCAAACAGATAGCTCTAAGAAATGGAGACAGGCATACCTTCAAGCCCTGATGTTTGTTTGGATTATAAAAGAAAAGAAGAGGAAAGGGAAGAAGAGGAGGAGGAGGAGGAGGGGAAAAGAGGAGGAGGGGAAAAGAAGAGGAGAAGAAAGGAGGAAGAGGATGGACAGTCTATGGAAGGCAGCCTATATTCACATAGAATATAATAATGATTTGCCCTATCCCTGTTCTTTGGTAAATTATCAAAAAAATATATGTTATGTCTTGCTAAATTTGCATAATTTGTTGTCCACTTTTAATTAAGATTCTTTCTAGTTATTATCACTCCATGATAAAACACTACAATATAATAGTGTATGAGCATGTATTTCAACAGATATGATGTAAGCAGGTTGACAGTATTCTGCATTACAGTCTTCAACATTACTGAAGTAATATAAAGAATAAATCTCTTGGGGCACCTGGGTGGCTCAGTCAGTTGAACGTCTGACTCTTGATTTTGGCTTAGGTCACGATCTCACGATTCGTGAGATTGAGCCCCACATCCGGCTCTGCACTGACAGCAGGGAGCCTGCTTCAGATTCTATCTCTCTCTCTTTGCCCCTTCCCTGCATTCCCTCTCTCTTTCTCTCTCTCAAAATAAATAAACATTTAAAAAAAAGAATAAATCTCCTCTTGCTTGCTAAAGCATCTGTTAATTCTGAAGATCTGAACATTGCATCCTTTTCTCACCAAGCAAATAGATGTATAAAATCATAATCTGTTATGCATATCATCATAGACACCCTTTTAACACATTGTCATCCAGGCAAAATTAAAGATTTCCATTGAATTACTGCCCAAGTAAGATATTTTGTCTGTTTCTGTTCCAAGTCCTTCTTTTTTTCAGCTTTCCTTATTGACTCCATCCATTTTCTAAACTGTCAACACAATCCCCAAGGCATTTCCCTCCTTCCTTAGGAAAAAAAAATTCTCTTGTAGGTATTGATATATACACTGAACTTTTAATTATCAATGGAAATATAGAGGAGGATGCATTTGATGTTTTTATCTGCAATAACAGAAGATGTGGAATGCATTCCTATATACAAGGAAAACAAAAGATCTAGGATTCAAAGTATGTAGTACAATCTTAAATGATTCTAAAAATTAACTTTATAGGAAAATTTCAATATAGCAAACGTAAAATTAACATTCAAAAATTATCAAATTTTCATAAAAAATTATACTTATCATTGGTCAAATTCTTCATTGTAATTAGTTTCAGCTAGAAGGAACTAGAAAGGAACTCAAAAATTAGAAAAGATTCAGTAAAAACAAATAACTAAAAACCTGGAAAAATTAAATGTTAAAATACTAGAATTATTTCACCTGGAGAAAATAAGGCTGGTGGACTACTTAGAAATAGTTTGCGGGGCGCCTGGGTGGCTCAGTCGGTTAAGCGGCCGGCTTCGGCTCAGGTCATGATCTCGCGGTCCATGGGTTCGAGCCCCGCGTCGGGCTCTGTGCTGACAGCTCAGAGCCTGGAGCCTGTTTCGGATTCTGTGTCTCCCTCTCTCTCTCTCTCTCTGACCCTCCCCCATTCATGCTCTGTCTCTCTCTGTCTCAAAAATAAATAAACATTAAAAAAAAAAAAAGAAATAGTTTGTAAATGTGTAAATATACCTTACACTGAAAATGTTGACTAGCTACAAATAACAACTATTGTTAATACTGAAATAATTAAAAATAGGACTTAAACTATAAAATAAGGAAATTATATGAAACAAAAAAGGGAAACTATTCTAACGCTAGAAAAAACAAATGGTTGGCTAATAAGGATGATAAACGTATTTTCTTTTGCATGGCCCTGGTAGATATTTCCCTTTCCCTAGTTGGTAACTTGGCAGAGATTCTCAAAATCTTTCACTGATACCTATAATGTTGGACGGTGAACTCCCTCCAGATGCTCTTTTATTGACATGTCTACTTTCCCCTCCTCAGGGAGTTTCATAGTTACAGAATCATCTATTTTTCTCTGCACCCCTCCCAACTTCTCTATAAATATATAAACTAGAATGTGAATAGGATCCTTTCCCTAGAGTACTTTCCCTAGAGTACTCTTATCTGTCAAGTTATCTCTAGCCCAAACATTCCTTGTGAAAAATGAGTTTGGAATATTGCATGTATTCTGCTTCTACTCTGCTTGTAAAGTTTTTTTTTTTTTTTCTGATAAATACTATTATATTGTAAAAACATACATTGTGTACTAAGTTGTATATGACTTATCTGGATATTATAGCTTTTGAAAACAGAAATAGTTTGATTGGGCCAACACTGAGGTGGGAAATAAACTCACTGGAAGCCTTGCATCAAACTGTTGAGTTGGAATGGCCAATATCTCAGTGGCCATATTATATATAGTCACTAAAGCCTCAGAGAGGAAAATTACTTTGCCAAACTAGAATGGCTAGAGCTCACATAGCCAGAGAGATATGGGACACCATAACCTCGAAGTAGGTAGGACAGCCACATAGTCCATAGACCACTGAAGCCCAGAAATGGGGGAAGATTTCTTAGAAATCCTGGAGCCAATTTGCTATAAAAGAAAAATCTGGAGCAATAAACTTAGAAGTAGGTGGCTACAGCACCTTATTTACTAAGGTAAAATCAAAGAGGCTAGGTCAGCAAAGCCAATACTGAAAGTTAACAGGCCAATACTTAACAAAAATTGGATGGATAAGCTACTTTGTTGTTGGCCTCTCTTGAAACTGAAGGGAGGAAAACTATCGGGCTGATACAAAATTTGGAATGAACAGTTAACACATATAGGACAAACTGAGATGGTGCCCTGACCTTTCTGGCTCTCCAGAGAGTGAGACTCAAGCATTCCTAAACTGGCTATATACTCAATCTTACATGTTGTGTAGAAAGGAATTAACATAGCAGGGTTGAGACTTTTATCCTTAAATAGGCCTATTTATAAGATTGGCTCATGGCTGGCATCTAGGAAGTTGCCGGGGTTCCCAATACTGATAAGAGTGGCTCACTGTGCCAAAACTGTACAAAACAATGTGCTTTATCCTGAACGCCTGCTTTCCTTCTGGGAGTATGTATTTCTAGTATATTGTAGGCACAGGGTATCTATATGGCAAGCTACCAGTAAAAAAAACCTGGGTACTGAGTCTCTAATGAGCTTACCTGGTAGACAACATTTCATGTGTCACAATTTGTTGCTGGAGTAATTAAGCATGTCCTATGTGACTCCACTAAGAGAGGACTTTTGGATGCTTATACCTGGTATCTTCCAAACTTTGCCCCATATACCTTTTATACATATATATTTATATATATTTAAATATAATATTCAAATATTATATTTTATATATAAATATATTTATATGTTATATATAAATATTAAAATATATATAATTTATTGTCAAGTTAGCTAACATACAGTGTATACAGTGTGCTCTTGGCTTCGTGATTCATCACTTACATAAAACATCCAGTGCTCATCCCAACAAGTACCCTCCTCAATGCCCATCACACTTTCCCCACTCCCCTTCCCACCCCATTCCCTTCCATCCTCAGTTTGTTTTCTGTATTTAAAAGCCCCATATACTTTTCGCCTTTGATGATTTTGCTTTGTATCCTTTTGCTATAATATCATGATAATGACTATCTGCTGAGCCATGTAAGTCCCCCTAGTAAATCACTGTACCTAGGGATGGTCTTGTAGACCCCCAACACAGTTGGTATCAGGAGTGGTATTCACTAGAATGGCCTGCAGATGCACTAAAATACGAAGAAAGCATTGTTTGGGAAAAGAAATTATGAAAGGTTGGGATGGAATATGATTAATTTTAGGTGGCTATGAAGTCATCTATGGTATGAAGTAGCAGCTGAGAGGTAAAAGTTTACCTGTAGAATTTGAAAATAATACATCCAACTCCAGGAGAATTGGTTTGCTGGACCCCCTGGCTACTTTTCTGGTGAAATTAAGGGAAAAGATGCAGCCTGGGTGAAGTCTTTGGTGTTTGTTCTCTCCACCAAGTGGGAGGATAAAGGGCCTAAACATACCCAAAGGTGGGCTTTGGATATGCCAAGGGCTGTAAAAACCAGTTTGTAGTCACTTTTTCCTTCAGATGGAAGAGAAAAAGTTTAAATCAGCTCCTAGTGCTGAAGTAAAGCTTTAAAAAGACCAAAGGGGAAAAAAGTGGAGGTGGGGGATAGGGTTGGGGTGGGGGTGGGGTCTCTAGTCTTTTCTTCAACCCAACCCTGTTAGTGCTGTAGTATTACGCCCTTCCCCTTGCATTCCCGCTTAGATCTCTAATGTTAGCCCTGTAAATGCTAAATGTATTGCTAGTATACATTTGAAATGAGTAAAAAGGACAATATTTTTAAATGTTTATGTACTTATTTTTGAGAGAGAGAGAGAGTGGGGGAGGGGCAGAGAGAGAGATGGAGGGGGCCAGAGAATCCCAAGCAGACTTCGTGCTGTCAGGGCAGAGCCTGATGGGGGGGTGGGGGTGGGGACTCGGACTCATGACCTGAGATCATGTGAGATCATGACCTGAGCTGAAATCAAGAGTCAGATGCTTAACCAAATGAGCCACCCAGATGCCCCCAAAAAGAATATTTTAATGGCTTTGTAATTTGTAACTACTGCATTGGTATATATGATAAAAATTGATGTGAAATGCTATATTTTTTAATTTCATAAATGCTAGAAGAATCATCCTGATGAAGGAAATCTGCAAAGACAATGTACTAATGAAATTCTGTTGCCAAGGGTAACTTGGAATTTAAATTCTTTAGATATTGAAAATAGGTTAATATTCCATAATTCATGATTTTTGCCAATTGAAAGCTCTGGAAAAGGAAAGGCAACAGGGGCAAGAGAGGCAATCCCTAAATGAAAATACCCTTTTGGAGATTTAAATGGAAGCTTTGGGTTGCCAATAGGGTCTTGTAAAATCAGACATTTGACTCTTAAAGCATGATAATTTTCTGACCTGATGTGCATATTTTTGAGTGAGTCAGTTTGGGTTGTAAGACTGACAAAGAAGGTCACTCTTGATTGCCATTTGGACTTGTAATAGGGCTCTCTGTCTCTATAGCATCTCAGCTTTGCTACTAATAAAAATAAAAATTAATTAAAGAAAAAAAGCTAATTTGAAGATCCTGATTGCCTGGACCTGAAACCTGATACTGTCTGCTATAGGCTGTTCCAGCCTCAGCATCGGTTGTTCTAAAGAATGAAAAGCAGACATGGGCTTAATCAGACTCTGGGACACTTGCAGATTTAGGACACCTGTCTTTTGAGTTCCTAAACCCTCAAAACATCATGTATGTAGACTGGACCATCTGGATCACATACAAATATCCACAGAAAAGAGCTTGTTCTCTGATGAAACCATCTTAAATTCAGCTGCTTATCTACTCTGTGTACAGAGACTAACTGCCTCCCTCACTTTCCCTGCTGAAAGTTGCAAGTTGGGAGAGGTACATCTCAAAGGACTGTGGCCACTACATGCTCTTAATAGATCAAACTGTCACCTCCCTCTATCAATGTTGATTATTGTGTTTGACTTGCTAGATTAGTTGCAGTTTGCAACAATGGACTGATACTCTGACTCCACTTCTCTCACCTGTCTCCTCACCTGTGGTATACACACCTTAGTAAGTTGGTTTGACTATTAAAACAGTTGTTAACACCTAGAGATTGATTGTTTTTTCTAGGCTGCTCACTGGATAAGTGATCAGAACATCAGAGATGGGAGGTTATAGCATATCCATTTTGAAATTTTTGAAAACTCAGAATTTGCCCTAATTTCCAAACATGTTGTATCTTTCTGGTTAGCACACATAAAAATGCTTTTCTGAAAAAATGCTTTTGTCCTTCTTGAATACAACTCTCCTTATCAAAAAATATGGATGAAAGAACATGATTTGGGAAAAAATGTAAAGTTTTGATTACTAAATGCAAACACTGATTTTTGTAACACCTGACAAAAAACAAAACCCCAGCACCTTAGGAGGCACTAGAGAGGGGGAGAGTACTAATAACCTTTGTTTTTCAGAACTACTCCAGAAGTTTTCCCCTCTTTCTGAAGGAAAATGCCCTGTGCTACCTTTCCACAGTGCTGAGAGCACTCTGAATTCAAACTGACTGCTGAGACCTAAGATCACACTTGACAGTGCTGATTATGAGATAGCAGGGGGTGGCCCAAATTCTGCACTTCCCATGCAGAACAGCTTCAAGTGTCATCTACACCTTCTAGGTAGATTAACTGGTGTCATTCACAAGAAAGAGTGTTTGGAACTGACTGCTTTTGAGCAGTCCTTTTAAAACAGAAGGACTCAACTAAATCAATCCTAAGGTGGGAGGCCACCTGGGGGCCCTGTTCACCTCTACTGTCTAAACTAATGTAAGTGCATTTGGGGTGCTCTAACAATATCAAGTCTTTGTTTCCAGAGGTACCATGTGTCTGGGATTTTATATTTCTTGTATGTGTGCCCTGACTGTCATGATAAAGTCTCAGTCCTAGAAAGCCTTCTTTCTTTCTGTCAGCTTCAACTTACTGGCCAGAGTTGGACAGTTCCTGAATTAGTGCTATAGGTAAGGTGAAGAAAAGATCAATATAGAAAATGCCACTTGGCATTCTAAGATGGGATTTGTTTTACTAACAGAGGCCAGGACTCCTAAAGGTTATAACTGAGACTAATAATACAGGTTAGTCTCACCCTAGAGGATGGGAACTCACTGATAACAATTTTACTGTAAAAATGTGTTGGCCACAGGGGTGTACTGCACAGAAAAAAAGAGTGAGCCCAGCAGGATTAAGACTACTTAGAATTACCTGATTTCAAGGTTGAGTCTTGGCCAGCGTTTAGGAACTTGGATTTGGTGAAGGTTCCTACAATTCCAAGAACTGATAAGAGTGGCTCATTGTGTCAGACCTGTTTGTACAAATATTGTGATTCATGAGAATACCTACTTTCCCTCTGATAGCCTGGAATTTTAGTAACTGGCAGGTGGAGGGTGCTACATGATTAGCCTCAATAAAAACCCTGGGCACCGAGTCTCTAATGAGCTTGACATTTCATATGTATTGCTATAATTCATTGCTAAAAGAATTAGGAGCATCCTGTGTGACTCTGCTGGAAGAGGCCTCTTGGAAGTTTGCACCTGGTTTATTCCAGATTTTCTCTCATGAAGCTTTTTCCTTTACTGATTTTGCTTTGCAACCTTTTGCTATAACAAATTATAGCCATGATAATGACTCTAGATTGAGTCCTATGAGTTCTGCCCCTGATGGGAATGGTCTTAGGAACCCCTGACACACAGGGCTACTATTTTTGTACTGTATATTAAAAACAATCTGCCACCACTACAGATACATGTTGTAGCAAAACATGCAACATACCTTTACTATTCCTTCTTGGGAATATTTGAATTCCTGACATACATTTTTAATAGGTGGAATAAAACTAGCACAATGCTAACTGGCAGCAATTTCAAGACATTCTATTACATAGAGGACAGTGGCCCAACACTAAAGAAGTACTGCTTGTTTTCTAGGCATATCTGATTAAAGATAATTTTAAATGAAAACACAATCCAGGTCCTGTCATTCAAATGAATTTTGGGGAGGGGATAATTATTTGGACAGTACCAAGAAGACAAATTTATTGGCCCTGCAGCCCCCAGCCACAAAGGACTTTCTTCTTTAGGTACTGATCACATCACATTCTACACGTAGTAACTCTTCAAAGTATCTGTATCACAGTAACTAATTTTAAATGGAAGCTCCCACATTAAGAAGTTATGGAAGAGTTTCAGGCATCACAAAAACAAGTTTTAACTTTATATCTGTCATATTCTTCAGACTCATGGGATTACAGATACATGACATGTAAGCTAACTTTTACTGACTGGAGCTTTTGGCAACAATACTTCAAATTATTTGTCAGCTCCTGGGTCTCTGAACTCAATTACTTCTTCCCACTGCTAAATATCACATGCCTTTGGCCTATTACTGGGCCTTAATGTGGCACATTTTCTCACTTTTCAACCAAACATTCCTATTCCATGATGGATCTTCTCTAAAATCTCATAAGGTGGTACAAGTCTGGGGAAATTCTATTAAAAAGGCAACTGACTTAGCACATTCAATCAAGGGCCAATCCTAGTCCTTAAGACCTTGGCCAAATTAACAAAATATGTCCACACACTCACTAGACACAGAGATACTCCCCTGCCATTTTAACCAAATCACTGACTTAGACCTCTGCTTACAAGATTTGCCACCAGACAAGAAAATGATTCACTGATCCAACAGCCTCTCTCAAAGATCCTAAAATCTAATGAAGTGCTGCATTTGTCCACCACAATAATGGTAAGTTGTTAAAATCCAATGGAATTGTACATTCTTCAAAACTAGGTGAATTTCAGGCATCGTTCATAGCCACAGAGTACACTCTTAGATTGAATTATACTTTCATTGCTAATGGCCTAGTTGCATGGGTCAGGTCATTAACCACCCAGGACAAAACTATTAAATACACATACTTTCCCTACATTTTCCCTGAGACATTCCCTACACAAGGAAATAGGTAGAACAACTTAAGTAACAAACCCAATCCTTATTTTTTATGTGTACATTGTCCATGAGAAGGAACTAAATCTAAAGGAAAATATCTGAAATGAAAAAGCCAATCAAGAATGTATGACCATCATGTGTACTATGGACTTGGGGCCATCTTCAAATCTATACTGCCATGAAGGAATAAGATGTTTAATAGGGAATTTATCTAGAAGACAGAGAAGCCACTGTTGCCCATCAACCCCATTCTATTTGCCATCTAAGTCACTTTCTTTAAAAACAACCTCTGTAGCACTTGTCAATCCAGCTTCCCCTTGTTGTTTACAAGTTATAGGCTGCCATACCCTGTAAGGGCCTCTCTGCAATGGTTGAACTCCACTGCACTTTGTAAATAAAGAGTGAAAGAAAATATTGTTTCAAGATAAATAATATATTCCCCTTCTTTTCACTCCCTGCTATGATCTCAGTGGAATGGACAAAGCACACTGTTCATTTAAAAGATAGACATTGTGTTTGCATCATATTCTTCTGCAAGCATCCTCTTTTAACCCTGCAGGTGACTTCTGAGGGAAAATAGTAACTTTGGGGTCCCTGCTGAATTTATCATTGCATAACAATGACAACTTCATCTCTAGGAAGGAATAACAGATCTGTTTGTCAGGTGTGAACATACCTGGCCTTGGGAAATGGTTAGAGAGGGGATATCAAGGGAGATAATGAATACATTTCTCTCTTACTGCAGATATTATATAGATATTCCAAAAGGGCCATTTTTGACCATTCAGGAAGTAAAGCTTATAATGACTCTGTGTGTTTGTGTGTGTGTGTGTATGTGTGTACACATGTGTGCATGTATGTGTTTATGCATCCATGCTGGTTTTGCACCCAAACCTAACCCACCGTGGATCTTACTGGCATCTTTCTCCCAAGCAATACTGTGGAAATCATTATAAGAACCCGGTGTCAGCCAGACCTAATGAAAAGACGTATAAGTAAGACCCCAAGACCAAGAAGCGGACAGAGGAAAGACAAATCTCTGTTAGGGGATGGCCCTGGCGGCTCTCTCCATTCTCCCTTTTGGTTGTTTGGCAGAACTGGCTCACCAGGACTGTTGAATGGAAAAACAACTCTCACTGATACCAGTTATGTTAATATACAAATGCTTACTCCTCCAGGAGTTACCTTTTTCTAACAAGACCATTGCCCTAAGCAGCCCTAAGCACTGTAACATGATTGACTAGATGTTCTCTATCCCCTCCCAACTCCTCTATAGTTTTGTAGTATTATGTGAGGAGGAAATCCCTCTCAGGAGCACTTCCTATGGAGAATTCAATGTGCTTTTCCAGGGAATAATGATAGTTTAGGAGATATTGTACCCCTCACTATTTCTTCATTTGTAAGATTTCCTCTATAAAATCTACCTTACACCTACAATTGGGGCCACTAGTAATATGTTTCTTGCACAACCATTAACTGAGGAAATTATAAAGTCTCCTTTAGAGTTTTTAAAAAGGTAAGTCTCTATTTTTAGTTTATTCTGGTAAAAATTGGAAAGGGGCAAAATATTTATTTCTTAATTAGATAATCTCTTTTCTTGATACATAATACCTTCCTTGATCACCCAATCTAAATTATTCTCCCCTGTGACTCTATCAAAAAGGGAGTTTTATTATCTTCATTTATTATTCTTTAAAGTTATCTTGTTCATGTATTTCCACTTGTTTATTGCCTCTCTTTCCCACTATAATGTAAACATCACAAGAGAAAGAGCTTATTTGTGTTATTTATCAGTAAAATCCAATGTTCAAAAGAGTACCTGACATATGAAGGTGACAAAAATATTTGTTGAATGATTAAGTTTAGTGAATAAATGAATGAGTAAATTTAATAGCTACTCATCTAATCTATGAAGGAAAAAATGGACACATATTAATACCCTTTCTCTTTTGTATTTATGTTTTTGTGTTTAATAATAAATTTAATTAGTATTGGGGAAGAAAGTTGTGAAAAAACATTTAGAAAAAAGTGGATGTGTAACTCTTAAAAATAAAACACCAAGAAATAGTTAACATTTTCATATCCAAAAAGTGTAAATTTCATTGCCATAAAACATTTAAGAAAAGCTAACACCACATATGATATGAAACATAATTACTAACATCTATTGTGTTGATTAAATATTTGCCATTAACTCATTCCCTAAACCAAAATAAACTGCTCAATGCTGTAAAGCGCAAAAAAAAAAATGTACTTTATTGTAATCAATACCATATGTCTGTTCAGGTGGGATCTCCTTGCTTCATTCCCATCCACTCTCTGAAGGTTTGGGAGACTTTTCCAAAGAATTTCAGAAACTCTATTAGGATCTAAGAAGTAACCCAAAATGAAGTTTGATGAATAATATTATGTCATGGGCTTAACTGTTTGAATTTTTATTATATTTAGCAATATTCAACCTACAGCTGTTAAGGGAAATACTATAAAACCTATCAAGCTAAAGCAACCTGTTTCATGTCCTATCTCCCATTTTCTACTCAGTTTAAACTTAAAAAAAAATTACTAGTCTTTCCCTGGCACACTGTATAGATTCTAAACACCCTTATCTTTGCTTCAACTGTTCAGTCCACGCATAACACCTTTTCTTCATATTTCCCTGTTAAAATCTAACCCAGCTATCTTTTTTAAATTAAAATGCTGCTACTCTCAATACAGCCAGAAACAACTTTTCCTTCTTTTTGGTGCATCTCTTGGTAACTTTTTATTGAAGGCATCTTCTGCATTATAATGTACTTATTTATGTACATGTCCTGTCTGTCTTACTAGAATATTAATGCATTGAGGGCAAAGATGATACAGTTGTCATCTTTGTATTATATATATACATAATACCTAGCTCAGTGCTTTGCACAGCATGGACACTCAGTCCACATTTCCCTGTTTGAACTAAATTTAATGGAAATAATCTTCCTCCTGAAGTTAGGGAATACTGTATGAATTAACATTAATTGTGGAAAAAGCCATTTAAGAGGAATTTTTTGATATTCATTCTATGACCTTTTTCTGTTCTTAATGTCCTATATTCCCTATCATCCTCAGTCCACTATTCCCCATACAACCCTTCTTTCATTCTTCCACTTCATATTACTCTTAATTGTGACTTATTGGCCAATAAGTCTGGGCTGGCCAGAGTAGTAACTCAAAGTAACACTATCATAAGCCTTCTTCAATATTTTTCCAAAAGCTCATACACAGTATCTGAGACTGCCTTTACTATGCCTTCATAGAAAGTAGAAATTCTATTTAAAATAATTTCATTTAAGCCAATATTTCTACATTCTGAGATTCACCAAATGTATAGTCTATCAAATTCAGCAACAGCAACTAAACATTCAATATTAAAAAAAAAAAACTTATATGAAAAGTTATCACTTCATGTTCTTCAGGGTGACAAATTATTAGCTTTCCAACATTTTCAAATCCTATACTTCACCATGTGTCCACAGGAAAACTACAGTAGTATGCCATACTCTACCATAATCTTAACATGAATATAAGAGTATCATGCTTTATTTGTTTCTATTTCTACAGTTCATAAGCTGGTTAAGTTCCAATTAAAGTTGAAGACGATTATTAATAATTTTTCTTATACTTTATCACATAGTCATAATACTGACCATATATAATCATAATGTGAAGTAATAAATGACAAGAACTCTACCCATAAGTTTATAAAGCAACAAATAAATGTCTAATCTTCTCCTGAGATATCAAAAAAATACTTTTAAAATTTAGTCACTTCAGACATTAAACTGGACCTTTTCAAAACTTCTGGCCATTAATCATTAAATTTATTACCTAATTCTTGCTAATTCATCTGGTTCTGTAATCTAGAAACATTAAAAATAGTAATGAAGCAGAGAAATGCACACTACTAGATAATACTTTCCTCTTTTCTGTATGGCAGCCAAGGTCAAAATTAATAATTCAAGTCAATGACTGAAAAGAAATATTGACATAGTTTATTCTCATTGAATAGCTACCTTATTGACAGAATTTGCTGTTTCACTAATCTATGTGGTTCAGGATTTCTGTTTCTTGACTGGTTTGTGAATAGGTCTGTGAATCATAACATATTAATCAAACAGACTCACTCACTAGTGAAAACTGTAAGATTAATTGGATACATCAACCAACTCAATCATTTATGTGCATGCAAAAATTAATGATTAAGCAAAAATGAAACGCAAAAAAAATTTTTAAGTGAGTTGTTTCATGTACAGAGGTCACGATTCTGAAGGAGGTAAGTAATCCCACTCATAAGTGTTTTTCCCAAGATAAAAAAAAATGTTTTTACACAAAAAATCATTTTTTTAAAAAGGGTCATGTTCAGTTTCTATATGAAAATTTAATTGTTGTTGGGGCAGGGGGCACGAGGGAAAATGGCTTTGTACATCAGATCTGGTCCTTAGTGTACATTTTTCACTTATAAATTTGTATTTTCACAGTATCCAAAATTGTCAATCTTTGACAACATCTACAGTTTAGACATTAGTTTCAAAGAGTACAATATTGTAAGCAAAGATATAAATCAATGAGTTTTATGATACTGAATTTAGAATGGCTATTTTGCCATTTAGGCACATAAACTGACAAAGATTAAAGAATATTTTTAAATGTTTTACCTTTTGTCAGCTGGGCTTCCATTTGTGAAAACTGAGATCTGTAATAAAGAATACTAAATTTAAATACACTAAATATGCACATCAAATGTTACATTAAATTATTCAGAAAAATATCATTCAAAGCAGGTTTTAAAATATGACAATTTGTAAGATTAAGGTGTCAAAAAAGCTAAGAAATTACCATAGTTGGCATTGGAAGAAATATTTTAGAAGATGAACTACTACCAAAATTATATTTCTAAATGAAAGCAAAGAGGGCTTTATATTTATAGTAAATAAAAACTATTTAAACATATCCATTATATAATTAAATATATCCATCACATAATTGTTCAATCTTTTTAATATTCTTTTGAAATATTTATACTTCAAATGCCAATAGTATACTAACATGGTGATACTAACACATAGTATGCTAATATGATAGTGCTTTTTTATAATTTAAAAAATTTGTAGGGGTACCAGGATGGCTCAGTTGGTTAAGCAACCAACTCTTAGTTTTGGCTCAAGTCATGATCTCACAGTTCATTCCTGAGATGGAGCCCTGCACTGGGCTCTGTGATGACAGTATAGAGCCTGCCCTCTCTTCCTCTCTTTCTCTGTCCTACTCCCCCCCCCCCCCACACACCAAATAAACGAATAAACTTTCAAAAAGTAAATAACTTGTAAAAGTATATTGAGAATCCGTGCTCACATCTGGATGGAACTGGAGAGTGTGATGCTAAGTGAAATAAGCCATACAGAGAAAGACAGATACCATATGTTTTCATGCTTATGTGGATCCTGAGAAACTTAGCAGAAATCCATGGGGGAGGGGAAGGAGAAAAAAAAAAGAGGTTAGAGTGTGAGAGAGCCAAAGCATAAGAGACTCTTAAAAACTGAGAACAATCTGAGGGTTGATGGGGGGTGGGAGGGAGGGGAGGGTGGGTGATGGGTATTGAGGAGGGCACCTTTTGGGATGAGCACTGGGTGTTGTATGGAAACCAATTTGACAATAAATTTCATATATTGAAAAAAATGAAGTCTAAGACAGAAAAAAAAGAAAAAAGAGAGAATCCATGCTCAAAATATGCTTATCGAGGTGTTTGATCAAAAATGTAGGAATCTAGGACCTCAAGAGTGTGATTTTATTAATAGATTACCTCTTGGGAAGAGATCATGTTTTCCTGTAGCATAATGGGGATAGTAGATTTTATCCCAGGGCTGAATTTTACCTAACTCAGTTTCTTTCATACAGAGATTAGCTAGCTTTATCCTTACCCACCTGTGGCAAAGACTTCTGGTGTTCAACAAACTAATTTTCTTTTCTTAAGGCACATTACTAGTCTACATTTCTAAGTGCCTCCTGCAATTAAATGTGGTAAATTAATTATGAGAGGAAATGATGTGTACCGCCTTCCAGCCTGGTCGGTGAAAATGACTCATGTCTGGTCTTTCATCTTCTTTTCTAGTAGCTGGATGTCTATGCCCAATATGGCCCAGCAAGCCAATGTAAGATGTCAAAACCTCCATATACCAGGATACCTGAATCAACCTATAGAGCAGGACTCCCTAACACAAACACACCTGAACTTCCCAGAAGTATTTACATGAGGAAATAAGTTTCTATTGTATGTGAGTCACTGCCTATATGTGACAAGAGTTGGCCTATATACTAAGTAATATACCACCGTGGGTTTTCATATGGCCTATGTAGATAACTAGACAGAAATAAATGATAATAAAGGCTAACATTCACATAGTCCTTCATGATATACAAAAGCATTTCATAAACATTATCCCATTTTATGCTAACATTCTTATACAGTATTATCATCCTCCATTAACTAAGAGTTTTATAGAAAAATATGTTTTGGGGTGCCTGGGTGGCTCAGTCGGTTAAGCATCCGACTTCAGCTCAGGTCACGATCTCAGGGTCCGTGAGTTTGAGCCCCACATCGGGCTCTGGGCTGACGGCTCAGAGCCTGGAGCCTGCTTCGGATTCTGTGTCTCCCTCTCTCTCTGCCCCTCCCCCATTCATGCTGTCTCTCTCTGTCTTAAAAATAAATAAACAAAAAAAAATTTTTTTTTAAAGAAAAATATGTTTATATCCTGATACATAGAAATGATAATAGGTCTTACCCTAACCTCTGCTTTAAAAAAGACTACTACAGGGGCGCCTGGGTGGCACAGTCGGTTAAGCGTCCGACTTCAGCCAGGTCACGATCTCGCGGTCCGTGAGTTCGAGCCCCGCGTCAGGCTCTGGGCTGATGGCTCAGAGCCTGGAGCCTGTTTCCGATTCTGTGTCTCCCTCTCTCTCTGCCCCTCCCCCGTTCATGCTCTGTCTCTCTCTGTCCCAAAAATAAATAAACGTTGAAAAAAAAAATTTAAAAAATAAAAATAAAAAAGACTACTACTACAATAAGCAGCTTTAAAAATA
Organism: Leopardus geoffroyi; assembly: GCF_018350155.1. NCBI lineage: Eukaryota > Metazoa > Chordata > Mammalia > Carnivora > Felidae > Leopardus > Leopardus geoffroyi. The sequence goes on along the minus strand of NC_059341.1, from coordinate 29,518,566 downwards.
GGTATGAAAACAAAGAGGAACTACTTCTGACATAATGTCATTAAGATGTAAATATGACAGGCCTTTTATGTATGTAATCTAATGTTCAGTAGTAGGAGTTCTAAATATTTTTCTTTCACTCCTTTTAGATTTTAAGTTTCTGTCACTAGTGGCACAGAGTGATTAGCTGGGAGATTCTGGCACACATACACATAAACTCTCATTTTGAAAACAACAAGGAAGAACACTAAAGAATATGAAATACTATTAAAGAAATGAGAGACCTGACAATAGCTATACTGCCACAACAAGGACAAGCAAAATTGTCTTCTCTACAACTTCGCTTTCTTTTCTTGAACTCTTCCCATTATTTACCAATAAAGTTGCTTCTGTGTAGACTGTTTTACTCTTCTAAGGCACGAATCTATTCTGAATCTATTATATTGATAAATCTATTGTTCTACTATGAATCCACTACACAGCAGAAACAAAAATAAATTCTTCTTCAAGAGTTTTTTCTCCACGGATAATAGCTGTACTTGCAGTGAGCAAAGCATAACAAATCATTATGTTGTATACATGAAACTAATACATTGTGTGTCAACTGTACTTCAGTAAAAAGATAAATGTGAAGAGAGCTTTTTCCCCATAGTTTTGCATTTATATTTAATTTTATTAACTTATAGCAAATTCTCTTTAGTCTATGAACTCCTATTTTTTTCTGGCTCTCAAATCACAGGTGTTTATTAAATGATCATTCAAAACTAATACATATCTAATTTAAAATTTGTATTCGAGATAATGAATTGTAATAACCAAATGTAAAAGGCAAAAAGTCCAAGCCAAAACAAACAAACAAAAAAAAAACAGGGCACAGGATTTAAAAAAAAAAAAACGTATACAAATGGAGTAAACAAAAATATAAAAGACAAACTTCTTACAACACATATTACCATTTTTCTTTCTTGTACTGTTTCCTTTATTTTGGTAAATTCCTTACCTGTGAATGTTCTTGGATTTTTGCATTTGTCTTTTGTCTACCTGAAGCTGTAACTAATGCTTCCCTTGTCTCTTTTTCCAATGGTATATGTTTTGAATCTTCAACTTTTATTTTGCTAATACCCATTTCCATTGTTGCCTTGGTCTTCTCTTCACTATTAAGTAATTCTTTCTCTTGATTTAGGAAACAGTCAAGTTGATGCTTAGCGCTTTCAGCTTCCTGTTTGTAAAAAAGTAACCATTTATCAAGCATTTATTTCTGACATTTTTCTGACAATATTACAACTTTCAATAATCTCACTATATTCACGTCCATGTTATTTTTCAACTTTATTTGTACTAAATTGGAGGAAGCTAAATTAAACCATGGCTATAATCCACGGTTTAATCCATAATTAAAATTAAAAACTGTGAAAACATCTTCCACTTTGAGGACTATTATTTTTTTTAATACCTATTATTTTTTTAAAGCTCTAATTATTATAGAGGCATAATAAAGAATAAAAGGTATATATTATAAAATGTGATAGACTGTAACCAGGATAATTAATATCTATAATATCAAATAAACGAAAATGTGGAAAATAATTTTTTCTAGAATATAATTTTTCTTTAAAAATGCCACTTTTAATAATTTTTTAGTTACTTAGATCAACAAAAATAAAGTTCACAAATAATCTCACCAAAAACAGAAAACTCACTGTTAACATTTGATATATCTTTTTTCATTATTTCTAAATATAATACATATATGTATTTTTAAAATTTTTATCTATACTGGATTCTACTATACATATACAATATGTTTTCTATTAAATAATGTTATAGATATGTTTCAATGACAATAAATAAACATCTAAATTAGAATAGCTAATGAAAGTACATTTAATAGTATATTTTTATTTAGGAATATTTTTTATGAGTGGACACAGTGGTAAATTTTTGCTCTCAAAATTTTTTATATTATATTTACTTAAACAAAATCACTTTACACTCTTTTCTTCTTTATGATAAATTTTTATAAGTGCAATGATTCAATGAAAGGCCTATGTCATCCTCAAACTTTTGCTGTGTATTTTCTTACAGAAAAGTATTAATTCATAATAATAGAGTAACATAAAAGATTACTCATTTCAACATACATCCACAAATACTAGACATTTCTGTTCCTAAGATTTTTACCGAAATGGTAGATAAAAAAATTCTACCCACTATTATTTTAATTTTCATTTATTTGATAACTAGTGAGGTTGAATATATTCATATGCATTTACTACCCTTTTGTGTTTCTAAATTAACACCTGCCTAATTGTGTCCTTCGTCTATGTAGGGGAAGGGCTACTCATAATTTTCATATATTTGTAAAAGATATTCATATAAAACATTTTCTAAAGAATTGCATTTCTCCTTATATCTCATGATTTTTTACCATATAAAAGTTTTAAATTTATAGTAGCCAAATACACTAACATATTCCTTTGTTAGTAACATAATGCTTAGAAAACCTTGCTCTAGCCAAGACCATATAACTGCTACCCAGTATTTCTTCTAAGATCTTCATACATCATTTATTAATTTTGATTCTTAAATCAATCTACAATTTATTTTGGTGTATCTCATGAATACATGAGAATTAATTTTTCATAGTGGTTTACTTTTTGTGACTATTTTACCTTTCTATGAAAAATTTTCTTTTTATTTATTTTTTTAATATGAAATTTATTGTCAAATTGGTTTCCATAAACACCCAGTGCTCATCCCAACAGGTGCCCTCCTCAATGCCCATCACCGACCCTCCGCCACTTCCACCTCCCATCAACCCTCAGTTTGTCCTCAGTTTTTAAGAGTCTCTTATGCTTTGGCTCTCTCCCTAACATTTTTTTTCCTTCCCCTCCCCCATAGTCTTCTGTTAAGTTTCTCAGGATCCACATAAGAGTGAAAACATATGGTATCTGTCTTTCTCTGTTTGACATATTTCACTTAGCATAACACTCTCCAGTTCCATCCACGTTGCTACAAAAGGCCAGATTTCATTCTTTCTCATTGCCACGTAGTACTCCATTGTGTATATAAACCACAATTTCTTTATCCATTCATCAGTTGATGGACATTTAGGCTCTTTCCATAATTTGGCTATTGTTGAAAGTGCTGCTAAAAACATTGGGGTATATGTGCCCCTATACATCAGCAGTCCTGTATCCCTTTGGTAAATTCCTAGCAGTGCTATTGCTGGGTCATAGGGTAGGTCTATTTTTAATTTTCTGAGGAACCTCCACACTGTTTTCCAGAGCGGCTGCACCAGTTTGCATTCCCACCAACAGTGCAAGAGGGTTCCTGTTTCTCCACATCCTCTCCAGCATCTATGGTCTCCTGGTTTGCTCACTTTAGTCACTCTGACTGGTGGGAGGTGGTATCTCAGTGTGGTTTTGATTTGTATTTCCCTAATGAGAAGTGACGTTGAACATCTTTTCATGTGACTGTTGGCCATCTGGATGTCTTCTTTAGAGAAGTGTCTATTCATGTCTTCTGCCCATTTCTTCACTGGATTATTTGTTTTTCAGGTGTGGAGTTTGGTGAATTCTTTATAGATTTTGGATACTAGCCCTTTGTCTGATATGTCATTTGCAAATACCTTTTCCCATTCCGTTGGTTGCCTATTAGTTTTGTTGATTGTTTCCTTTGCAGTGCAGAAGCTTTTTATCTTCATGAGGTCCCAATAGTTCATTTTTGCTTTTAATTCCCTTGCCTTTGGGGATGTGTCAAGTAAGGAATTGCTACAGCTGAGGTCAGAGAGGTTTTCTTTCCTGCTTTCTCCTCTAGGGTATTGATGGTTTCCTGTCGCACACTCAGGTCCTTTATCCATTTTGAGTTTGTTTTTGTGAATGGTGTAAGAAAGTGGTCTAATTTCATTCTTCTGCATGTTGCTGTCCAGTTCTCCCAGCAACATTTGTTAAAGACTGTCTTTTTTCCATTGGATATTCTTTCCTGCTTTGTCAAAGATTAGTTGGCCATAATTTTGTGGGTCCAATTCTGGAGTGTCTATTCTATTCCATTGGTCTATGTGTCTGTTTTAGTGCCTATACCATGCTGTCTTGATGCTTACAGCTTTGTACTAGAGGCTAAAGTCTGGGATTGTGATGTTTCCCACTTTGGTCTTCTTCAATATTACGTTGGCTATTCGGGGTCTTTTGTGGTTCCATACAAATTTTAGGATTGCTTGTTCTAGCTTCAAGAAGAATGCTGTTGCAATTTTGATTGGGATTTCATTGAATGTGTAGATTACTTTGGGTAGTATTGATATTTTAACAATAGTTATTCTTCCAACCCATGAGCACGGAATGTTTTTCCATTTTTTTGTATCTTCTTCAATTTCCTTCATAAGCTTTCTATAGTTTTCAGCATGCAGATCTTTTACATCTTTGGTTAGGTTTATTCCTAGGTATTTTATGATTCTTGGTGCAATTATGAATGGGATCGGTTTATTTGTCTTTCTGTTGCTTCATTATTAGTGTATAAGAATGCAACTGATTTCTGTACATTGATTTTGTATCCTGCAACTTTGCTGAATTCATGTATCAGTTCTAGCAGACTGTCAGGTTTTCCATGTATAATATCATGTCATCTGCAAAAAGTGAAAGCTTAACTTCATATTGCCAATTTTGATGCCTTTGATTTCCTTTTGTTGTCTGATTGCTGATGCTAGGACTTCCAACATTATATTAAACAACAGTGGTGAGAGTGGATATCCCTGTAGTGTTCCTGATCTCAGGGGGAAAGCTCTCAGTTTTTCCCCATTGAGGATGATATTAGCTGTGGAATTTTCATAAATAGCTTTTATAATGTTTAAGTATGTTCCTTCTATCCCGACTTTCTCAAGAGTTTTTTATTAACAAAGAATCCTGAATTTTGTCTAATGGTTTTTCTGCATCGATTGACAGGATCATATGGGTTTTTTTCTTTTCTTTTCTTTTCTTTTTCTTTTCTTTTCTTTTCTTTTCAATGTGATGTATCACATTGATTGATTTGCAAATGTTGAACCAGCCCTGCAGCTCAGGAATAAATCCTACTTGATCATGGTGAATAATTCTTTTTATATGCTGTTGAATACGATTTGCTAGTATCTTGTCGAGAATTTTTGCATCCATATTCATCAGAGATATTGGCCTGTAGTTCTCTTTTTTTGCCGGGTCTCTGTCTGGTTTAGAATCAAAGTAATACTGGCTTCATAGAATGAGTCTGGAAGTTTTCCTTCCCTTTATATTTTTTGGAACAGCTTGGGAAGGATAGGTATTATCTCTGCTTTAAATGTGTGGTAGAATTCCCCAGGGAAGCCATCTGGTCCTGGACTCCTATTTTTTGGGAGATTTTTGATGACTGATTCAATTTCTTCGCTGGTTATGGGTCTGTTCAAGTTTTCTATTTCTTCCTGTTTGAGTTTGGAAGTGTATGGGTGCATAGGAATTTGTCCATTTCTTCCAGGTTGTCCAGTTTGTTGGCATATAATTTTTCATAGTATTCCCTGATAATTGCTTGTATTTCTGAGGGATTGGTTGTAATAATTCCATTTTCATTTGTGATTTTATCTATTTGGGTCCTCTCTCTTTTCTTTTTGAGAAGTCTGGCTAGACTTCAACTTTGTTTATTTTTTCAAAAAACCAACTCTTGGTTTCATTGATCTGCTCCACTGTTTTTTTAGATTCTATATTATTTATTTCTGCCCTGATCTTTATTATTTCTCTTCTTCTTCTGGGTTTGGGGTGTCTTTGCTGTTATGCTTCTATTTCCTTTAGGTGTTCTGTTAGATTTTGTATTTGGGATTTTTCTTGTTTCTTGAGATAGGCCTGGATTGCAATGTATTTTCCTCTCAGGACTGCCTTTGCTGCATCCCAAAGCATTTGGATTGTTGTATTTTCATTTTCATTTGTTTCCATATATTTTTTTAATTTCTTCTCTAATTGCCTGGTTGACCCACTCATTCGTTAGTAGGGTGTTCTTTAACCTCCATGCTTTTGGAGGTTTTCCAGACTTTTTCCTGTGGTTGATTTCAAGCTTCATAGCATTGTGGTCTGCAGTGTGCATGGTATGATCTCAATTCTTTTATACTTATGAAGGGCTGTTTTGTGACCCAGTATGTGATCTATCTTGGAGAATGTTCCATGTGCACTCAAGAAGAAAGTATATTCTGTTGCTTTGGGATGCAGAGTTCTAAATATATTCTGTCAAGTCCATATGATCCAGTGTATCATTCAGGACCCATGTTTCTTTATTGATCCTGTGTCCAGATGATCTATCCATTGTTGTAATTGTGGTATTAAAGTCCCCTGCAATTACCACATTCTTATCAATAAAGTTGCTTATGTTTGTGATTGTTTTATATATTTGGGGGCTCCTGTATTTGGTGCATAGACATTGATAATTGTTAGCTCTTCCTAATGGATAGTCCCTGTAATTATTATATAATACCTTTCTTCATCTCTTGTTACAACCTTTAATTTAAAGTCTAGTTTGTCTGATATAAGTATGGCTACTCCAGCTTTCTTTTGACTTCCAGTAGCATGATAGATAGTCTCCATCCTCTCACTTTCAATCTGAAGGTGTCCTCAGGTCTGAAATGAGTCTCTTGTAGATAGCAAATAGATGAGTCTTGTTTTTTATCCATTCTGATACCCTATGTCTTTTGATTGGAGCATTTAGTCCATTTACATTCAGTGGTATTATTGAATGATATGGGTTTAGGGTTTCTGTGTTATCTGTAGGTTTCATGCTTGTAGTGATGTCTCTGGTACTTTGTGGTCCTTGCAACATTCCACTCAGAGTCCCCCTTAGGATCTCTCGTAGGGCTGGTTTAGTGGTGATGAATTCCTTCAGTTTTTGTTTGTTTGAAGACCTTTATCTCTCCTTCTATTCTGAATGACAGACTTCCTGGATAAAGGATTCTCAGCTGCATATTTTTTCTGTTCATCACATTGAAGATAATCTGCCATTCCTTTCTGACCTGTCAAGTTTCAGTAGATCGGTCTGCCACTACTCTTATGTGTCTACCTTTGTAAGTTAGAGCCTGTTTATCCCTAGCTTCTTTCAGAATTTTCTCTTTATTCTTGTATTTTGCCAGTTTCACTATGATATGTCGTGCAGATCGATTCAAGTTATGTCTGAAGGGAGTTCTCTGTGTCTCTAGGATTTCAATTCCTTTTTTCTTCCCCAGATCAAGGGAGTTCTCAGCTATGATTTATTCAAGTACACTTTCAGCCCCTTTCTCTCTCTCTTCTTCTTCTTCTGGAATTCCTGTGACACGGATATTTTCCTGTTTGATTGCATCACTTAGTTCTCTAATTCTCCCCTCATACTCTTGGATTTATTTCTTTCTCAGCTTCCTCTTTTTCCATAATTTTATCTTCTAATTCACCTATTCTCTCCACTGCCTCTTCAATCCGTGTTATGGCCACCTCCATTTTATTTTGCACCTCATTTATAGCATTTTTTAGCTCCTCATGACTATTTCTTAGTCCCTTGATCTCTGTAACAATAGATTCTCTGCTGACCTCTATGCTTTTTTCAAACCCAGCGATGAATTTTATGAATATTGTTCTAAATTCTTGTTCTATTTTATTGCTTAAATTGTTTTTGATCAATTCGTTAGCTGTCACTACTTCCTGGAGTTTCTTTTGAGGAGAGTTCTTCCGTTTCATCATTTTGTGTAGTCTCTGGTGTGGCTCCAAACTGGAGGGAACTTCCCCTGTGCTGTCCGGAGTAACTCGTGTTGGTGGGCAGGGCTGCAGTCAGACCCGATGTCTGCCCCTAGCCCACTGTTGGGGCCACAGTCAGACGGGTGTGTACCTTATCTTCCTTTCTCCCAGGAACAGGACTCACTGTGGAGTGGTGTGGCCCCTGTCTGGGCTACTTGTACACTGCCAGGCTTGTGGTGCTGCTTTGATGGGATCTGGTGGATTAACCAAGGTGGATCTATAAGGTGCACAGGGGCAGGAAGGGCAGGCTTAGCTTGCTTTGTGGTCTGTGGTCCCCTGTGGGAGGGGCCCTGCAGCACCGGGAGTGAGGCAGAATGTTGGAGGGATGGATCCCCAGAAGCACAGTGTTGGGCATTTGCATGGTGCCAGCAAGTTCAGTGATGGGAACTGGTTCCCTTTGGAAATTCAGCTGGGGAATGAGAGAGGGAAATGGCACTTTCCAGCACCTTTGCTTCCCCACCAAGCTGAGCTCTGTCTTCTGGGATACCTACCTGGTGTCCTCTTGCCATCCCCACTCTCTGAGAGCAGAGCTGTTGACTTTTAATATTCCAGATGTTAAGTCCCGCTGGCTGTCAGAACTCACAGAGTCAGGCCCCTCTGCCTTTGCAAGCCAGACTTTGGGGGCTCTGCTTTTCCAGGTGGGCTGCCCCTCCACCACCCCGGCTCCCTCCCACCAGTCTGTGTAGCACACACCGCCTCTCCACCCTTCCTTCCCCCTTCCATGTCCCTCTTGTCTATGCTTGGCTCTGCAGAGTCCGTTCTGCTAGTCTTCTGGCAGTTTTCTGGGTTATTTAGGCAGATATGGGTGGAATCTAAGCAATAAGCGGACGAGGTGAGACCAGCGTCTTCCTACACCACCATCTTCCCCTCTGAGTCTCAAGTCAGATCTATAAAAAAAAAAATTTCAAGGGCACCTGGTGGCTCAGTCAGTTGAATCTGTGACTTGACTTAAACTCGGGTCATGATCCTGGGGTCATGGGATCCAGCCCTGCATTGGACTGACTCCCCACTAAGCATGTAGCCTGCTTGGGATTCTGTCTGTCTCTCTCTCTCTCTCCCTCTGCCCATCTGCCTCTCTCTCTAACTTAGAAAAACTTTAGATACCTAAAACTATAAAATATTAAATTATTACATTCATTTGAATCTGTTTCTGGATTTTTCATTCAGTACCAAATCCAGTACCACATTGACTTAGTTATTATAGTGTTACATTACATATTGATTTTTGAATAACTAAATTCTTATTATTCTTTTGTATAATCACCAGTTTCATTTCTCAATATATCCTATAATAATTCTGTTAAGCTCAAAAGTAATTCCACTTATACCTAGAAATAAATTGCTTTAAATATATATATCACTTTGGAAAAAATGGAACATTGAAATATTTATAATATTGAACATTTGAAACCAAATATAAATTTCTATTTCTTCACTATTCATCTATATCTCTCAGTAAAGTATATTTTTCTTCATATAAAACTCTGTATCTTTTGCTAAATATGCTACTGTAATATTATAAATAGAATTATCTCTATTATAGTTTCTAAATGGTTGTTTTGGATAAAAATAAAAATCTATTTTTTTCTTTTGCTTTCTTTAGATTTTAATTCCAGTGTAGTTAATGTACAGTGTTATAATAGTTTCAGGCATATAAAATGGTGATTCAGCAGTTCCACATATAACTCAGTGCTCATCCAGATTAGTGTACTCTTGATCCCCTCCAACTATTTCACCCATCCTTCCACCTACCTCCTTCTGGTAACCATCCGTTTGTTCTCTATACTTAAGAGCCTGTTTTTTGGTTTGTCTCCCTCTTTTTTTTTTCTTTGTTTTGTCTCTTAAATTCCACGTATAAGTGAAATCATATGGTAACTGTCTTTCTCTTATTTTACTTAGCATCATACTCTAGCTCTATCCATGCTGTTGCACATGACAAGATTTCATTCTTTTTTATGGTCGAGTAATATTGCATTATATATACACACGTATGTGTGTTATATTTAACATCTTTATCCATTAATCTATCAATAGACATTTGAGGTGCTTTCATAGTTTGGCTATTGTAAATAATGCTGCAGTAAACATAGAGGTGCATATATCCCTTTGAATTGTTTTTCTTTTAATTTAGTGTTTTGTATTCTTTGGGTAAAATACCCAGTGTACTAGATCATAAAGTAGTTCTATTTTTAATATTTTGAGGAACCACCATACTGTCTTCCACAGTGGCTGCACCAGTTTGTATTCCCAGCTACAGTGTCCCAGGGTTCCTTTTTCTACACATCTTCACTGACACTTGATGTGTCTTGAGGATTTGATTTTAACCAATCTGACAGGGATGAGGTAATATCTCACTGTGGTTTTGATTTGCACTTCCCTGATGACAAGTGATGTTGAGTATGTTTTCATGCATCTGTTAGCAATCTAGAAGTATTCTTTTGAGAAATGTCTGTTCATATATTCTGCCCATTTTTTAATTGGATAATGTGTTTTTTGAGTGCTGAGTTGTGTCAGTTCTTTATATATCTTTCATACTAACCCTTTATCAGATATGTAATTTGCAAATATCTTCTCCCATTCATAGGCAGCCTCTTAGTTTTGTTGTTTCTTCAATGTGTAAAAGCTTTTTATTCTGATGTAGTCCCAATAGACTATTTTTGCTTTTGTTTCCCTTGCCACAGGAGACCTATCTAGAAACATGTTGCCATGGCAGATGTCAGAGAAATTATTGCCTTTGCCCTCTCTTCTAGGATTTTTATGACGTCAGGTCTCACATTTAAATGTTTAATCCATTTTGAATTTACTTTTGTGTATGCTATGAGAAAATAGTTCAGTTTCATTTTTTTGCACGCAGCTGTCCAGTTTTCTCAGCACTATTTGTTGAAGAAACTTTTCCCCATTGCATATTCTTTCCTCCTTTTTCAAAGTTTAATTGACAATATAATTGTGGGTTTACTTCTGGGTTTTGTATTCTGTGCCATTGATCTAGGTGTCTATTTTTGTGCCAATACCATACTGTTTTGATTACTACAACTCTAAAATATAACTTGAAGTCAGGAACTGTGATACCTCCAGTTTTGTTTTTCTCTTCAAGATTTCTTTGGCTATTCAGGGTCTATTATGGTTCCCTACAAATATGTTTGCTGTACCTGTGAAAAAGCTATTGGTATTTTGATAGAGATTGCATTAAATCTGTAGATTGCTTTGGGTAGTACAGAAATTTTAAAAATATTTGTTCTTCCAATACATGAGCACGGAATGTCTTTCCATGTCTTTGTGTCATCATCAATTTCTTTCATCAATGTTTTATACTTTTCACTGTACAAGTGTTTCCTTTCTTCGGTTAGGTTTATTCCTAGGTATTTTATTATTTTTGGCACAATTCTAAATGGGATTATTTTCTTAATAGTTTTTTCTGCTGCTTCATTATTGGTGTATAGAAATGCAACAGATTTTTGTACATCAATTTTGTATACTGTGACTTTATTGAATTCATTTATCAGTTCTAGCAGGGTTTTTTTTTTTTTTTGATGGAATCTTTCAGGTTTTCAATATCGTGTCATCTGCAAACAGTGAAAGTTTTACATTTTCCTTGAAATTTTGGATGCCTTTTATTTATTTTTGTCCTCTGATTGCTGTGGCTAGGACTTCCACTACTATGTTGAATAAAAGTGGTGAGAGTGGACATCCTTGTCTTGTCCTGACCATAGAGGAAAAGCTCTGTTTTTCCCTATTTAGGATATAAAGTGTGGGTTTTTCATATAAAACTTGTTTCCTTGTTGATTTTCTGTTTATATGATCTATTCATTGATGTAAGTAGGGTGTTAAAGTTCCCTACTATTATTGTATTACTATCAACTAGTTCCTTTATGTTTGTTATTAATTATTTTATGTATTTAGTACTCCCATGTCAGGTGCATAAATACTTAAAATTGTTGTATCTTCTTGTTGGATTTCCCTCTTTATTATTATATAGTGTCTTTCTTTGTCTCTTAATACAGTCTTTGTTTTGAGGTCTATTTTGTCTGATATAAGTATTGCTCCTCTGGCTTTTTTTTTTTTTTTGACATACATTTGCATGATAAATATTTCTCCATCCACTTATTTTCAAACTGCAGGTGTCTTTAGGTCTAAATGGGTCTCTGGTAGGCAGCATATAGATGCATCTTGTTTTTATACCCATTCTAACATCCTATATCTTTGATTGGAGTGCTTAATCCATTTACATTCAAATTAGTCCATTTACATTCAAAGTAATTATTGATGGCTATGTATTTATGCAATTTTATTACTTATTTTGTAGTTGTTTCTGAAGACTTTTCTCTGATTCTTTCTTGTCTTTCTTTCATGGTTTCCTGATTTTCTTTAGTGATATATTTGGATTTCTTTTCTTTATTCTTTGCATGTTTATTAGTGTTTTTTGATATGTGGTAACCTTTAGGTTTGTATATAACCTCTCCTGCAAATAGCAGTCTATATTAAGTTGATGGTTGTTTAATTTTGAACCATTCTTTTCTCCTTACCTCCCCACATTTAGGTATATGTGTTATATTTTAGATTCTTTTTCTGTGAATTACTTGACTGATTTCTTATAGAAATATTCATTTTTACTCTTTTTATGTTTTCTGTCTTTATACTATCACTTGTGGTCCCTCCTTTCCACTCAACAACTCCCCTTTAATACTTCTTGCAGAGCTGGTTTAGTGGTCACACACTCCTTTAGTTTTTACTTGCCTGGAAAACTCTATTTCTCCTTCTATTCTGAATTATAGCCTTGCTAGATAGAGTATTCTTGGCTGCATATTTTACCCTTCAGCACTTTGAATATATCATTCCACTCCCTTCTGGTCTGCCAAGTTTCTGTTGAAAAATCTATTAGCCTAGTTGGTTTTCCTTTGTTGGTTAATGACTTTTTTTTTCTCACTGCTTTTAAGATATTTTTCTTTATCACTATATTTTGCAAATTTAATTACAATATGTCTTGGGGTAAGCCTGCTTTTGTTGATTCTGATGGGAGTTCCCTATGCCTCCTGGATCTGGATGTCTGTTTCTTTCCCTAGATTAGGGAAGATTTAGCAATGCCCCCCTTCCTCTCTCTTCTTCTGGGACTCCTATAATATGAATATTATTACCTTTGATGGAGTCAGTAAGTTCCCTAAGTCTATTATCACTTTGTATAATTCTTTCATTCTTTTGTTCAGCTTCATAGCTTTCTATTATTTTGTCTTCTAGGTCATTAATTCATTCTTCTGCTTCTTTCAGCCTGCTGTTCATTGCATCAAGTATCTTTCTAATCTCACTTATTGTACTTTTCACCTCTGATTGATACTTCAACTGTCTTATTTCTGTGGTAAGGATCTCACTGATTGATGTCTTCCATTCTTTTCTCAAGCCCAGTGAGTATCCTTATCATTGTTGCTTTAAATTCTCCATCAGGCACGTTACTTATATCTGTTTCACTTATATCTCTAACCATGGACTTATCTTCTTTTGTTTGGGATAAATTCCTCCATCTTTGCATTTCGTCTAAGTCTCTACCTTCTTCTGTGTGCTAGAAAAGCCACTTATGTCTCCAGCTCCTGAAAGTATTGGCCTTATGAAGAAGAGGTCATGTAGTGTCCAGGGCCTCGTGCTTCAGGGAGGGTCTCTGGTGTGTGCTGCATGCACTCTGCTGTTCTGTTCTGGCTGCTCTATCCTTCAGGCAAGTCATCTATAGAGGCTCTCCTTGCTTGCTACAGGCAGCGTTTGATCATTGACCTGAATGTGGTGAGTTTTAATTAAGTGTGCTCTGGTTTCCTTGTGAAATGAGAACTGTCTCCACCTCACTGGAACTGAGAAACCTCTTTGGTTGAGAGACGTGATGTGGGAAGGAATTTGTGCTGGTCTTCTGGGAGAGGGGCCAACTGTAATGGGACTGAGGTAAGTGTGACTGGGAAGGACAGTTGCACTGGAATACAGGGGAATGGGGCTTAAGGTAAGCAAATTTAGATTTCTAGTGTCCACACTGCACTACTTCCCACAGGTAGCTCTGTGTTTATGCTAAGGGGTAGGTCAGAGAAATGATGGCCAGCTCCTTTGTCCCACAGAGAGGTGTCTCTATGAATGCTTCCTCTCATTATTGCTCTAAGAAGAGCAATAATCTCCCCACTGTGTACCCCAGGTGCTCTTTAGATCACTGGTTCCACACTGTATGTCTCCAATTTGTTTGTCTGCCTTCTCTCCAGGAACAGCACACTGCCCTCTGGGCTCTATCCCAGCTAAGCCTGCTAACTTTTAAAACTCCAGGCTTTAAGCTCTGCTCATTGTAAGAATTCATTAAATTCAGCCCCTCTTGTTTTCCAAGCCACTGGGCTTTGGGGAGACATTCTTCTGTGCATTTCCTTGCATATCCTTCTCTCCCTCACCCTTCTTCATGACCACAGCTACTTCCCTTCTACTACAGTCAGGATCTGTTTCTCCCCTAAACCACATCTTTGCACTTTCTATTATCTTTGATGTAGCTTCTATCTTTAGTTGTGGAGTTTGTTCTGTCAGTCTTCAGGTCAATTTCTGGGGCATTTAAGAGTGATTCCATAGTAATCTAGCTACATTTTTGAGACAAAATGAGTCTAGGGTCCTCCTATTCTGCCACGATCTCCCTGCTTCCTCTCTTGCTGCTTTAAAAAAATTTTTCTGTATCACTACTTTTTGCCATTTTGATTACCATGTGTTCAATCCAGATCCAGGAGAATCTAGATATCTATTTCCTTCCTCAGATTAGGGAGGTTTTCAGCTATTATTTTTTTCAATTAAATTTTCTGCCCCCTTTTGTCTCTCCTTCTTCTTGGATCCCATACTGAAAATACTATGCTTGATCAAGTCACTGAATTCCTTAACTCTATTCTCATTTTGCATAATTTCTTTTTCTCTTAACTTGCTCAGCTTGATTGCTTTCCATTACTCCATGACTCTTCCAGGTCATTAATTTGTTCCTCTGCGTCCTCTAGTCTGCTATTTTGTCCATCATGAGTTTTTTTTTCTTTTTTTTTTTGTAATGTTTATTTATTTTTGAGAGAGAGAGAGAGAGAGAAGGAGGGAGGTAGCAAGGGAAGGACAGAGAGAAGGGGAGACACAGAATCCAAAGCAGGCTCCAGGCTCTGAGCTATCAGCACAGAGCCCAACATGAGGCTCCAATCCACAAACCGTGAGATCATGACCTGGGCCAAAGTCAGCCACTTAACTGACTGAGCCACTCAGGCACCCCGCCATGTGTATTTTTAATTTCAATTAGCATGTTCTTGGGTCTCTGCTTGGTTCTTTTTTATCTCTTTCTTAAGAGTCTCACTCATGTCTTCTACTCTTTTCTCAAGTCGAATGAGTATCATTATAATCATTACTTTAAGTTCTCTATCAGGCATAACACTTATATCTGTCTCACTTAGGTCTCCTGCTATGATTTTTGTCCTATTCTTTCATTTTGGATATATTCCTCTGTCTCCTCATTTCACCTAACTCTGTGTGTCTGCTTCTGTATTTTAGGAAAGTCAGCTACATCTCCTGCTCTGAAAAGTGGCCTTATGAAGAAGAGGTCCTGTAGTGCCCCAATGTAGTGTCCCCTGTCCCAAGAAACTGGTGCTCAGGGGGTATCTCCTATGTGTGTTGTAGATACCCTCCTGTTGTGTCCTAGCCACTTTTTCCTTCACTCCAGTTATCTGCAGAGGTTCTCTTTGCCTGCTGTTGGCAGTGTTTGGTCCCTGGCCATGGAGGAGCACATTTTATAAGATGCACAGCAGTCTGCTTGTGAAATAAGACCTGCCAGCATTGCCAGGACCAGTGCTGTATGGGTGGGGTGCACAATTTTAACAAGGTTACACCTTGGGCTTCCACAGACCTGCCACCACTGCCAGGACCAATGCCCCACAAAACGAGCAGGCCAAGAGACAAGGTGTTGGTGATGGTTGCATGGGTCTTCTGGGGAAAGGGACCCACAGCACCAGGACTGAGGTAAATGTGATGACGAAGGTTGAGTCTGGTGAAGGGTGAGGGGTTGAGGCTTGGTGTAAACAAGTTAGATAGTGAATGTTTGCACCATACTGGTTCCAGCAGGTGGCTCTGTGTTTATGCTGGAGGGTAAATAACTCTCCTTCCCATATACTCCAGGCATTTTTCAAACTGTGCTTCTTTCTACGGGTTATTTGTTGTGCTGTCTCTTTAAGGGCAGGACTCAGCTTCCTAATGCCCTCTGGGTTCTCCCAGAGCCAACCCGCTAATTTTTAAATTTCTAGGTCATAAGTCCTGCTACTTGTAAGAACTCATGAAATTTGGAGGCTCTTGTTTTCAAAACCAAATGTTATAGAAATTCATTTTTTCCCATGTGGGCTCCCCAGTGTGACAATATGTTTCTCTTCCTTCTCTTCATCCATTGTATCCCTCCCTTCTGGGGACATGTCCTCACTCTTACCCTCTTCGATGTGGCCTCTGTTCTACCTTTACTCATGGAGTTTGTTCTGCCAGGCTTCACATTGTTTTCTGGATTATTTATGCTGATATAAGTGTTATCTAGCTGTATCTGGAGTGAAGTATGCTTACAGTCTTCCTATTCCACCATTTTCCCAGCCTTCTTCTATTTCTTTTTTATATCTATTTTGTCCTCAGCCAGCTTTTTGAATTATATCATTAATAAATTTGTGTATTATCTTGCATTTTTCCAAAGGAAAATTAATATACAAATAATCATACTTTTGTCTATCCACTTATGAAAATGTTTGTAGCTTTTTCCTTTCTTTGATCATTTAACGCAAATTTCAGAGTGGCAAAAAACCAGCATCCTAGTTTAATTGAGTTTAGTTGGAATGCCTACAGGATTTCACATATAACAGTGTCTCAGCTTGAAATAGATTTATTTGATTAAGCAAGTTTACTTTTCTTTCTATCTAGTTTACCATTTTTAATAAGAATGAATATTAAATTTTATTAATATATCCTAGTACATAAAATGAATATACTTTAAATCTGGCAAAAAAGTACAACACATAAACCTATTCATTTTCAAGGTCAAAATCATTCATTTAGAAGTTGTTTACAGATATTACCTTCATTTGTTAACAATTTTAAAAGAAACTATATCATTTACCTGTAAAGCCTGTTTCAATTGTTCCTGAAGGACTTTGTTCTCAACTTCCAGAGCAAATGCTACTTTCTGTGATATAATATAAAGGAAAAATATATTCATTTTAGTAGCTCTGTTTCTATAAATTAATTGTTACAATTATCATCTGTCTATAATCCACAGATAGCCAAGATGATGATTTGAGCATACACATTTATTCACATATTTCTGTGGCATAATGGTGGATAATTTCTGCAGCTGTAGCTTCCTATTGATTTTGTATAGGAAAAATGACCTTGAATCTGGTAAATTATAACTACAATAAGCTAAATATTTCATATCTCTGCTTCTCTAGACCTGATATATTTAAATATAAACATTTCAAATTTTATGAAAAAAAGCAGCTCTACTCTTAACAGAAAATAAACACAGTTCTGAGTTTGTGTGAATGAATGGACTCTGTTACACATGAAATGTATCAAGAATTCTCCATGAGATGGGAGACAGTTTGAGGAACCATATCCAAGATCCCCTGTTCTGCTTCGGGTACAGCAGAGAAAGTTGCTAGTGAACAGACCCTGCCACACATAAAAACTACAAACTCAAAACAAAAACAAATATCAACACTGAAGAGAAACCAAAAATAAGTAGATTCTTGAGAGAAGGTAACACTTGGAAGAAGAAAAGAGTCCTAGGTAAAATTCTTATTTCCTGGCTTGTAATCTGAAGTCAAGCGCTACATGAGCCAGACAGGGCACCTAATAGCTGATAGAAAACAATTTTTTAGACCTTATAAACCAGAGGAAGGAAATCACTGCAAAACTTAGGCAAGTCATACAAAGAAGAGAGCTTGATTGAGATAAGGAGCCCCAAACTCTGTATAAACCCTGCCCAAATCTCACTCAAGCCCAAACCACATATGCATAGGGAAGACTCTAAGAAGCCTATCAAAAGCTAAAAGAACTGAATGCAATTTGAGCTCCTCCTAAACACAGAATTTTCATTTTGCATCCAAAAACATTATTTATATATTAAAACAAAACAAGACAAAAGTAGGACTAACTGTACTAGAAGAATATAGTAGAATCCAGAGCTTAAAGATAATATTCCCAATATTCAAAATTACTTGACATTTGAAAAAACAGCAAAATGAGACTTACTCAAAACATAAAAATAATCTACAGAGAGTGATCCCAAGACAGATTCTACTTTAAAGTTAGTGTAGAAGAATTTTAAATCAACTATTATTACAAAACCCAAAGTAAGAGAAAATATGTTCATAATGAATGAAATAATAAAAATCTTGGTAGATTAATACAAACTATAAAAATACCCAATGTAAATTATAGTAGAGAAAAATACAGCCCCTGAATTTTTTAAAAATGTAATTGATGAGCCTAGGTAGGAGCAAATAGGATAAGACAGTGGGAAAAGTCAGGCCATTTGAAGATACATCAGTAGAAAATACCTATCTAAAGACAAAGAGAACAAAGATTTTTAAAATGAAGAGGGACTGAGGAACATAAGGGATACTATCAAAAATCTAACATGTAATTTTATTCCCATAAGGAAAAGAGAGAAAGTGATAGAAAAAGTAATGAAATAATACCTGAAATTTTCCCAAATTTTCATCAGAGTGAAAGGCTGAAAACCAAGTAAAATGAGAAAAATCTTAAAAGTAGACAAAGACAATGCCAAATTACACACAGAGAAATGATTATTTGAATGACTGTCTCTCATCAGAAAAATATGATCTCCAAATGAAAACAGAAAACCATCTTTAAAATAGAGAACAAATGTTTCTCTTCTGAAAAAATTATGTTTAGAAACTAAAAAATGTTTTAAATCTACATTTTTATTCTCATTGAAATCTGAGAGGACACAGTATCTATAAAAATAGAAACAGGTAATAATGAAGACAAAAACAACTCTTCTAGCTACTGCTCAAGAGCTCTCTACATATGATTTATGTGTTGAAAACACTCACATTCATAAACAGGCATAGAAATATAATAAGCCATCTAATGGGATTAAGCAACTTCAGAGAGGGAGACCAAGCTGAACAATCCAAGGAGGCATCTCCATTAAGGCAGCTCTAAAGGGACAGACAGAAAATAACTACAAAAAAAAAATTAGAACTCACAGAGCTCTGATGGATGCAATTATTTTTTTAAACATGTTTTTAACTTAAAATGTCAAGAGGAAAGACTCTGTTGGGCTTCCTGGGAAGATGACAGAGTAGGAGGACCCTAAACTCACCTCATCCCACAGATACAACTAGATAACACACCAATGCAAATAACCCAGACAAAGACCCAAAGACTAGAAGCAAAAATCCACAACTAAATGTAGACAAAAGGCTAGTACATCAAAGAGGGTAGAAAGGGCAGAGATGCTGTAAGGACCTAAATGGACAGCAGACCACCCATGGGAGGAAAGGATCTGTGGGTGCATAGAGTGGTGAGAAACAGACTGTCAACACAGAAAGCCTGAATGGGGAAGTTGAATTCCCGCAGCATTTGGCCTTGAAAATCAGAGGAGCCTGGGGCACCCAGATGGCTCAGTGGTTTGAGTGTCGGACTTCAGCTCAGGTCATGATCTCACAGTGCATGAGTTCAAGCCCTGCATATGGTTCTCTGCTGTCAGCACAGAGCCCACTTCAGATCCTCTGTTCCCCTCTCTCTCTCTGTCCCTCTCCAGCAGGTGCTATCTCTCTCAAAATCAATAAATAAATTTTTTTAAAAAATATGAAAATCAGGGGGGCTGGATTTCATGAGTTCTTACAACCATCAGGACTTAAACCCTAGAACTTTCAAAAATCAGTAGTTCCACTCTGGCAGAGTCTGGAGGGCATGCATTAGGAAGCTGAGTCCCCAGTCTTAAAGAGAGAGTGAAACATCTGGGAAGATATACAGCTTAGAAGCAGCAGTTGCAAAAATACCTGGGGCATGTAGGAGGGAGAGTTAGTAATCTCAGAGTTCACTGATGGACTTCTCCAGGAAAAAAAGGAGCTGGCAGGTGATATTTCCCTCCCTCTCCCACAGTATACTCACACAGCCACCTGCAGGAACCAGCCAGGCACTGGCATTCACTACCTAACTTCCCTATACCATGCTTTGCCCCCTCCAGCTGAGTCTACCTCAGTCCTAAAACTACAGGTCCCCTCCCCAGAAAACTGGTGCAAACCTTGTCAATTGCATCTCCCAACCTCGCACAGAGGATGAATGCACCTCATTAAAACGGTAGCTCCTGAGCAGCCTTGGCTGGCACAGTCTCAGAAGGGGCTGCAAACCCCTTGTGGAAGGTGACAGAGACAGCCTTGTTAAAACAGTGCCCCACCCACTACTTTCAAGAGGAAGAGTTGTAGCTGAGTTTCCTAAAACACAGAAACAGACACACAGAGGTAGGCAAAATGAGGAGACAGAAGAATATGTCCCAAATGAAAGAACAGGTCAAAATTACAGCAAGAGACCTAAGTAAAAAAGATGTAACTATTATGCCTGATAGAGAATTAAAAATAATGATTATAAGGATACCCACTGGACTTGAGAAGAAGAGTGGAAGACATCAGTAAGACCCTTAACAAAGAGGTAAAAAAAGAACCAAGCAGAGACCCAAGAACACACTAATTAAAATTAAAAATAGACATGATGGAATAAATAGCAGGCTAGAGGAAGCAGAGGAACAAATTAATGGCCTAGAAGACAGAGTAATGGAAAGTAATCAACTTAAGCAAGTGAGAGAAAAAAATAAACAAAATGAGAATAGATTTAGGAAACTCAATGACTTCATCAAGCATAATATTTGCAGTATAGGGATCCCAGGAAAAAGAGAGACAAAAGGGGGCAGAAAATTTGTTTGAAGAAATAATAGCTGAAAACTTCCCTAATCTGGGGAAGGAAACAGATATCTAGATCCAGAAGGGACAGAGATGCCTCAACAAAATCAACCCAAGGAGGTCCACACCAAGACACATGCTAATCAAACTGTTGTGACAAAGAAAAAAATTTTTAAAGCAGCAAGAAAAAAGAAGACAGTTACATGCAAGGGAAACCCTGGAAGGCTATCAGCAGGTTTTTCAGCAGAAACTTCACAGGACAGAAAGGAGTAGCGTGATATATTAAAAGTGCTAAAAGGAAGAAATCCACAGCCAATAATACCCTATTCAGTAAGGTTATGATTCAGAATAGAAGGAGAGTTAGTGAGTTTCTCAGACAAATAAAAACTAAAGGAGTTCATGCCCACTAGAACAGCTCTAAGAAATATTAAAGGGGACTCTCAGAGTGGAAAGGAAAGACCGTAAGTAAGAATATGAATAGTGAAAAACACAAAAGAAGTAAAAATAAGTATATATCTGTTCAAGGGATATATTTGTTCAAGGGATTCACAAAATAATTTAAAATATGACATTACAGGGTAGGTCTATTTTTAATTTTCTGAGGAACCTCCACACTGCTTTCCAGAGCGGCTGCACCAATTTGCATTCCCACCAACAGTGCAAGAGGGTTCCCGTTTCTCCACATCCTCTCCAGCATCTATAGTCTCCTGATTTGTTCATTTTGGCCACTCTGACTGGCGTGAGGTGATACCTGAGTGTGGTTTTGATTTGTATTTCCCTGATAATGAGCGACGCTGAACATCTTTTCATGTGCCTGTTGGCCATCCGGATGTCTTCTTTAGAGAAGTGTCTATTCATGTTTTCTGCCCATTGGGTTGATGGGGGGTGGGAGGGAGGAGAGGGTGGGTGATGGGTATTGAGGAGGGCACATTTTGGGATGAGCACTGGGTGTTGTATGGAAACCAATTTGACAATAAATTTCATATAAAAAAAATATGACATTACACACCTTAAATGGGGGTGGAAGAGTAAAGAATGGGTTCCAATTTAAGTGACCATCAACATAATACAGACTGTTACATGCAGAAGATGTTATACACAAACGTAATGGTAATCACAAACCAAAAATGAGTAATAAATATGCAAGGAATAAAAAGAATGGAATCCAAGTACATCACCAAAGAAAGACAGCAAATGATTAAAAACAGCAAGGGATACAAGAATCAGAGAAAACCTGTAGAAACAACCACAAAACATGTAACAAAATGGTTGAGCGTAAATGGACTAAATGCTTGAATCAAATGACACAGAGACAGAGAGAACTAAAAAACCAAGATTCATTCATATGCTTCCTACAAGACACTAATTTCAGACCTAAAGACACCTGTAGATTGAAAGTGAAGGAATGGAGAAACATCATGCAAATGGATGTCAAAAGAAAGCTTAAGTAGCAATATTTATGTCAGACAAAATAGACTTTAAAAAAGAGTTTAACAAGAGATAAAGAATAATACTATATAAATAATAAAAGTGTGGGGCGCCTGGGTGGCGCAGTCGGTTAAGCGTCCGACTTCAGCCAGGTCACGATCTCGCGGTCCGTGAGTTCGAGCCCCGCATTGGGCTCTGGGCTGATGGCTCAGAGCCTGGAGCATGTTTCCGATTCTGTGTCTCCCTCTCTCTCTGCCCCTCCCCCGTTCATGCTCTGTCTCTCTCTGTCCCAAAAATAAATAAACGTTGAAAAAAAATTTTTTTTTTTAAAATAATAAAAGTGGACAATCCAACAGAAGATACAACAATTTTGTATATATTGTACAATGTTGTAAATATTTATGCACTTAACATGGAAGCACTGAAATATGCAAAAGTTAATAACAAAAATAAAGGAACTAATCAGTAGTAATATAATAATAGAAGAGGGCTTTAACATCCCACTTACATTTATGAACAGATCATCCAAACATAAAATCCACAAGGGAAACAATGGCTTTGAATGACATGTTGGACCAGATGGACCTGACAGATATATCCAGAACACTCCATCATATAACAGTAGAATACACATTTTTTTCAAATAAACATGGAACATTCTCCATAGTTGATCACATATTAGGCCACAAACAAATTCAAGAAATTCCAAGATATCATGGTCATACCATGCAACTTTTCTGACCACAATGCTATGAAACTAGAAATCAACCACAAGAAAAATATGGAAAGACCACTAATATATGGAGGTTAAATAACATGTTACTAAACAATTAATGGGTCAGCCATGAAATCAAAGAAAAAATTAAAAATTACATGGAGACAAATGAAATGAAAATATAATAGTACAAAATTTCGGGATCCAGCGAAGGTAGTTCTAACAGAAAAGTTTATAGCAAAATATACCTACCTCAAAAAGGAAGAAAAATCTCAAACAACCTAACCTTACACCTATAGGAGTTAAAAAAGAAGAACAGACAAAACCCAAAAACAGCAGAAGGAAGAAAATAATAAAGATTAGAGCAGAAATAAATGATATAGAATCTAAAAAATAAGAGAACAAATCAATGAAACCAGGAGCTGGCTCTTTGAAGAGAGGGACAAAATTGGTAAACCTGTAGACAGACTCATAAAAAAAGAGGGGGTACTCTAATAAAACTCTAAATCACAAGTGAAAGAGAAGAAACAACAATCAGCACCACAGTAATACAAAAAATATAAGGTAATATTATGAAAAATTATATTCCAACAAATTGGACAACCTGGAAGAAATGGATAAATTCCTAGAAACATATAACCTACCAAAACTGAGTCAAGAAGAAAGAGAAAATTTGAACAGACTGATTACCAGCAAAGAAATTGAATCAGTAATCAAAAAAATCCCAACAAAGAAAAGTCCAGGACCAGAGGGCTTCACAGGTGAATTCTACAAAACATCTAAAGAAGAGTTAATACGTATTTTTCTCAACAAATAAAAGACAAAGAAAAACTTCCAAATTCATTCTATAAGGCCAGCATTACCACAAAAAAGAGAACTATCATCCTAGTATCTCTGATGAACACAAATGCAAAAATCCTCAACAAAACACTAGCAAACCAAATCCAACAATACATTAAAAACATCATTCACCACAATCAAGTGGGATTTATTACTGTTATGCAAGGTTGGTTCAATATTCACATGCTATATAACATCAATAAGAGAAAGGATAAAAACCATATGATCATTTCAATAAATGTAAAAAAAGCATTTGATAAAGTATAACATTCACTCATGATAAAAACCCTAAACCAAGTAGTTTAGCAGGAACATACCTCGAGTTAATAAAGGCCTTATATGAAAAATCCACAGCAAACATCATACTCAATAACTGAGAGCTTTTCCCCTAAAGTCAGAAACAACACCAGGATGTCCACTCACATCACTTTTATTCAATATAATACTGGAAGTCCTAGCCACAGCAATCAGACAACAAAAAGAAATAAAAGGCATCCAAATTTGTAAGGAAGAAGTAAAACTTTCACTATTTGCAGATGACATGATGCTATACATAGAAAATCTGAAAGACTCCACAAAAAAACTACCAGAACTGATTGATTTAGTAAAGTCATGGAATACTAAATATACAAAAATCTGTTTAATTTCTATACACTAATAATGCAGTAGCAGAAAGAGAATTTCAGAAAATAATCCCATTTATAATTGCATCAAAATCAAAAGATACCTAGGAATGAACTTAACCAAAGAGGTGAAAGACCTGTACTATGAAAAGTATAAAACATTTATGAAAGAAATTGACAATGACACAAAGAAATGGGAAGACATAGCACACTCAAGGTTTGGAGGAACAAATATTGTTTAATGTCTATAGCACATAAAGCAATCTACACATTTAATGTAATCCCTATCAAAATACTAACAGTATTTTTCACAAAACTATAACAATCCTAAAATTTGTATGGAACCACAAAAGACCTAAAATAGCCAAAGAAATATTGAAATTGAAAAGGCAAAGCTGGAGGTATCACAATTCCAGACTTCATGTTCCATTACAAAGCCACAGTAATCAACACAGTATGGTACACAAAAACAGACAAATAGATCAATGGAACACAATAGAAGACACAGAAACACAATTATAATATGGTCAATTAAACCTTGACAAAGGAGGAAACAATATGCAAAGAAAGAGACATTTTCTCCAAAAAATAGGGTGGGAAAACTAGGCACCAACATAAAAAAGAATGAAATTGGACCACTTTCTCATAGCATACACAAAAATAAACTCACAATGGATTAAACACCCAAGTATGAGACAAGACCATAAAAATCCCAGAAGAGAGCACAGGGTTTAATTTCTCTGACATTGGCGATAGCAATGTGTTTCTAGATATGTCTCCCAAGGCAAGGGAAACAAAAGCAAAAATAAACTATTGGGACTTCATCAAAATAAAAATCCTCTTCACAGTGAAGGAAACAATCAACAAAAGTAAAATGCAACTTATGGAATGGGAGAAGACATTTGCAAATAACATATCTGATAAAACGTTGGTATCCAACATAAAGACCTGATACAACTCAACACCCAAAAACCAAATAATCCAATTTAAAAATGGACAAAAGATATGAACAGATATTTCTCCAAAGAAGACATCCAGATGGCCACCAGATACATGAAAAGATGCTCAACACCACTCATCATGAGGGAAATGCAAATTAAAGCTACATTGAGGTATCACCTCACACCTGTCAGAATGACTAAAATCAATAACACAAGAAACAACAAGTGCTGTCAAGAAATCAATGTCAAGGAGAAAAAGAAATCCTGGTGTACTTTTGGTGGGAATGCAAACTGGTGCAGCCCTTGTGGAAAAAAGCATGGAGGTTCTTCAAAAAGTTAAAATTAGAACTATCTTATGATCCAATAATCCTACTACTGGGTATTTACCAAAAACTACAAAAACACTAATTCAAAGAGATACATGCACCTCTATGTGTATTTCAGCATCATTTACAATAGCCACATTATTGAAGCAGCTCAAATGTCCATCAATAGGTGAATGGATTTAGAAGATGTGGATATATATATGATGGTATATTATTCAGCCATAAAAAACAACAGAATCTTGCCATTTGTAACAACATGGACGGTTCTAGAGAGTATAATGCTAAGTGTAGTAAGTCAGTCAGAGAATGACAAATACCATATGATTTCACTTATGCATAGAGTGTAAGGAAAAAAAACCAAATGAATAAATGTGAAAAGAAAGAGCAAGAGAGGCAAATCAAGAAACAGACTCAACTACAGAGAACTATAGGTGGAGTTGGGTGAGGTGATGTGTAAAATAGGTGATGGGGTTTAAAGAGTACACTTACCATGATAAGCATTAAGTTATGTATAGAATTGTTCAGTCACTATATCATACACCTAAAATTAAAATAACACTGTGTGATAACTATATTAGAATTAAAATTAATAACAATTTTAAAAATTCAAGAAGAAATAAAAAGGAGAAAGTCTACTTTTGAAAATTGATTTAAAACTATGGAAAGTAAACAAAATAAATATTTCATAGCACACACCTATACACACAAACATACGAATAGAAGCCAAGACCAAAAATGTAGAAAACCTAAAGATTAGATCTAGGAATCATAATATTTAAATATTAGTCTCATAAGGGTAAAATAAAAAATATAAATAATAATGAAATAAGTATGACAATAAAACTTCCTTGATTAAATAAAAAAAATTAAGATCTGGTGAGAAATAAATGAGAAATAAATAAACTTCAATGAGAAATAAAAGCAAGAAGAAGACTGGGTCCCAAACAACATGCAACTACTATACCTACCTGAAACTCTTTACCCAAACCTTCCATGAGAAAAAAATAATATTCTATCATGTTTAAGATATTGAATTGTATGGGGTCTCTTTATATAGCAGCCTAATTTATTTACTAATAAAGATACAGAAAGTTATATAACATAAATCTAGATAACATTGAATTTTATAAAGAGAGAAAGGGTGGGAAGAGAAAGGGAAAGAAAACATGTACTCCATATGGTAGAATACAATGGCCATAAATTGTAGTAGCTCCCCTCAAAAGATGGAGTCTATTTTTTCAACTCCTTAAAAGTGGGCTGGCCTGTGACTTGCATTGGCCAATAGGATACAATGCAAAAGACAGTATCTGAGGTTTTTTAGATACTGGCCAAAAGAAGTCTTTCCAGCTTTGTTGTGCTCTTACTATTGGAAATCCTTCTGTAAACCACCCAGGGCTAGCCTTTTAGAGGATATGAGACTAGGAAGAGGTCCCATCTGTCACAGATGTCCCACCTGGGACTACATACATGTGGATAAAGCTAAAGCCATCCAAGCCAAGCCAAGCCTTCCCAGAGAACACTTAACCAGTCACTCTGAGAAATAATGACTATCTACTATATTTCTTTTATTCTCGAGTTAGTTAACATACAGTGTAGTCTTGGCTTCAGCAGTAGAATCCATTGTTCATCTCAACAGTGTCCTCCTCAATGCCCATCACCCGTTTTCTCCACCCCCATCAACCCTCAGTTTGTTCTCTGTTTAGAGTCTCTTATGGTTTGCTCCCCTTGCTGTTTTTATCTTATTTTTCCTTCCCTTCCCCTATGTTAATCTGTTGAGTTTCTCAAATTCCACATTTGAGTGAAATCATGTTATATATGTGTTTCTCTGAGGGACTTATTTCACTTACCATAGTACCCTCCAGTTCCATCCATGTTGGTGCAAATGGTAAGATTGCATTCTTTTTCATCACTGAGTAGTATTCCAGTGTGTGTGTGTGTGTGTGTGTGTGTGTGTGTGTGTATTACATATATTCTTTATCCATTCATCAGTTGATGTACATTTGGGCTCTTTCCATAGTTTGGCTATTGTTGATAGTGCTTTTAAACATCGGGGTACATGTGCCACTATGAATTGGCACTCCTGTATCCTTTGGATAAATTCCTATTAGTGCTATTCCTGGGTCATAGGGTAAATGGGCATCTGGGTGGCTCAGTCATTAAGCATCTGACTTTGGCTCAGGTCATGATCTCACCGTTCATGAGTTTGAGTCCCACATCGGGTGAGCTTGAGCACTGCATAGGGTGAGCTCGAGCCCCGCTTCCAGTGATTCCTGCCTCTCTTTCTCTTGTTCCTTCTGCCCCTCCTGGATATTTCTCTCTCTCTCTCTCTCTCTCTCTCTCTCTCTCTCTCCCTTACTCACTTATACCCATTCTCTGAATTAATTAAAATAAAATAATTAAAAAATATATGTACCACATCTTCTTAACCCATTCATCAGTGGATGGACATTTAGGCTCTTTCCATAATTTGGCTATTGTTGATTTAGCACTGTGATAAACATTGGGGTATATGTGCCCCTATGAATCAGCATTCCTGTATCCCTTGGATAAATTCCTAGTAGTGTAATTGATGGGTCACAGGGTAATTCTAATTTTTTTAAGGAACCTCCACATTGTTTTCCAGAGTGGCTGCACTACTTTGCATTCCCACCAGCAGTGCAAAAGAGATCCTCTTTCTCCACATCCTCACCAACATCTGTTGTTTCCTGAGTTGTTAAGTTTAGCCACTCTATTATGAGGTGGTATCTCATTGTGGTTTTGATTTGTATTTCCCTGAAGATGAGTGATGCTGAGCACCTCTTCACATGTCTGTTAGCCATCTGGATGTCTTCTTTGGAAAAGTGTCTATTCATGTCTTCTTCCCATTTCTTCAGTAGATTATTTGTTTTTTAAGTGCTGAGTTGGGTAAATTCTTTATAGATTTTTGATACTAAAACTTTATTCAATATGTCATTTGCAAATATCGTCTCCCATTCCATCAGTTGCCTTTTAGTTTTGTTGATTGTTTCCTTTGCTCTGAAGAACCTTTTTATCTTGGTGAGGTCCCAATAGTTCATTTTTGCTTTTATTTCCCTTGTTTTCAGAGACATGTCAAGTAAGATGCTGCTTGGCCAAGGTCAAAGAGATTGCTGCCTATTTTCTCCTCAAGGATTTTGATGGTTTCCTGTCTCACATTTAGGTCTTTCATCCATTTTGAAGTCATTTTTGTGTATGGTGTAAGAAAGTGGTCCATTTCTCCCAGCACTGTTTGCTGAAGAGACTGTCTTTTTTCCATTGGATACTGTTTCCTGATTTGTCAAAGATTAGTTGGCCATATATCTATGGGTCCATTCCTGGGTTCTGTGTTCTCTTCCCTTGATCTATGTGTCTGTTTTTGTGCCAGTAGCATACTGTCTTGATGGTTACAGCTTTGTAATACAAGTAAAAGTCTGGGATTGTGATTTCTCCAGGATTGGTTTTCTTTTTCAACATTACTTTGGATATTCAGGGTCTTTTGTGGTTCCATATACAATTTAAGATTACTTGTTCCAGGTCCGTGAAGAATGTTGGTGTGATTTTGATTGGGATTGCATTGATTTTCTGCCTATATGATCTGTCCATTGTTGTAAGTGGAGTATTAAAACCCCTAAAATCCCAGTATTATCTATACATTTATATATGTTTGTGATTAATTGATTAATTGATTTATATATTTGGGGATTTCCACATTTGGGAACAATTTCCACAATTGTTAGCTCTTCTTGATGGATAGACCCCTTAATTATGATATAATGCCCTTCTTCATCTCTTGTTACAGCCTTTGTTTTAAAATCTAATTTGTCTGATAGACGTATGGCTATTCCAGCTTTGTTTTGAATTCCAGTAGCATGATGGTGCTCCATCCCCTCACTTTCAATCTGCAGGTGTCCTCAGGTCTAAAATGAGTCTCTTGTAGGCAGCATATAGATGGATCTTATTTTTTCAATCCATTCTGATACCCTATGTCTTTTAATTGGGACATTTAGTCCATTTACATTCAGGGTGATTACTGAAAGATATGGATTTAGTGCCATTGTGTTATCTGTAGGTTTTGTGATAGCTCTGGTCCTTTGTAGTCTGCTACTTTCCACTCACAGAATCCCCCTTCAGATCTCCCACAGGACTAGTGGTCATGAACTCCTTTAGTTTTTCTTTGGGAAAGCTTTCTGTCTCCCTTCTATTCTGAATGACAGGCTTGCTGGATAAAGGATTCTTGGCTGCTTATTTTTCCTATTAAGCACATTGAATATTTCCTGCCACTCCCTTTTGGCCTGCCAAGTTTCAGTGGATAGGTCTGCTACTACCCTTATGTGTCTACCCTTGTAGGTTAAGGCCCATTTGTCCCTAGCTGCTTTCAGCATTCTCTCTTTATCTTTGTATTTTGCCAGTTTCACTATATGTCATGGTGTTGACCTGTTTTTGTTGATTTTGAAGGGAGTTCTCTGTGCCTCTTGGCCCTGGGTGCCTGTTTCCTCCCCCAGATTAGGGAAGTTCTCAGCTATAATTTGTTCAAATAAACCTTCTGCCCCTTTCTCTCTCTTCTTCTTCTTCTGGAACTTCTATGAAATGGATATTGTTTCATTTCATGGAATCATTTAGCTAATTCTCCCTTTGTGGTCTAGTAATTAAATTTCACCCCCCCTTTTTTTAGCTTCATCATTTTCCATAATTTTATCATCTATTTCACCTATTCTTCCCTCTGCTTCTTCCATCCTCACTCTCACTGTATCTAGTTTATTTTGCATCTCATTTACAACATTTCTTAATTCATTGTGACTATTTCTTAGGTTTTTGACCTCAGCAACAATAGATTCTCTGTCGTTTTCTATGCTTTTTCAAGCTATTACTCTTATGACTGTGATTCTAAGTTCTTGTTCAGATATATTGTTTATATCTGTTGTGAGAAATTATCTGGCTATCATTTCTTCCTGAATTTTCTTTTGAGGAGAGTTCTTTCATCATTTTGGCTGGTTTCTGTCTTTTGTATGTTTTAGTAGCTTGTTATGTGTCCTGCACCTGCAAGTACTACTATATTAAAAAGGGGTCATACACTGTCCAGGACTGGCACTTCAGGAAGTATTTTTGGAGTGTGGTGCATGCACTCTGTTGTGCTTTGACTGCTCTATTCCACTAGTCAATCCTCTGTAAAGCTCATCCTTGCTTGTAGTGATGGAGTGTTTGGACTTTCAACCAGGTGTGCTTTGATTTGTTCACTCAAGTAACCATGGAAAAAAAGGAAAAGGTGGGGAAGCCTTATCCAATATAAAGAGAAAAATGAAAGGGAAAAAGAAAAAAAAAAGCAGAGGGTCAAAAGAACTATAAGACTTAATCCAGAGAGAAAGTAAAATAAAAAGAAGTTATAAGAATTGATCAAAAAAAAAAAAATCAGAAACTATGAGCCTGATTCCAAAAGAAAAAAAGAAGAGGGTAGAAATAAAAAGAAAAGGGAAGAACAAACAAATAGAAGATAGAAACAAAAGCCAGTTGTTTGTTGGTGCCTGAGACCAGTGGGTGTATTAGTCTGGAGGAGAGGCTGGCTCTGTTGGCTCAGTCTTCCTCCAGTTGATAAGCAGTTGCCAGTCACAGAGGAGGGGGGCTTAGTGTTAGTGGGTCCTTCCTTTACTGGGGACTGCTGTGCTGCTCCCTGAAGCTACACTGTGGTGGTATTCGGTATAAAAATGGCAACACCCAATTTCTCCTCCCCAGACCAGGTATCTCATACCACACTGTTCAGGCAGCCCTCACAGAATAGCATGGGCAGTTGGCTTGCCCTGCTCCAGTCTCCCATGCCCTCTAGGTGCTTGGCTGGAATCTGATGTCTTAAAGGACCCTGCACCACATGGGACCATGTGCCCCTCAGCCCTGCTGATAAAGGGCCTTTCATCCTTGGGGAGGCAATAAATCCTCTTCCCACAGTACTTGAGAAAGGGGACTGTTCTCTCCCAGTGTGCCCCTGAGATCACTACAGCACCCTGGAACTGGCTCCTTCCCTCTCAGGTGTGTCCACACAGCCAGCTCTGGTCCAGAGAAAGTCACACACTTTCGTACCTTCAAGTTTTAGCTCCTAAGGCTGTTTGCAAAATAGAAACTGGCACTCTCCATTTTTCTCATTCCTGAGTCCATGGTCCAGAGAGGTTTTCCTCTTGTGCTAACAAGATAGTAAAGCCCTCTCATTTTCTCTCCCTTTTGTCTCTCCACAGAAGAGGTTCATTCCCCTCCATGCCTATGACATTTTATCTCCCCCAATTCATATGCACGTACCTCATACCTCGATCCTGCCAAACTGTCTCCCTCCACCTGTGGAGATCCTTCTGCCACGCTACAGATTGATTTCCTGGATGTTCCAAGTGATCTGTCCTCCATACAGCTGTGTTTGAGGGATGAGGGAAATCCTGGTCCCCCTACTTCCTCACCACCTTTACTCCTCCCTGAATAACTATTGTTTTAAGTCACCAAGTTTTGGAGTACTTTTGTCATTTAAGAAAAGTTCACAAGCATACTTTGCAATAGAAAATATGCATTATTTTATGTCATTAGAACATTTACAAAAATTTGATACTGTGTTTGATTATTTCCATAATTGGCTACCAACAATTTCTCCTACTCTATGCCTTGTGAATATTGGCTAGCCTTATGAATTCCTTACAGAATGTGATGGGAAAACTACAAAAGCTTTCAATTCCAGTCTCGAACAAGCCTTATGGGTTTTGCTCTTGCCAATCTGGAAAATTGATATTGGAAGCTGAAAAACAGGGGAGAGGCTCTGTTATATAGTTATAGAACAATAAACAAAATTCAGGCTTAGAGTAACTTGCAGGGTTAAAACCATATCCAATAAACTTGTGGATCTGGCTAAGGAAATTTCCAGCCAGAATACTTAAAACACTATTTGGCTTATCCTGCTGATATGCAATAAATTTATTGCAAGAGAAATAAACTAAAGAAAGAACTGTTCAATTTTAAAGCAGAAATCAGAAAACATATAGAGAATCTGGGACTGCCCACAAAAGAAATTCTCAAAGTAAGAAATCACTAGGGCAAAGATCAAAGCCATAGTACTGACAGTAAAATGTAGTTTCAGAATCAAAGTCAAATCAAGGGTGTGACTATAAGGCTCCCTGTTAAGACCTCAGAAAAACTTAAATATTCTTTGTGGATCCTAGTAAGACAAAAGTGCTTTAATAATTAAAGGTATTGTCCTGCAGAAGGCTGGCATACTTTAAGTAAGACATTTATTATGGATGTAAATCACAGTAACATACAAAGAAAACAAAGTTTTAAGAGAAACATCATCATATTACACTTAAAATGACAGACATTTCAAAATGAAAAGAAATCTCTAGGTCCCCAATAAGCTATGAGAAGGAAGCATGCTGAGTGAGCTATTCAGTTACAAACATGAGCCATTTCTTATGGAAAAGGAATGATGATTCAGAGAGGAAAATCTACATGCCACACTTCAAAATAAGGACTACTTTATTTTTGGATTAGGGAATCATTCCCGGGGAGCAAAACTAGACTTCAATCAAAGTACTTACCCTACCCTGAAAGTCAGGAGAACTGGTGACGTGTGTCTGCTTGGATTTCATAGCAGATTTCTCAACTATGTGCTTTCTGTTTCCCCCCTATTTGAATAATAGTTTCTATTGCAACTATCCTATCCTTTTCTCAGTAGTATGTGTTAAGTATGTGTTGGGAGGAGTGGGGTACAGATAACTCAACTTTTTAGATAACAGATTTCCAGATCAAGAACAGCTGTGCCAAGAACCCACATCTAGACCTGGTACAGATGATAAGATTTCCCTCCCTTTAAGTCTTGGCTGGCCCCTAACCAATAAAATGTAATGGGAATTATGTTCTCAGGTTTCTGAGCCCAGGTCATAAGAGGACTTGCAGCTACTACTTTTGACCTATTAGATTCCAGCTGTCATGTAAGGATGCTTGGGTTTTACTACTAAATGATGAGTAATGACATGAGAGAGAAAAATTCAGCCCTTAGTCATTGCACCAACCACCAGACTTCTGAGGAAGCCATCTTGAACAGTCCACAGCTGAATGAAGCCACATGAGTAACACAGCTGATAAAACATGAAGCACAGGAATCATCCCATTGGGCCCAGCCAACCCCAAAATCAATTGGAAATAATTATTGATGTATTAAGCCTCTAAATGTTGGTGTAGCTTGCTATAGAATAATAGAAAAATGAAGCAAAAATATGCATTTGACCACAAAAAAAACCTTTAAAACATCCAGAAAGTAGAGAATTTGTACGTCTTATTGTCTGCTGTTAATTTTATAAAAAGGTAAACCAACAATAAAAAAGTAAACTACACTTTTTGAAACAAAGGAAACTTAGAACACCTATAGAATTCAATATTCAGTGAAAAATGTATAGCTTGAATAGTGTTTATTGTCATAAAATGAGTGCAAAAATAAATAAATTACATATAACAACTAATGCAGATTTGAAAATGAATTAAAAATAAAGAAAAAAGATCAAAAAATTAACAAGGATGAAGATTAAAGTAATTAAATAGAAAACATTAACAGCAACAAGAAATAAAATAGTAAAACAGTTAAATGGAACATAAAATCAGTTAGTTGAAAGCACTTATAATATACAATCTCCTAGCAAATCTGATTGAAAGGAAAAGAAACAAAAAGAGATACTTTTATAAATGAAAAATAAATGGGAAAAGATGTAGAAATAGAGATGCAAAAAAACAATAAAAAGAACACTAAGCGTAATGTAAAATTATAAGCAATTTAAAAACCATTAAAAATGGATGAATCTATATTAAAATATAAACTACCCAAATACACACACCAATAATCTAAAAAGGAATTAGAAAAGTGGTCAAAGAAGTACCATTTTTGTTTAAAAAGGCTCCTAGATGATTTTGTAGTTAAGTTCCATATAATCTTCCAATTATGTCTCCCTTATTAAAAAAAAAAGTCCTTTTTAAATTCTGA
The DNA here is from genome assembly GCF_018350155.1 of Leopardus geoffroyi. Lineage (NCBI taxonomy): Eukaryota > Metazoa > Chordata > Mammalia > Carnivora > Felidae > Leopardus > Leopardus geoffroyi. The sequence continues at coordinate 29,484,051 of NC_059341.1, read as the reverse complement.
TTTGAAATGCATTATTACCTTTGTTATATTAATTTGAAAGGATCAATATTTTTATAAATTTAAATCTTTCCATTTGGCAACACTGAAATTTACATTACAATATCATTTACAACTCCATTTTAATAAATTCATATAGCATAATTAACTAGTTTATCACTGAGTTAAATTACTCCCAAAATTCTCTAATTATTCTTCCTGACTGCAAAATCCAATCTCTATCCCAAAATTCATCTTTCATAAAACTGGAAGAGTAATCTTAATTAAAATACCAAATGGGAGGGCGCCTGGGTGGCTCAGTTGGTTAGGCGACCGACTTCGGCTCAGGTCATGATCTTGCAGTTTGTGAGTTCAAGCCCCGCGTCTGGCTCTGTGCTGACAGCTCAGAACCTGGAGCCTGCTTCGGATTTTGTGTCTCTGCTTCTCTCTACCCCTCCCCTGCTCACGCTCTGTGTCTCTCTGTATCTCAACAGTAAATAAACGTTAAAAAAATTATTTAAAAAAACATTAAAAATACCAAATGGATCATTCTTAATATTCTTCAATAAGTCCCCATTTCTTATTCAAAATACAAATTATTATGCCATCTATAAATGGCCTCTATCAGGCATCCTACTACTCTTCTCCTCAATCCAAAAATCCTATCATACTCAAGAACTGGAATTTCTCTGAATAGTCTTTGTTCCCTCAAGCCTTTGTCTCTACACATTCTATAGAGATCCTTCCTGTTTTCTAACCCCATATTCTCAATTACTATATCATAATTCCCATTTTATAGTACATTATGTTGGAATAGGGACATTATGTCTCAACTACGTGTTAAAAATTTCAGTTTTGAAATTAATGTTATATGTCAATTATATCTCAATTTTTTAACAAAAAATTAGAAGCCTTAGATTTAAAAAAAATTCAATATTTTTTGTCAAGTCTGTCCCTCCTATATTACATTATATTATGATATGTGCAAGAAATTTATTCAATTTATTCAAGTACAGATGGAATGTAATTATAATTACTGTTTATATTTGTATTAAGGACTTAATATCCTTAATACTTAAAAGTATGTAATTTTAACAGAAAGAACTCATGACACTATACATAGAAAAAACTAAGTGAAATTTCTATAAATTTTAAGAGTTGATGATCCTTGAAAAGAAACAGTAAATGGGAGATCACACTTGAATTTACACTTTTTAGCCCCACTGACAGGATCACTGGGCTATCCAGTCCAACCAGAGTGCATCTTAGAACTCTGCAAAGCTGGTCAAGTTATTTAATATCTCGGAGTTTCCTTTTCTAAAAATTGAATATAGTAGTCTCCCCTTATCCACAGTTTTGCTTTCTGCAGTCTCAGTTACCTATGGTCAACCATACTCTTGACTATAGTCACAAGATCAATAGTAGCCTACTACGTCACAATGCCTACGTAATTTCACCTCACTTTATTTCATCATGTGTGCATTTTATCATCTCATCACAAAAAGGATGAGTACAGTACAATAAGATTTTGAGAGAAATCACATTCATATAACTTTTACTGCAGTAATTGTTGTAATTGTTTTCTTTTATTATTAGTAATTGTTGTTAATCTCTTACTTCACCTAAGTTATAAATTAAGCTTTATCATAGATATGTATGCATGTACAAGAAAAAATATAGGATATACAGGATTTGGTATCATCCATGGTTTCAGGCATCCCCTGACAGTCTTGGAATGTATCCCTCTGGATAAGGGAGGACTACTGTAATAATAATTACTGCTAAGCATAACAAAATATGCTGTATGTGATTTGACTCACAAAACATTCAAATATGTAAAATATTTCTATTTTCTAAAAAATATGTTTGTCCTCATCCATATGATTAACCTGCCAATTGTCCACTTAGTAGATAGTTGCCTAGAGTAAATACAATCTATTTTTCTAACAAATAAAATGAAAATCACGTTAATAGAATAACAAAATATTTTTATCACTTCATCTAAACATGATTTTTTTTTAAGTACAACTCTGGCTACTGACTGCTAGTCTATATGATGTCTTTGATGAAAAAGGACCCTTTGTTCAGGCAAATGCAACTATTCAAGGGTATGCACTTGGCAAACCATGGGTTAGATTTCAAAACCCACTGGTACCTTAACCCACTCCCTTGTTTAAGGCATAATTTGTACAAAGTAAGGGCAACCTTGGGTCCAAATGGATTATTTTATCTACGTCCTTGAAATACGTTAGAATAATTATTGGAATAACGATCCTCTAAAAGGTACACAACAAACAACAAAAAGCTAGCTCACTTAAAAACTAAAAGTTTTATATGACTTGTAAAACACTTTAAAAGCATTATAATTACTTGAACAGATGGATAATAATACCAACTGATTCTATTATCCATGCTGCCTGAGGAAGCAAAACCAAATGTATTTTCACTAACTGCAAATGCCAAGTAGGGTTCAGAGAGCCATATTTGCCGTTCAGATTTCACTACTAATTTATTCTCTAACCCCAAGTTAGTCACTTTTTAGCTTCTATTGATCTCTGTAAAATGGCCTAGATCAGTGATAGTACAGACAGGCATTTTGGAGAAAGAAGATAAATTCCTTTAAAATTCTCATTAAATCCATAGACCTTATCCAGAAAAAAAAATACACTTACATAGAAAATTTTGACCTTAAATTCAGAAAAGAATAATTTTAAATGACATTAGTTGCTACAGACTAAATGTTTGTGTCCCCCCGCAAAATTCATGTGTTATAACCTAATCTCCAATGTGATGGCATTTAGAAGTAGGGCCTTTGGGAAGTGATTAGGGCATGAAGGTAATACCCTCATGAATGGTTTAGTGGCCTTATAAAAGAGGCTCCAGACACCTCCCTTGCCCTTTCTACCATGTGAAGACACAGCAAGAAAATGGCCTTCTAAGAACCAGGAATTGGGCTCTCACCAGACAACAAGTCTGCTGGTGCTTTGATCTTAGACTTCCCAGCCTCCAGAACTGTGTGAAATAAATGTTTGTTATTTAAGTCACCCATTCTTTATTATAGAAGCCTAGTATGGTCTGAATTTTTGTGATCCGCTTCCCTCCTCCCCCAACCTGCAAATTCACATGTTGAAATCCTAATGCCCAATGTGCTGGTATTAGGATGGGGGCCCTCATGAATGAGATTAATGTCCATACAAAGGAGGACTGAGAGAATGCCTTTGCCTTTCCTGTCATATGAGAAAGAACATGAAGTCTGCAACCCAGAAGAGAGCCCTCACCCCACCATGTTGACACCCTGATCTTGAACTTCCAGACCCAAGAACTGAGAAACAAATTTCTGTTTTTTATAAACTACCCATTCCCTGATATTTTGTTAAAGCAGTCCAAATGGAATAAAACACAACCCAAATGAACTAAAACACTAACTTAAAAACTTCAAATATTAACTATATAATGGGATTATAATAATTTTAAATACACAAATAAATATACTGTTAAATATACTGTTCCATATAAAATAAAATGTTAAGTATGGTAGGCAGAATTCTAATATGGCCACCATGATCTCCATCCTTGTGGTTATGCTTTGAATAATCCACTCCTTTTGACTATGGGTGGGACCTGTGACTTGTTTCTAGCCAATAGAATATAGCAAAGTGATGAGATACCACTCCTTTTATTAGACTGCATTATATAGCTAACATGACAAGATATCATTCTCATGATCATGTTACATTATATAAGACTGTCAGCAAAATAGAGAAACCGGCCTTGAGGAAAAAGCAAGCTGCCTATGGAAAGGTCTCATGGCTGAGTGCCTCAGTCCTAGGAAGGAAATGAAGTTCGCCACATCCAGTTGAGCTTGGAAGAGTAACTCAACTTACAGAATAGAATAGACCCTAGCCATTACCTTGATTGCAGTTTAGTGAGACCTTGAGCATAAGACACAGCTAAGCCTGCTCAGCCTCCTAACCCATTCAAACTGTGAGATAATACAAGTTATTTTAATAACTGAAAAATTTATGGTAACTTGTTATGCAGGAATAGAAAACAAATACCATAAAGTTGAACATTTTATATTAAACATCTCAAGTGGCCCTCTCATTTTCTTCCCAAATTTATGTTACTTGATTCTTGAACTATTCACATACACTTGTGGGACACAACTCCAGCCACTCATTAAAATGAGTGGTGTGATCCTCTGACAGTTATTATAAAAAATTAAAAAAAAGTGAACTTCCAGCAAAAAAAAAAAAGTATTCCAAAGCCAAGATGAAATAAAGGTTACTTACCTTTCATTCGATCACATAAAAAAGAGTGGACTCTATAAGTCACAATTACTGAAGAGCTTTTTCTTATTTGATTCTTACACCTCATATACCTTTTTAAGATAAATAGATACCATTTTACCCATTTTAGTAATCAAAAATATAAAGCTCAAGTAGATTAAATGAACTTCCATTGTCACAGAACTAGTAAATCACTGTTATGACTCTCAAGATGACCTTCTTTCCTCCATGATATTGTCTATAATTGAATAAACCATGGTAATTTTCATAACCTTGACTTGACAGTAAACATGTCTGGATTTACCATTTTATTTTCTGAAAAAAACTTACTGAGAAAGTCAACCAACAAGAAATATCTTAGAAATAACGTTAATACAAACATACACACAAATGTACACATAAACACATATATCCCCATGTTCACATACATACTAATGTTATCTACATATATAATTATCAGAGTGACTATTAATTAAATTTAGACGCATGGAGTATGTGTGTTACCTGAACTTGAAGCAAATCTTCTTTTACTTTAAGCTCTTTTACTAGAAACTTCTTCCTGTTATTAAAAAAGGTTTTTAAATTTATCATATTTTAAATTGCATGACTACTTTGCTTTCTTATTAGTACTTAAACCATTTTTAAAGAAATAAAATTTCTCAAAACAATCATATTTTTAAGAGACATAAAATCCATATAAGTGATAAGTAATTGAATAACATTTCTCAAGCTAACTTCTCATTGGTATGATTAAAATATGCAAGGGAGATGAGGCAAGGATTGTCAAAGTACACTGGTCATTTTTTCCCCTCTGGTCATCTTTTCTTAAGTTTTTATTTAAAGTCCAGTTAGTTGGGGCACCTGGGTGGCTCAGTCGGTTAAGCAGCTGACTTCAGGTCAACAGGATCTCACGGTTAGTGGGTCCAAGCCCCGCATGGGAATCTCCTGACAGCTCAGACCTTGGAGCTTGCTTTGGGTTCTATGTTTCCCTCTCTCCCTCCCCCTCCCCTGCTTACATTCTGTCTCTCTCTCTCACATATAAATTAACATTAAAATTTTTTTTAATACATAAAGTCCAGTTAGTTATCATAGAGTTATATTAGTTTCAGATGTACAATACAGTGATTCAATACTTCCATATAACACCCAGTGCTCTTCACAAGTGTACTCCTTAATCCCCATCATTTATTTAACCCATCCCTCCACCCACTTCCCCTCTGGTAACCACCAGTTTGTTCTCAATAGTTAAGAGTCTGTTTCTTGCTTTGCCAACAACACAAGAAACAACACATGTTGGCAAGGATGTGGAGAAAGGGGAACACTCTTGCACTGTTGATGGGAATGCAAACTGGTACAGCCATTCTGGAAAACATTATAATGGTCCCTCAAAAAGTTAAAAATAGAACTACCCTATGATCTAGCGATGGCATTACTAGGTATTTACAACGAGAGTACAAAAATACTAATCCAAAGGGATACATGGATTATCTACAATAGCTAAATTATAGAAACAGCCCGAGTGTCCATCAACTGATGAGTGGATAAAGATGATGTGATACCCCACCACCACCACATACACACATACACACACACTGGAATAATACCCAGCCATTAAAAACAATGAAATCTTTGGGAATACAAGCTGGTGCAGCCACTCTAGAAAATAATATGGAGGTTCCTCAAAAAATTGAAAATAGAACTACCCTACAACCCAGCAATTGCACTACTAGGTATTTATCCAGGGGATACCGGTATGCTGTTATAGAAGGGACACATGCACCCCAATGATTATAGCATCACTATCAACAACAGCCAAAGTATGGAAAGAGCCCAAATGTCCATCGATGGATGAATGGATAAAGAAGATGTGGTGTGTGTGTGTGTGTGTGTGTGTGTGTGTGTGTGTATATATATATATATAATGGAGTATTACTTGGCAACCAAAAAGAATGAAATCTTGCCATTTGCAACTATGTGGATGGAACTGGAGGATATTATGCTAAGTGAAGTTAGTCAGAGAAGGACAAAAATCATACGACTTCACTCATATGAGGACTTTAAGAGACAAAACAGATGAACATAAGGGAAGGGAAACAAAAATAATATAAAAACAGGGAGGGGGGCAAAGCATAAGAGACTTATAAATATGCAGAACAAACAGAAGGATACTAGAGGGGGTGTGGGAGGAGCGTTGGGCATTAAGGTAAGGGGCATTAAAGAATCTACTCCTGAAATCATTATTGCACTATATGCTAACTAATTTGGATGTAAAGTTTAAAAAATAATATTAAGTATTAGGTTCAAAAAAAAACTGATAGTGGCACCAGGAGATAACCAGAAAACTAGAGGTTATAACCAGAAAACTAGAGGATCAAACATCTCAGAGGAATACAGCAGGGAGAGAGCTCAATCTATAACATGACACCTGTTTTCAATGCCATGATATTAGACAAGTACCTGTACATTTAGATGCAATCAAAGAAGGATGGAGGTAGGGCTGGGGAAATCTTAAATTGATGGGATTTAAATTAGAAACAACCAGGAAAATCTTGAAACATATCCATTTCAAATCTTGTAATGTCTAATTCTATGGAATTAGCTAGATTAGATTTTTTGGAGGTTACAAATAGAAACAAAGAGGTTATAATTTTGTATTCATGAGTCAGAGGATTGGAAATGCTATATCTTTGTTCCCACAACTTTTTCTAAATAGACTCAACATGTTGATTTTCCACGAGAAGTTAGCTTTAGGGGCTGGCTAGCCTGGACCATAACTGCAACCTGACAATTGCCTTTGGGAAATTATTTTTTTTAATGTTTATTTTTTTTTTCAACGTTTATTTATTTTTTGGGGGGACAGAGAGAGACAGAGCATGAACGGGGGAGGGGCAGAGAGAGAGGGAGACACAGAATCGGAAACAGGCTCCAGGCTCTGAGCCATCAGCCCAGAGCCTGACGCGGGGCTCGAACTCACGGACCGCGAGATCATGACCTGGCTGAAGTCGGACGCTTAACCGACTGCGCCACCCAGGCGCCCCTAATGTTTATTTATTTTTGAGAGAGAGAGAGAGTGTGAGCAGGGGAGGGGATGAGAGAGAGAGGGAGACAAAAGATCCAAAGCAGGCTCTGTGCTGACAGCGGGGCTCAAATTCACAAAGTAGTTTGAGACCATGACTTGAGCTGAAGTTGATTGCCTAACCGACTGAGCCACCCAGGCACCCTGCCTTTTGGTAATTTAAACCGGACCTCAGAGCATCAAGAGGGGATTTTTCCTTTTTCATATGGGTCCTCCTTTATCCAGAAGTTAGTCATTAAAATCATGGCAATGTTCTATTGTTTAAGAAGATAAAAAAACTGATATTTTGGTAACTAATATATCCCAGCACCTACAGCAGTGCTTCCACAAAACAAGCTCTCAATAAATCTATGTTGAATAAATTTAAAAAAAAAGGAATGAAATCTTGCCATTTGCAACAATGTGGGTGGAGCTTAGTATTATGCTAAGTGAACTAAGCCATTCAGAGAAAGACAAGTACCATATGATTTTACTCATATGTGGAATTAAAGAAACAAAACAAATGAGCAAAAGAAAAAAAAGAAAGTAGTCATCTTTTCCTCTCTGAGACAAAGGTCAAGGCTACTTATCCAATGAATTTCTTTTCAGAATTTATAGAACTCTATAAAGATTGAATTCACAGTTTCTTTTTAAAATTATGTATTTATATTAGGGGTTTTTAAATGTTTATTTATTTTTGAGAGAGAAAGAGAGACAGAGCATGAGTGAGGGAGGGGCAGAGAGAGAGGGAGATACCAAATATGAAGCAGGCTCCAGGCTCTCAGTTGTCAACACAGAATTCGATGCAGGGCTCAAACTCATGAACCGTGAGATCATGACCTGAGCGGAAGTGGGACACTTAACCAACTGAGCCACCCAGGCACCCCGTATTAGGGTTTGACTAAAGCAAATTCAAAATGCAAAAAAAAATTATATTACTAAAGAGATATTCACTTAAAAAGGCCACTTTACAATAATCCACATGCATAAAAAATAGATCATTCCTTTCACAAAATAAGTATAATAAAAAAAAAAAAAAAAAGAATAGCCCAGACTGAGGAGTTAATATACAAATCACAAATCACTAGCTAAACCATCAAGGAAATAATGTAAATCCTCTGTCCCTAAAGTGATTTAATTCTGTTTACTTATTCCTGACTATTTAGTTCATTCTCCTAACCTACCTTTAATTCTTTGTTCTTCCTTTCCCAGCCCTCTTCCTCCATCATATCCTGGTCTGCTTATAAAACTATGGTATTATGTAGTGTTACATTTTTTAGAAACCTGTTAAAAGTTATGTTTATATGACCTCAAATTGTTTGTATAAAATGAAAATGTAAATTAACAAGGAAAAAATATAAACATGTAGCTTTATATCTTACTCTTCTGTATCCTCAGATTTTCTTTTGTCTTTTTTCTTCTCCATTTTTATAGTTTTCTTTGTTCGATCATATGTAGACTTTGCTTTCTGTGTAATTTTATATAAGCCAGAAACAAACAGTTAATGAGACAATAATTAGAGGGAAGTAAAAGATAATATGCATTACTAACATTTCCATTTTACTTTGAGAATCACTATACTATGTTTCAAGAAAAATTATCTAAAAAGAAGCACAACAAAATTAAGGATACAATCAGAATGCTTGTTATGGTACTCTACTGAATGTAAGTTGTATATAAGTTAATACATATCAAAAGAAGTAAATTCCCCTGACAAATTACAGCCAGGTCTTCTCTAATATATACATATCTTCCTGAAAATCATCTATGAAAACTCATGCACTAAAAACTGCAGGATATATGAGAAAAATGAGGTAAGGTGCCCAGCATGCAACAAACATTGTGAATGATACATTTTTTAAAAATAGAAACCTAATAAAAACAGTTCCATTTTACAAAGTTAGATGATTTGAGAAACACATAGTATGAGATATATAGTTCTTTATTTTGAGAAAGACATGAGGTGTGTTTGTGGAAGTGATCATCGAATAGGTTGCAAATTGTTATCGTGTAGTTTGGGAAGAAGGATTATCTGAAATCACATAAAAAGTTGTAGTGACAGATGTGGACTGGTGTGGTACACTACAAACATGGTGAACGAATACAGTGTGCAGAGTCTGCTTTCTCCTTTTACCTAGTACTTTTAGCAGATGAATTTGTGCATAAACACATGTAAAATTCATATTATGTTCAAATTGTTTGTGTTAGAACAAATTTGCATTTCAAAACAAATATTACAGCAGAATAACCACATATTTTAAAGTATTATTGAATGACTATGTAGTACTAGATTATTTTATACAAGAAAGTTGAGAAAAAAATTAACAATTAGATTACTGAAATTTGTAGATGAGCTTAATAATAGAGACCTATTAAGGCATTAGGTGTTTATTTCCTGTTTTATACAACAACTCCCAAAAGATACAACTTCACTATAGTGGCAAAGTTCTCACAAGTTAAACACAAAGTGTAATAATCCTCATAAAATATGAAAAAACCAGTATAATAATGAATTGCAATGGAATTCTTAAGGTCTCCAGGTAACTTTCTAGTTTAAATATGAGTTTTGGGATGTATTTCTTATACAGAAAAATCTAATATACATTGGCCATCAAAAATACCTTAAAAATGAAAGGAAAAAAGACTAAAAGTAATGAACAGATCATCAGTTAGTTGTGAGAAAATTTCAAGTGGACAAATATACTTGTAATTTCAGTACATAATGGAGAGAAGAAGTGAGCAAAGAAAATAAATATTTGAAGAAACAATGGACAAATTTTACTTTCAAATTTGACAAAACTTTATGCTCACAAACCCACAAAAAATATAAGGAAAACTAGTTCTAAGACATATGATAATAAAATTATAAGCATTGATGAGGATAAAATCTTAAAAGCAGAGGAGGAAAATAGATTATATATAAAATAAAGTGGACAGCAGACTTTACACAAACACTGCAAGCCAGAAGATAAAAAAGAAACTCTTTAAAGTACTAGAAGAAAAGAACCAGCCAACCTAGAATTCTTTGTCCAGAGAAAATATGTTTTAAAACTGAATACAAAAGAAAAAAGTTTTTTCAGAAATCAAAAAGTTGAAAGAATGAATCAGCTGCAGACCTGAACAACAATAACAAAAATTATGAAGAATCCTTTAAGCACAAGAAAAATGACACTAGACAGAAATAAGGAAATATACAAATTAAAGACCAACATAAATGATAATAAAATGAGTAAATAAATATAAAGACTGTTTTCCTTATTATTTAAATCTCTTTTAAAGGTAATAGTTTACAGCTAAACTAATAACAATGTGTTGCGCAGCTTATACCATAGGTAGTAAAATGTATGAAAATAGTGGTACTCAGGCTGGAAAAGGACAAACACATTATCTTAAGGTTCTTAAGTACAGTCTTAAAGGTTCTTAAGTAAAGTTTTAAAACAAGACTGTAAACGCTTTACTATAAAGCAAGCAATTGAGCAGCAAATTAAAAAGTAATAAAGATTTTGTTACCTGGAAGTGTGGTGCTATTGTAACATATAACTAAAAACGTAGAAGTGGTTTCAGAATTGGGAAGTAGGCAGAGGCTGAAAGAATTTTATAGAGCATGAAAAAAATATTTAGCAAATTATGAAAAGAAGAAAAATATTTTAACCTGATAAACAATATTGAAAGAGAAAGAAAGAGCAGGCTGAATGATCATAGAAACAAGAATATTTCCTTTTAAAATCAGGAACAAATGAAAAATACCTACTCTCATCATGTCTATTCAATATCATTCTAGAGGTCTTTGCCAGTTTAGCCAGGCAAGAAAAAGAAATAGTATTACAATTGGAAAGCAAGAAAATTTAGGCTATTATTAGTCACATATACTTTGGATACAAAATTAAGTAAACAAAATTTATTACACTTCTCTAATGACAGTTTAAAAATATTTTTTAAAAGATAGCAATTAAAATAGCATAAAAATCTGAAACATTTATACTTTATACAGCAAGGCTGTCATTCAGAATAAAAGGAGAGATAAAGATTTTCCAAGACAAGCAAAAACTAAAGGAGTTTTGTGAACGCTAAACCAGCTCTACATGAAATGCTAAAAGGGACTCTTTGAGTAGGAAAGAGAGACCAAAAGCAACAAAGACTAGAAAGGAACAGAGACAATCTATAGGAACACTGACTTTACAGGTAATACAATGGCACTAAATTCATACCTACCAACAATGACTGAATGCAAATGGACTAACTGCTCCAATCAAAGACATAAGGTATAAGAATGGATACAAAAATAATACCTATCAATATGCTGCTTACAAGAGACTCATTTTAGAACCAAAGACATTTCCAGATTGAAAGTGAGGGTACAGAGAACCATTTTTCTTGCTAATGGATTTCAAAAGAAAGGTGGAGTAGCCATACTTATATCAAACTCAATTTTAAACGAAAGACTGTAATAAGAGATGAAGAAGGGCACTACATTATAATAAAGGAGTCTATCCAACAAAAAGATATACCAATTTTAAATGTTTATGCTCCCAATTTGAAATCAGCAAAATATATTAGTAAAAAAACACTCAAAGAAACTCATTGATAATAATACAAGAATAGTAGGGGACTTTAACAACACACTTACAACAATAGACAGGTATGTAAGCAGAATACCAACAAGGAAACAATGGCTTTGAATGGCATACTGGACAAGATAGACTTAAAAGATATATTTTAAGACATAAAAGAGTACTTCATCCTAAAGCAGAAGAATACAAATTCTTTTAAAGTGTACACAGAACATTCTCCAGAATTGATCACATACTGGGTCACATATCAGCCCTCAACCAGTAGAAAATATTGAGATCCTACCATGGGTATCTTCAGACTGCACAATGCTATGAAACTTGATATCAACCACAGGAAAAATTTTGGAAAGACCACAAACACATGGAGGTTGAAGAACATTCTAGTAAAGAATGAATGGGCTAACCAGGAAATTAAAGAAGAAATAGGGGTGCCAGGAGGCTCAGTCAGTTAAGCACCCAACTTCAGCTCAGGACATGATCTTATGGTTCATGAGTTTGAGCCCTACATCAGGCTCTCTGCTGTCAGTCAGCACAGAGCCCACTTCAAATATTCTGCCCCATCTCTCTCTGCCCCTCCCCTGCTCCAGCTCACTCACTACCTCCCTATCTATCTCTCTCTCAAATAAAAAAATAAAACATTAAAGAAGAAATTAAAAAATGCATGGAAGCAATGGAAATGAAAACACAACAGTCCAAAACCTCTGGGATGCAGCAAAGGTGGTCATTAACAGGGGAGAAGATAGCAATACAGCTTTTACCCAAAAAGCAAGAAAAGTCTCAAATACACAATCGAACCTTACACCTAAAGGAGCTGGAAAAAGAGCAGCAAATAAAGCCTAAAACAAACAGAAAAAGGTAAATAATAAAGATTAGAGCAGAAATAAATGAAATAGAAATTTAAAAAAAACATTAGAACAGATCAACAAAACTAGGAGCTAGTTCTTTGAAAGAATTAACAAAATCAATAAATCCCTAGGCAGGCTTATTAAAAAGCGAGAGAGAGAGAGAGAGAGGGAGGGGGGGAGAAAGGACCCAAATAAATAAAACCTCAAAAGAAAGAGACATCATGACCAAACACCACAGAAGTACAAACAAGTAAAAGAGATTATGAAAAATTATATGCCAACAAATTAGGCAATCTGGAAGAAAATGGATAAAATTCCTAGAAACATATAAACTACCAAAACTGAAACAGGAAGAAATATAAAATTTGAAAAGACCCATAACAAGCAAAGAAATTGAATTAGTAATCAAAAATCTCCCAATGAACAAGAGTCCAGGGCCAGATGGCTTCCCAGGGGAATTCTATCAAACAGTTAAAGAGTTAATACCTATTTTTCTCAAACTGTTCCAAAAAATAGAAATGGAAGGCAAACTTCCAAACTCATTATATTAGGCAGGCACTACCTTCATTCCAAAACCATGCAAAGACCCCACTGAAAAGGAGAATTACAGGCCAATATCCCTGCAGAACACAGATGCAAAAATTCTCAAAAAGATACTAGTAAATCAAATACAACAGCACATACAAAGCATCATTCACCATGATCAAGTGGGATTTATTCCAGGGCTGCAGGGTTGGTTCAATATTTGTAAATCAATCAACATGATACATCACATTAATAAGAGAAAGGATAAGAACCATATAATCTTCTCAATAGATGCAGAAAAAGCATTTGACAAAATAAAGAATCTATTCTTGATAAAAGCCCTCAAGAAAGTAGGGATAGAAGGAACATACTTCAACATCATAAAGGCCATATATGAAAGACCCACCACTAATATCATCTCAATGGGGAAAAACTGAGAGATTTCCCCCTAAGTTCAGTAACATGACAGGGATGTCCACTCTCAACACTGTTCAACATAGTACTGGATGTCCTTGCCTCATTTTCTTAAAGAAGAAAAGGCATCCGAATTGGCTAGGAAGAAGTCAAACTTCCACTCTTAGCAGATGACATGATACTCTATGCAGAAAACCTGAAAGACTCCACCAAAAAATTGCTAGAACTAATACATGAATTCAGCAAAGTTGCAGGATACAAAATCAATGTACAGAAATCGGTTGCATTTCTGTACACCAGTAATGAAGCAACAGAAACAGAAATCGAGAAATTGATCCCATTTACAATTGCACCAAAACCCATAAGATACCCATTAATAAACCTAAGCAAAGAAGCAAAAGATCTGTACTCTGAAAATTAAGGAACACTTGTGAAAGAAACTGAAGACACAAAGAAATGAAAAACTATTCCATGCTCATGCACTGGAAGAACAAACATTGTTAAAATGTCCATACTATCCAAAGCAATCTACACATTTAATGCAATCCCTATCAAAGTACCACCAACATTTTTCACAGTGCTAAAACAAACAATTCTAAAACTTGTATGGAACCGCAAAAGACCCCAACCATCCAAAGTAATGTTGCAAAGAGAAAAAAAAGAAAAGAAAGAAAGAAAAAGCAAAGTGGGAAGCATCACAATTCCAGACTTAAAGCTGTACTACAAAGCTGTAATCATCAAGACATTATGGTACTGGCACAAAAACAGACACATAGATCAATGGAACAGAATAGAAAACCCACAATGGACCCACAACTGTATGGTCAACTAATCTTTGACAAAGCAGAAAAGAATAATCAATGGGAAAAAAGATAGTCTCTTCAGCAAATGGTGCTGGAAGAATGGACCACTTTCTTACACCATACACAAAAATAAATTGAAAATGGATGAAAGACCTAAATGTGAGACAGGAAACCATTAAAATCCTAGAGGAGAAAACAAATGGTGTTGGGAAAACTGGACAGTGACATGCAGAAGAATGAAACTGGATCACTTTCTTACACTATACACAAAAATTCAAAATGGATGAAAGATCTAAATATGAGAAAGGAAACAAAGTCTTGGAGGAGACACAAGCAGGAACCTCCTTGACCTCACCCGTAGCAAGGTCTTAGTACACACATCACCTGAGACAACAGAAACAAAAACAAAAATAAACTACTGGGCCTTCATCAAGATAAAAAGCTTCTGCACAGTGATGGAGACAATCAACAAAACTAAAAGGCAATTTACAGAATGGAACAAAATATTTGCAAATGACATACCTGATAAAGGCTTAGTAGCCAAAATGTATAAAGAACTTATAAAACTCAATAGCCAAAATAAATAATCCAGTTAAAAAATGGGCAGAAGACATAGACATTTTCCAAAGAAGACATCCAGATGGCCAACAGACACATGAAAAGATGCTCAACATCCCTCATCATCAGGGAAATACAAATCAAAATTACAATGAGGTACCACCTCATATCTGTCAGAATGGCTAAAAATAACAACATAAGAAACAACAGGTGTTGGTGAGGATGCAGAGAAAGGAGAACCCTCTTGCATTGTTGGTGGGAATGCAAACTGGTGCAGCCACTCTGGAAAACAGCATGGAGGTTCCTCAAAAGTTAAAAATAAAACTACCTTATGACCCACTATTTACACTACTAGATATTTATCCAGAGAATACGAAAATAGGAATTCAAAGGGATACATGCACCTCTATCATCAACCAAGAGCCAAATTATGGAAAGAGCCCAAATGTCCACTGACTGATGAATGAATAAGGAAGATATGGAGTGTGTGTGTGTGTGTGTGCATATATATATATATATATATACATATATATACATATACATATGCATACACATATATATACATATATATATACACACACACCCCATATCTATATATAGCATATCTATATGTATATGTATATGTATATCTATATCTAGATAGATATAGATATAGATGATATAGATTAGATATAGATATAGATATAGATATAGATATAGATATATACAGTGCAATATTACTCAGCCATTAAAAAAGAATGAATTCTTGCCATTTGCAACAAGACAGTATTATGCTAAGCAAAATAAGTCAGAGAAAGAAAAATACCATAGGATTTCACTCATATGTGGAACTTAAGAAACAAAACAAAGGATCATGGGTTAAAACAGAGAGAGGAAAACTAAGAAACAGACTCTTAACTATAAAGAACAAACTGATGGTTACCAAAGAGGAGGTGCGTACAGGACAAGTTAAATAGGTGATGAGGACTGAGCGCACTTGTGATCAGCACCAGGTGTTGCATGTAAGGGTTAAAGCACTAAATTGTACAGCTTAACTAATATACTTTATGTTAAATAACTAGAATTTTTAAAAACCTTTAAAAAATAAAATATATTTGAAAAATCTAATTTGTTGATATTTTAACAAATAAATATTTGGCCTAGGAATGTCTTGTGGAATGTTTAAATGTCTGTTTTTCATAGTATCTGGTTTTAATAGCTAATATAGTAATTTAGAAAATAGTGTTATTTTACTTTCACAGCATAGCTATTATCTATAATTAATATCAAAAATGTGTTATAAAACATTTAAATATATCTTTGATGTCTGTCCTACAATAATAAGGCTTTTTAGGTATTCTTCCATTTTCAGACACTAAAATTGAACTAACCTCTGTAGTCTTCAACTTTTGTAGTTCATTTTCCAGCACCAATTTCTCCTCTAATAACACTTGGAAATTACTTTGCATTTCTTTGTATTTCTAAAAACAAAGAATATAATTTTAATAATAATGAAAATCATACAGGGGCACCTGGGTGGCTCAGTAGGTTGAGTGCCAGACTTCAGCTCAGGTCATGATCTCACTGTTCCTGAGTTCGAGCCCCATGTTGGACTCTGTGCTGACAATGCAGAGCCTGCTTTGGACTCTCTGTCTCTCTCTCTCTCCAAATGACAATGACTCTCTCTCCCCCTCCCTCTCAAAAATAAATAAATATTTTTTAAAAAGAAAATCATATGTTTCATCACACAGAAGCTATTTGGGCACTTAATTATTAAAGTAAGAAAGTCTCCATGAACTCATGAAATAATGAACCATTGATATTAATCTGCATAATGAACTACAATTGGGGCTGAAAGAGGAGCTAGAAGTAACAATAAATGGAAATGTAGAAGAACATGGGGTATTATAGTTCAATATTTTAGAAGTGAAGTGTTTTTGAGTGACAATAAGGTCTAGTAAAATAAAAAAAGACAAAGCTTTCCAGCTCACATATACATAGAAATTTCTTGAATAAACTGAGGAAGCACTAAGCCTTTATTGAAGATTATGCATCCTGACAATTTCTAGACTCTACTAATATTTTCACAGGCAGAGTGCAATTTCAAACTGAGAGTACTATACTTACCTCCTCTAACAAACCTTGATCATTCATAGCTCTGAAAAACAAACCAAAAATATCTGTATTATCATTTTATATTCATATTTTTATTTATGTAACATACTTATATATTTTCTTTGAAAAAATTTAAAATAATATAAATAATGTTAGAATACACCTTGACCAATATTCCAAAAATCCAGTGCTCTCTCTAGAGATATTATTAGATTTCTGTGTACCTTTTCAGAACCTGTTCAATACATTTATATAATACTACATATATCTATTTGATTCTATAATTTTTGTTAGTGGGTTGGGTGACTTTTTCATGTAAATTACAGCAATGTATATATTGTCCTAAACTTATTATTTTCACTTCACACAATGTCTGAGATCTATTTATATTGGTAAACATAGATGTATCTCACTCCTTTTAAGTACCACTTCTTATTCCATAGCAGGATTTAGCAAACTTTTTCTATAAAGAGCCAGATAGTAAATATTTTAGACTTTACAGGCCAGATGAACTGTCACCACTGCCCAACTCTGCAAAACCAGGCATAAATGATAGGTAAATGAAAGGACTTGGCTAGATTTGACTCATGGGCTGAAGTTTGCCAAAAACTGTTCCAAGCTATGGGTAAACTATAGATTTTTATTTTGGACAAATGAGTTACTTATTATAATCCAAATTTTTTAAAGCTTTAAGATATAATTAACATACCCTACAATTCACTCATTTAAAGTATACAACTCAATGG
This sequence comes from Leopardus geoffroyi, assembly GCF_018350155.1. NCBI lineage: Eukaryota > Metazoa > Chordata > Mammalia > Carnivora > Felidae > Leopardus > Leopardus geoffroyi. The sequence continues at coordinate 29,466,175 of NC_059341.1, read as the reverse complement.
TTTTTCATATATTCACCAAGTTGAGCAACTATTACCACTATTTAATTTTAGAACATTTTGATTACCTCAAAAAGAAACCCTGTACCAATTAGCAGTCACTCCCTATTCTTCCCAACACTGTCCCCAAACCTGGCAGGCACTAATCTAATTTCCTATATCTATAGATTTGCCTATTCTGGATATTTCATACAAATAAAATTATATGTGGTCTTTTGAAACTGGTTTATTACACTTACTGTACTGTTTTCAAGATTCATCCATGTTGTAGCATATATCAGTACTATGTTCCTTGGTATTGCCAAATATTATTCCATTGTACACATTTGATTTATCCATAATCCATATAGGCATTTAGATTATTTCCACTTTGGGGCTATTATGAATAATGCTACTATGAACATCCATGTACAAGTTTTTGCTTGTACATATGTTTTCCATCTCTCAGGTATAAACCTAGGAACAGAATTGCTGGGTCATATATTGACATTGTATTTAACATTTTAAGGAACTGACAAACTGGTTTCCATAGCAGACACACCACTTCAATTCCCACCAGCAACGTATAAGGGTCCCAATTTCTCTAAATCCTTGCCAACAATTGTTATTGTCATCTTTTTTTGTTACAGCCATCCTAATCGGTGTGAAGTGGTATATCATTGTAATTTTTATTTGAAATTCCCTAAAGGCTAATGATGTTCAGCATCACTTCATGTGCTTATCGGCCATTAGTATATCTTGCTTCAGAAAATGTCTTTTCAGATTATTTGTCCATTTTTAAATTGTGTTATTTATCTTCTTATTATGCAGGTATAAGAATTCTTTATATACTCTAGATACAAGTTCCTTATCAAATATATGATTTGCGAATAGTTTTCACATTCTAGGTGTTGTCTTTTCATATGCTTAATGTATCATTTGCAGTACAAAGGTTTTTAATTTTATGAAAGTCAACTTATCTATTTTCTTCTCTTTTGTTGGTTGTACTTTTGGTGTTCTATTTAAAAAACCATTACATTACTCAACGTCACAAAGATTTATTCCTGTGTTTCTTCTAAAAGGCTCTTTTGCATATAGATATCCAGTTGCCCAAGTACCAATTATTAAAAAGACTATCCTTTCCACAAATGATATATCCAATAAAGGATTAATATTCAAAATATATAAAGAACTTATACAAGTCAACACCAAAAAATATATAATCTGATTTTAAAATGGGCAAAGTACATGAATGACATTTTTCCAAAGACATAAGCATAGAAAACTGACACATGAAAAGATGTTCAACATCACTAATCATCAGGGAAATGGAAATCAAAACCACGATTAGATATCACCTCACATCTGTTAGAATGGCTAAAATCAAAAACACAAGAAATAACAAGTACTGATGAGGATGTAGAGAAAAAAAAAACCCTTGTGTACTTTTGGTGGAATGCAAGCTGATGTAGCCACTGTGGAAAACAGTATGGAGATTCCTCAAAAAATTAAAAATAGAGCTATCTTACAATCCAGTAATTACACTACTGGGTATTTAACCAAAGAATACACAAATACTAATTTGAATAGTAGATGCACCCCTATATTTATTGCAGCATTATTTACAATAGCCAAACTATGGAAGTAGCAAAGTCTCTACCAATAGATAAATTGATAAAGAAGACATTTGTACATGTACATATACACACATACAGTGGATTATTCAGCCATATAAAGAATGAAATCCTGCCATTTGCAACAACATGGATCTAGAAGGTACAGTGTTAAGTGAAAGTCAAAGACAGATACCATATGATTTTACTCATGTGGAATTTAAGAAACAAAATAAATAAACAAAGGGAAAAAAAGAGAAAGAAACAAACCAAGAAACAAACCCCTAAATATAGAGAATAAACTGGTGGTTACCAGAGAGGAGGTGGGTGGGTAAATGGCTGAAATAAAGGGGATTAAGAGTACCCCGAGTAATGTATAGAATTACTGAATCATTATATTGTACACCTGAAACTAATATAACACTGTATTTTTATTATACTTGAATAAAAAATTAAAATTAAAATATTTTTAAAAGACTATTAAAAAATTAATTGACCATAAATGTAAGGGTTTATTTCTGGACATTCAAGTTTATTCCATTGATGTATGTAGGTATAACTTTATGCCAGTACCACATTGCCTTGATTACTACAGCCCCGTATTAAGTTTTAAAATTAGTTAAATGTGAATCCTTCAACTTTGTTCTTCTTAAGATTTCTTTGGCTCTTCTGGATTCCTTGTATTTCCACATGAATTTTAGGATCAGCTTGTCAGTTCATGCAATAAGAAAGCTGGCATTTTGAAAGAGATTGCATTGAATCTCTAGATCAGTTTGGGGAACACTGCCATTTTAAGATTATTAAGTCTAACAGTCCATGAAAATGGAATGTCTATCCATTTAACTAGGTCTTCTTTAAGTTCTTTCAATGATGTTTTGTAGTTTTCAGTGCACAAGTCTTACACTTCTTTTGTTAAATTCATTCTTGTTGTCTTTGGTGGTATTTTAAATGGATTTTTTTTTTTAATTTCACTTTTGGAATGTTTATCATTAGTGTATTAGATTCCTGGGGCTGCTGTAACAAAGTATCACAATCTGGGTAACTTAAAACTACAAATATTTTATGCTCTCACAGTTCTGGAGACTACAAATCTAAAATTCAGTTCTTAGGGCCATGCTCCTTCTAGAACCTCTAGAGGAGAATCCTTGTTTGCCTCTTTCAGCTCCTAGTAGTGCCTGGTATTCTCCGGATTGTAGTAGCACAAATCCAATCTCTGCCTCCGTAACTTCTTCCCTCTTTCTATACTGTCTTCTCCAATTATTACAAGGATACCAGTCATATTGGATTAAGGGCCCATCCTACCCCAGTATGACCTCATCTTAACTAATTATGTCTACAATGACCTTATTTAAAAATAAGTTCAGGGGCACCCTGGTGGCTCAGTCAGTTGAGCGTCCTACTCTTGGTTTCAGCTCAGGTCATGATCTCACAGTTGGTGAGTTTCAGCTCCACGTCAGGTTCTGTGCTGATAGTGTGGAGCCTGCTTGGGATTCTCTCTCTCCCTCTCTCTGACCCTCCCCTGCTAACTCTCTCTGTCTCTCTCTCAAAACTAAATAAACTTAAAAAATTAATTAATTAGTTAATTAATTAATTCAATATGAGGTGCTGGGAGTTAGAGCTTCAACATAATTTTGGCAGGGGGAGCAATTCAACCCATAACAGTTAGTATATAGAAATACAATTGATTTTTATTTATGAATCTGGTGTAATGCAAAAGATGAATTCATTTGTTTCTTCAAATCGTTTTTAGCAGATCCCTTAAGATTTTCTATACACAAGATCATGACATCTACAAGAAGTAGTTTTACTTCTTCCTTCCCGATATGAACACCTTTCACTCCTTGTCTTCTCTAATTGCCCTGGATAGAACTTGTACTACAATGATGAATAGATGTGGTGAGATGTCCTGTCTTGTTCCTGATCTTAGAATTTATTAAGTCCTTCACCATTAAGTATAGTGTTAGCTATGGGTTTTGGTAGTAGTTAGCCTAGATCAGATTAAGGAAGCACTCTTCTGTTCCTAGTTTGTGAAGTATTCCTATCATGAAATGCTTGTATTTTGTCAAATGCTTTTACTTTGTCTAGTAAGCTGATCATGTGATCTTTTTTCTCCTTCATTCAATCAGTATTGGGTATTACATTAATTGATATTTGCATTTAAAACCAACTTTACATTCCTGGGATAAATTCTACTTGCTTGTGGTGTGTAATCCATTTTATATAATACTGGATTCAATTTGCTAGTGTTTTGCTGAGAACTTTGGCATTCATATTCACAACATATTGGTCTACAGTTTTCTTTTCTTGTGATAGTATTGTCTGATTTTGATGTTACAGTAATTAGTAATTGGAATATAATAACATTCTTGTCTCACAAAATAAGTTAAGTGTTAACTCCTCTTCTACTTTTTGGAAAAGCTTGTGAAGGGATGGTATTAATTCTTCTTTAAATATTTGCTAGTATTCACCACTGAAGCCCTTTGGCTTGAGCATTTCTTGGTGGAAACTAAATTAAGTACTAATTAATTCTTTTCGCTTGTTAAAGTTCCATTCAGATTTTCAAGTTCTTCTTGAATCAATTTAGTTTGTGTCCTTCTAGAAATTTGTCCATATCATGTAAGTTATTTAATTTGTTGTCATACAGTTGTTTATAGTATTCTCATATAATCCTTTTATCATAGATTATTGGGCCATACTCCTACTAACAAAAATTGGAATTCTATTTTTTTGCTATTGTCACAAGCATATGATAAGTTCCTTTTTACATATGTCTCCTTGAACATATTCCTTTATCTAAGATAGATTTAAAACTCTATTTTTTAAGTAAATTTTGCTAAATTGTCCTGGAAAATGGGCAATTCCTATTGTACTGATTTTTTAAAAGTATTCATTGTACTACATCTCCATCACGATTTGTTATAGGAAAATGTTTACTTGTTAAACCAATGGCAAAAAAAAATACATCACTGCTGTTTTGCTTTGTATTTCATTAATCACAAGTCAGACTGAGTATCCCCTAAAACATTTATTGGCCACTTTTTTTTGTTTCTTCCTTAAATTATCTATAAGCTTTGCCTATTTTTTTTTAAGTTTATTTATTTTGAGAGAAAGAGAGAGACACCATGAGTCGGGGAGGGGCAGAGACACAGGGAGAGAGAGAAAATCCCAAGCAAGTTCCACACCATCAACACAGAGTCCAATGTGGGGCTCGAACCCATGAAACCATGAGCAGAAACCAGAGTCCAAGGCTTAACCGACTGAGCCACCCCAGGTGCCCCTGCTTTGCCTATTTTTTAGGATTTTTTTTGCCTTTTTTAAGAATTATATATTCCTATTATCACTCCACTCTATTGTACATGCACAAACATTTTCTCACAGTTCACTGCTTATCTTTTAACTTTGATTCCTTTTGAATAAGATGTTTTTAATTTTGATAGAGTAAAATGCCTTCCCTATATGTACGGTTTTGTTTTCTTACATTTAGGGCTGTAATCAACATTAGATTCAGTTTTTTGAAGGTGTGAAGAAAAATCTGTCATTATGTTTTGGCCAAATGGATACTTTTACCTTGCCAGTGCCCTGCCTGGACACTATGACTCCTCCTTCTTTGATATAACTACAACTACCTGTGATACATGTACGGGGCTACACCTTGAAAAGCAAGACAGTCTACTACCCTTACTTCTGACCCCTATGTCTCATTAGAAAGAAAACCTCATGACGGATTTCTTAATGGGCCTATTTGCCTTCAGGACCACACATGATCCTGGCGATGGGCAATGTCCTCACCAATGTTGACATTCGCAACACTGGACACCAGCTCTCAGCACTCTGTTCACCAAAGAGGTATTATGCCTTCACAAACCATCCTATTATCCAATCTCTAATTGGAATCCCAATTTTTCCCACAATTGAAGAAAGAACTTTTCAAGGTCCACTGGGTCTATGCTTGCTTTTCCCCTTCCCAATATCCACAGACCAACACCTAGATAGTGAAGTGACCAGACCCTGAAGAATAAGTCTATTAGCTTCCCAAAAGACCAGGATAATTGCCCTGTCATGCTAGTGTATAATTCACACACAATAATGAAATACACTCCTTTTTCCTATGTTATCCTATATTAACATGCTCATCACTGAGCACCTCAGTAGCCCCCGCCTCCGTTTTCTGGGAACTACCAGAATCAATATACCCCTCTGAATCAATATAATTTCTGAGAGAGCTCATAGGACCATAAGTCTTTAACTACAGTTGATTGGTCAGTTCAGAAATAGGAACCTGTCTCCAAGTTGCACCAATGATTTTCTCACCTAGGACTTTTAGATTTGGAAAATCCAAATACTATCTTTCAAAGTGACTGAAAGACTAAACCTTAGGAATTGCCAGCAATCATGGATTCCCACCTATAGGCAAAAAATAAACAAAAAAGAAAATAGAAAGAAAGAAGAGATATGCACTAGAAGAAAATGAAGCTCATGTAAAGAGGAAAAAACAGTATCTTCAAAGTGTTCAAGTTCTGGTTTATAACTGTTTCTGAGATTGAGCCATAGTGCTGTTGTGAGGTTCAGTAAATCTTTTGCTCGGACTAATCTGAGTTGGGATTTTGTCCCAAGCACTCAGTCACATGGTAGAAGTTCAACAGAGAATGTTCTAAAAGTTTTAGTATAGTTTTAGCTTTAATGACCTCAGAAATATAAATGCTACAGACTTACAAAAAAATTAAACCTTTGAAAGTTTAATTATTTCCATTTCTTTAATATACTTAGTTTTGTGAACTTTGAACAATAAATTAATTTGTTGCAGTCCCTCTGAATACGGAAAATGCTGACCTAAACAAAAAACTTTAACTGAAAAAAAAGTTTAATTATTATTCAGAATTTTTAAATAAGTGTGAAAGAAACATATATAATCAAATTTCAAAATGTTTTTTGAACAATTGTATCATTATAGTTCTGAAGTTATTAAAGTTTAAAACTATGCTAAGACTTTTGCCACACCCTATATTTAACAGAATTTTCAAGGATGTGACTGTAACAAGTTGTTAAAGGAAGCATTTACAGAGATCCTAAGCTCCCAGTAATAGTAATAGGTGAGGCAGATGACCATTTGCACTTAAAAAAAGTTGGCAGCCAAGAAAGTACACTAAAACCTTTCACTGATATAGACAATATAAAAGGGTTAGGAAAGAAGATTTAGAAAGGGTATTTCTCTGCAGGTAGCTATTGGGTGTCTTGAGCCATATCCAAACCCCTGAGAGGAGAATATGCTTGCCCTGATCTCAAGCCTAGTGAGAGGCACTATAAGAAGAATGCTTAGAAAATTTGGTATGTGTTATCTGTAATTATGGCAAAAGAAGGCAGTGACAGTCAAGTAAGACTTTTCCTATATACATTACCTTTATTTCCTCCCTTCCCAAAAACATGGAGAACAGAAACTGTAATTAGTTAGTCAGAAAGGAGGTAATGAAAAAGAAAAGCTAATCATAACCCCCAGGAGGCACCAGCTGGGATACTGGATGAGGGGAAAGGGAGAAAAGTCTTAACTTTGAATAAAAATTAAAATATTGACTGTAATATTTGACATAGAATTTTAATTTCCCAATTTGTACAGTGTTTCTAAATTAAATTTAAATTAATTATTAGTTAAAAGTGATCAAAAAAGTCGTGGTCCTACCTCACTTTTTGTCCTGGAGCAGGAGGAAAATGAGCCCCAATTAGCAAATATAAATGAACCCAAAGTGTCCAAATAAAAATTCCTTTGTGATTTCATTCTACAAGACATGCTTTTTCAACATACCAATTTTGTAACTAATATAATCTTAGCCACCTGAAAGAACTATAGGTAATCCACAGTGACTATTTCTGGTTCCTCATATATGTGAAATCATGTAACTTTGCCTTCTTGTGACTGGGTTATTTTACTAAGTATAATGTCCTCAAGATTCATTCATGTTGTACCATATGTCAGAATTTCTTTCTTTTTAAGACTAAAAAATATCCCATTGTATGTATATATCACATTTTATTTATCTATTTACCTGTTGGACACTTGGGTTGCTTCCACCCTTTGCTATTGTAAATAATGCTACAGTAAACATGGGTGTATAAATATCTTTGAGACCCTGATTTCAATTTTCAGGGCATATATCTAGAAATGAAATTACTGGATCATAGGGTAATTGTACTTTAATTTTTTTTTTTTAGAAACTGACACACTGTTTTCTATTGTGGCTATACAATTTGAAATTCTACATGATTATAATTAAAAATTTTTTAATTATACATATCATAAAAGTTTATATAAGAACACCAAACTTTTTTAACAATCTTGTTTCCAATTTTTTAAAATAAATGTATACTCATTTTCATAATTAGGAAAAGGAGTTATTTTAAAAGCTTACCTCTCCAACATATGTGACTGTTTTTCAAACATTTTCAACATGACATTCAATCGGTTAGTCAGTGAACAAGCAGTTGCTATTGTGAAAAAAAGGGAAAACATTCAAAGGTATTACAAATGGCTGAATTTATACCTCTAGGCTGATATAAATCACTGCTATATGTGTGAGAACTAGACAAACATGAAGACACAGCAAAGTCACAAGTGTATCCAAAGAACAAAATGCTTATGATAAAAATAGTTTCCATTTTATTAAATACCCAATATGTCACTTTGCTACTTTACATTCTTTTAATCTTCAAAATAACCAAAAAAGAAGATATTCTTACCATTTTCAAATAAATAAATTGAGCCTCAGAGAGGTTAAAGCTATGATCAAAACTATGCATCTATTAAGTGACAAAATTGGATTGAGGTCAATGTGTGTGTGAACTCCTTATAACATTGCATATAAGAGGACTCTAAGATTCTAAGAAAAAACTGCTTTGGATGATGCCGCTAAATCAATAAGGTCTATGGGAAGACCCTAACAAGCCTGTTAAGTTTTCCACCTGAATCAAATAACTGAAAAGTTTAACTAAAATGCTACTTAAAAAGAAACCAGCATAATGAGAATCCATATAATCAATGAACTCTCAGGGTAATAATACAAGATTCTTCAATCTTGTGACAAAAAGCATATGAGAGAGGACAGTCCCTTCATTAAGTTTGCTGCTAGATAAACCAAACATAAAATAAATATACATGGATAATGTTAAATAATATGGAAGCATTCCACAGTTCCTAAGTATCAGTTATATTTATTTCTATTCCACACGTCAAAATAGTGGTACAGAGAAATATAATAAATGTTTAGGAGCTGAGAAGAGAAAGGAGAAGGATAGAGATCAGCTGAGTCTTAAGGAAGGGACAGACCTTAATTAGTAGGAAGACAAGCAAACATCATAAGTAAAGATAGGAAAAGTAGAAATGTGCAACATATATCATGGGAACCAACTAAGTCAAATATACAAAGAAAACAAGTAAATCAGAAACTGCTTTAGGAGGATCAATACTTCTTAAATATTCAAAGGGTATACTGAAAGAAGTTAACTTTTGAAGAATCAAATTTAGAATTTTTTATAGGCAAGGGAGAATAACATAAAATGTTTCCATAAAATATTATACCATATCACCTTTTTTAACTTTATTTATTTGAGAGAGACAGACAGCGTGCAAGCAGGGGAAGAGCAGAGAGAAAGGGAGAGAGAATCCCAAGCAGGCTCCACACTGTCAGCACAGAGCTCGACATGGGACTGAAACCCATGAACTGTGAGATCATGACCTGAGCCAAAATCAAGAGTTGGATGCTCAACCGACTGAGCCACCCAGGTGCCCCTACCATATGACTTTTTAAGGTTAATTTGCTAATAGTATAGGGTGTGATGTAAAATTATGCCCTGGATATGGTAAAGGATTATAAAGAACACAAACTGTTATTTCCATCACACTTCACAAGAGGGAGAATAGGCCCTGCTATGGGCCAATATTCATCTGTTCAAACTCTAATCTCCAATATGATGAGACTTGGAGGTGGGGCCTCTGAGAGGTAATTAAATCAGTAGGCATATGAGATATAAGAGACAACAGAGTCTGCTTACTTTCTCTACTTTTCCATCATTTGAGGATACAGCAAGAAAAGAGCCATCTGCAAACCAGGAAGAAGGCTTTCACCAGAACTCAACCATACTGGAACACTGATCTCAGACTTCTCAGCCTTCAGAATCGTGAGAAATAAATTTCTGTTGTTTATGCCACTCAATCTGTGGTATTTTGTTAGAGCAGTCCAAACTAAGACAGGCCCCCATCTGTGACTCTACTAATTTCTACCCAGGAATTTCTACCCAGTATCATAGAATCTGTGGATGGTAATAGTATGTTTCCATTACCAGGTGGAATAGCTTGAGTAATCAACCAATTGTTATTCTTCAAGTTCTTATTATTAATAATTTGAAAACCAAAAAAAAAAAAATCAGGAAACCCATTTCTTTTATTTTTTAGATTTTTTTTTATTTTTAATAATAATAATAATCTCTACACCCAATGTGGGGCTTAGACTCACAACCCCAAGATCAGGAGTTGCATGCTCTACTGACTGAGCCAGCCAGTCACCTCCATTTCTAAGTCTTACCGACATGTTCCAGTGAAGATCCTCTTCCTGAGAAGAGTACCCTGGTTAACAAGGTGGCCTGTGAGGTAAGCTTGAGGTAGTTAAAATGGTAACAGGAGATTTAGCTGCATATTGGGGAGGAAGGGGGACTCCTTTCATCTCTTTTATAAAAGCTGTTGTATCTTATTAATGAATTGATAAAAATTATTAATATTTAATGAATATCACTTATCAATGGATAGTTTTTTTCCTCTTTGGACGAGTTCTAAGAGATAGCATCTAGGATTCATATACATAGATGGATTATAAAAATGGGGTAAAATATAAATTAAAATGCTTTTATCTTGTATCCCCTTAAATCTCAAGGAAAATGTCTTTAAGAGTTTATGTAAAGCTATTCTTTTTAAATGCTATTCTATTTTTTAAAGTTTTAAAAAATATTTATTTTTAAAAAAGTTTTTCTACTTAAAAGCCATTGCTATGAATGGACCATAATTCATTTAGCCAGTCCTAAAAATGCATGTTGTTTCCATGTTTATGTTTATACAAATATGCTAACAGGAGTTACTCCCTATAGAAACAGAAATATAGGAATTACCTATATGAACATCTATGGGAGAATTATAAATTAATACATAACCATAAAATAGAATGCTATAGTGCTGGTGGGAAAGCAAACTGGTGCAGCCACTGTGGAAAACAGTATAGAGCTTCCTCAAAAAGTTAAAAATAGATCTACCCTATGACCTAGCAATTGCACTACTATGTATTTATCCAAAGGATACAAAAATTCTGATGTACGGGGCACATGCACCCCAATGTTTATAGCAGCACTATTGGCAATAGACAAAGTATGGAAAGAACCTAAATGTCCATCAACTGATGAATGGATAAAGAAACTGTGGTTTATATACACAATGGAGTACTGCTTGGCCATGAGAAGAATGAAATATGGCCTTTTGTAGCAACGTGGATGGAACTGGAGACTGTTATGCTAAGTGAAATAAGTCATACAGAGAAAAACAGATACCATATGTTTTCACTCTTATGTGGATCCTGAGAAACTTAACAGGAACCCATGGGGGAGGGGAAGGAAAAAAAAAAAAAAAAAAGAGACATTAGAGTGGGAGAGAGCCAAAGTATAAGAGACTCTTAAAAACTGAGAACAAACTGAGGGTTGATGGGGGGGTGGGAGGGAGGGGAGGGTAGGTGATGGGTATTGAAGAGAGCACCTGTTGGGATGAGCACTGGGTGTTGTATGGAAATCAATTTGACAATAAATTTCATATTAAAAAAAAGAAATTAATCCCCTTAGTATTATTTTATATTTTATAATCATGCTTACTGAATCATACATAAAAATATATTTACATTTTAATGAATAATTACAAAGCAAGCATCCACCAAACCACCACTCAAGATCAATAACTGGATATCTGGGATTGCCAATATCCTAGAAGCTCTTTATGTGTCCCTCCCTATTCACAACCCTTTCCTTCAACTTACTATCCTGTTTTTTTTCCTCATCTTTATATCTTTTCTATATTTTTTAATATCCTTAACCAACATATTTTCCCAGATTTTAATTTATAACAAATGAAAGCACTCCGTGTTTATGACTTGCTTCTTTCAATCAATATCACATTTCAAAAGTTAATGGTATTCTGAGTAGCTATTTTAAAATTTTTCATTATGATAAGATTTTCCACTCCACAAATAAACCACAATTGTTTATCCACCCTACTCTACAAATATTTAGGATCTTCAATTTGGGGGCTGCTACAAAAAAAAAAAAAACTTGGTATGAAAATTCTTTCACATGTATCAAATGGCAGAGTAGGAGACCCCGCTTCCATGCTTCCACAAAGATCAACCATTAAAAAGTTTTCCATGAATGAAAACAACTCAGGGAGAGTTCCAGAGTCCACTTAAAAAACTTTAGCCACACACTGAAACAAAAAAACTTGAGAAAAATTAACTGCTTTAAAATGAGAGGAATAAAAGCTTCTTTTTGCCTACATCATCCTATCCCCCAAGCCATCATTACTTAGCACCAAACTGGGACTTCCCAGATAGAAAGAATTCCCCTGGCATGTAAAAAGAGAGTTGGGTTAGCATTTCCTCCACTCCATAAAGGATCTGCTTAGGTTTCACCCCACCCAGAGACAGATAAAGCTGGGACATATAAATACAGCTAGGAACAAGGAAAAAGAGCAGGTCCTACCAATATAAGCACACAGATGTGAATGACTGTAGTTCCGTGACCTGCTCCACAGATGACCACAGCAGCTTTCATCACTGAAGAAACCAATGGCCAGCACAGCCACTGAGAACACCCCGCAAATTTCACTGGATTTTGTCCCACAGGTATTTGCAATGGCTAACGCCTCCCCCCAGTCCCCACCACACACACCTACTACCACCACCACTGGAGCCCAAGAACCACACAAGCAGCAAACCTAAGACTGTGTGGCTATGGGAGTGCAAAATACCAGCCTAGATCCCCGTGGCCAACATCCACCACCATATGCTCATTCAGGGCTAGCCCCTCCATTCGTACATCTGCATGCTTCCAACTCAACCCATCACCAGCCTCTACTGCCATGCACATGCCCAGAGGGAGACTATGCAGTCATAGAAGAGCACTGCCAATAGCCAAATCTTGGCAGCTGTTTGCAGGCCTCTGTAGAGGAGGCTCTGTCTTCTGTCACTGTCCTGCACCACTGCATTCACCTGTAGCTAAACCCTCCAACTATTTATCCACAGACCCCTAGCCTATTACCAGCCTCCAGTGCTGTATGGCTATAAAAAACCCAGAAGCCATAGTAGTGCACACAGACAGTCAGGTTCCCCAAGCTATCTGTGTGCCCACAACTGGCTTAGCCCTGGATGTCTTCCCTGGCCCCCACTGCTACCTATGTTTTTACAACTGGCCACTGCCACTACACACACACCTGCTGAGGCCCTTGGCCAAGATTGTGTATACCACCAGCGCTGGCCAAATCACTGATTGCTCTGGTCCCTTGCAGTTGACCCTAGAAACAATGCTAAGGACCTCAAGAGCCTCTGAAGTCTCTGCAGACCCCTGTAATATTTGCCAAAGACCATGAAATTGTTGATGCTGTGGGCTGAAATGGCTTGAGCTGGCAAATCACAATACTTGAGACCTGGTTCTGCCACATGCCCCCTCATTTGCCCCACACCACTAGACATGGGTCATGACACTCTTCAGCATCCCCCCACCTGCAGTTGAAGATCTTTCCTTACTGAACTCAGTCCATGAAATCTAAAACAGCTAACTGCTTCTTCAAATGTGTAGACAACTATGCAAGAATACAGGAACCACAAAGAATCAGGAAAACATGACTCCACCAAAAGAATATAGTAAATCCCCAGTAATTGGCCCCAAAGAAATAAAGATATAGGACTTGCCCAACAAAGAACTCAAAATAATTTTTCTGAAGATGCCCATAGAGCTACAAGAGAACACATATAAGCAATTTCATGATGTAGATAAAATAATACAAGAGAAAAATGAGACAGTCAACAAACATATAAGTCATTTAAAAAATAGAAATTTTGGAGTTGAAAAATATCGTGAAATAAATAAACAAGAAAATGTGGGACTACATCAAACTAAAAAGTTCCTGCACAGCAAAGGAAAACATCAACAAAATGAAAAGGCATGCTATAGAAAGGGAAAAATGTTTGCAAACCATATATCTGGTAAGAAGTTAATATCCAAAATATGTTTTTTTAATCCAATAAAAATGGACAGAATACCTGGATGGACATTTTTCCAAAGGCATACAAATGGTAACAGGTACTTGAAAATGTGCTCAACAACATTAAACATCAGGGAAATGTAAATCAAAACAACAGTAAGATATCATCTCACACCTGTCAGAATGTCTATTATCTAAAAGACAAGAGGTAACAGTTGTTGGTGAGGTGTGCAGAAAAAGGAACACTGTGTACTGTTGGTGGGAATGTGAACTGGCATAGCCACAATGGAAGACAGTATGGAGGTCCCTCAAAAAATTAAAAATAGAACTACTGTATGATCCAGCCATCCTACTTCTAGGTATATATCCAAATAAAATGAAATCACTGTCTCAAAGAGACATCTGCTCTCCCACACCCACTGCAGCATTATTTACAATAGCCAACACATGGAAACAATCTAGAAGTCCATAGACAGATGAATGAATGAAGAAAATGTGAGGGGGGTGTGTGTGTGTGTACATACACATATACATTCAATGGAAGATTATTCAGCCATAAAAAAGGAAATTATGCCCTTTGTGACACACAGATGGACCAACACAGATGGACCCTGAGGACATTATGATAACTGAAATAATTCAGAAAGAGAAAAAGAAATACTATATGATCTCTCTTACATGTGGAATATAAAATATTGAAAAAGAAACAGAATAGAATGGTGGTTTCCAGGAGCTGTGGCATGGGGGAAATGGGGAGATGTTGGTCAAAGGGTACACACTTTCAGTTATAATATGAATAAGTTCTGAGAATCAAATATACAACATGCTGACAGGAGTTAATACTGTATTGTATACTTGAAAGCTGCGATGAGAGTAGAGTTTTAATGTTCTCACCAAAACAACACCAACAACAAAATGGTAATTATAAGAGATACAGGATAAATAAACTACCCATATTGCAGTAAGCATTTTGCAATATATGTGTATCAAATCATTTTGATTACCTTAAACTTATACAATGTTATATGCAATTATATATCAATAAGGCTATGAAAAAAGAGTCTAAGGGTATGCACATCTGCAACTTAAAGAAAAGCTATTTTTCAAAGTTATGCGTATGAAGAGTTCCTGTTGGTATATACCCTTGTTAACACTTAACATTGTTACACTTTTTAATTTTTGACAATTTGAGAGGTATGAAACAGTTTCCCATTGTGGTTAGTTTGCAATTCCTTGATTATTCGGTCTTAGATATCTGGATTTATTATTTGGTTAAATTCCTATTTATCCAAAAGATAATTGTCATTTTTTCTGGATTTATAACAATTCCTTATGTCTTCTGTATGCTAATCATTCAACAGTTTCAGGTAATCAAAATCTCTTTTTCCACTATGATTTATTTCAAATTTTCCTGATGGTATCTCTTGACAAACAGAAATTTTTAATTTTAACATAGTCAATTTTATCAAATTTATCCCTTATGACTGGTACTTTTATGTCTAGCCATTCTCTTACCACACAGTAATGATATTCTTGTAAATAATCCAAGAAAATATGTAAACTTTTGCCTTTCATATGTAGGTGTTTAATGACATGGAGTTAATTTTTGAATATGCTATGAGGGAGTGCTCCAACTTTATTTTCCCCATATACATATCAATTATCATAATACCACTTATTGAAAACCCCATGTTTTCTCAACTTATCTGTAATGCCACCTTTGTTACATATCACATACCTAAATGCATTATGTCTGATTTGGGGCTTCAATGCTATTCAGTTGGCTTACTTGTCTTTCTTTCCCTATCTTAACTATTACAGATATATAATAAGTCTTCCAACTTGGAAAAATATTTTTCTAATTTCATTTTCACTAGTATCCAAAAAATGAAGCTCCTACAGATAAATTTAATGAAACACTACAAGAACTTTTCTCTAAAAACTATAAAACATTGCAAAAAACCAAGACCTAAAAATGGAGATATAAACTATTTTCATGTAATGTAAATATTGAGTTAAAAAACCAAACGTTCAATTTTGAATTTGGTTTTGTTTATGTTGTGAGAAAGTGGTCCAGTTTCATTCTTTGTGTGTTGCTGTCCAGTTTTCCCAACACCACTTGTTGAAGAGAATTTTTTTTCCATTGGATATTCTTTCTTGCTTTGTTGAAGATCAGTTGACCATATAGTTGTGGACTCATTTCTGGGTTTTCTATTCTGTTCCACTGACCTAGTTTTGTGCCAGTACCATACTGCCTTGATCACTATAGCTTTCTAATATAACTTGAAGCCTAGAATTGTGACGCCTCCAGCTTTGCTTTTCTTTTTCAAGATTATTTTAGCTATTCAAGCTCTTTTGTGGTTCCATACAAATATATTCATCTGTTAAGTTTCTTAAATTCCACATATAAGTGAAATCATATGATATCCATCTTTCTCTGACTTATTTCCCTTAGCATAATACCCACCAGTTCCATCCACGTTGTTGAAAATGGCAAGATTTCATTCTTTTTCATCACTGAGTAGAATTCCATTGTGTATATATACCACATCTTAATCCATTCATCAGTTGATAAACATTTGGGCTCTTTCCATACTTTGGCTATTGTTGATAGAGCTGCTATAAACATTGGGGTGCATGTGCCCCTATGAATCAGCACTCCTGTATCCTTTGGATAAATTCCTAGTAGTGCAATTCCTGGGTCATAAGGTAGTTAGTTCTATTTTTAATTTTTTGAGTAACCTCTACTCTGTTTTCCAGAGCAGCTGCACCAGTTTGCATTCCCACCAACAGTGCAAGAGGGTTCTCCTTTCTCCACATCCTTGCCAACACCTGTTGTTTCTTGCATTTTTTATTTTAGCCACTCTGACTGGTGTGAGGACAGAACTACTAGAGTATGTTATTCTAAGTGAAATAAGTCAGGCAGAGAAAGACAATTTTTATGATTTCATATTTGGAATTTAACACAACAGATGAACACAGGGAAAGGGAAGGAAAAACAAGATAAAAACAGAGGGAGGCAAACCATAGGAGACTCTTAAATACAGAGAACAAACTGAGGGTTTTTGGAGAGGAGATGGGTGGGGAACAGGCTAAACAAGTAATGGGTATAAAGGAGGGCACTTGTTGGTATGAGCACTGGGTGTTATACGTAAGTGATGAATCACTGGGTTCTACTCCTGAAACCAACACTACACTGTATGTTAACTTGAATTTATTTTTTTAATATGAAATTTATTATCAAATTGGTTTCCATATAACACCCAGTGCTCATCCCAGCAGGTGCCCTCCTCAATGCCCATCACCCACTTTCCCCTCCCTCCCACCCCCCATCAACCCTCAGTTTATTCTGTTTTTAAGAGTCTCTTATGGTTTGGCTCCCTCCCTCTCTAACTTTTTTTTTCCCTTCCCCTCCCCCATGGTCTTCTGTTAAGTTTCTCAGGACCCACATAAGAGTGAAATTAACTTGAATTTAAATAAAAACATTTTAGGGGTGTCTCGGTGGCTCAGTCAGTTCAGCGTCCAACTTGAGCTCTGGTCATGATCTTGCAGTTTCATGAGTTTGAGCCCTGCTTTGGGCTCTGCACTGATAGTGTGGAGCCTGCTTGGGATTCTCTCTCTCTCTCCCTCTCTCTCTGCCCCTCCACTAGTCACACTGTCTCTGTATCTCTCAAAACAAATAAATAAACTTTAATAAATAAATAATAAATAAATTTTTAAAATTAGTAAAAGATCTGAACAAATGCCTCACCAAAGATGGCAAAAAAAAGTATGAAAAAAATCTCAACATCAGATATTACAAATTAGAGCAATGAGACACCACTAAAAACTTTTAGAATGGCTAAAATCCAAAATTCTGATAACACCAAATGTTGACAAAGATATAGGACGATAGGAATTCTTATTCTCATTGCTGGTGGGGATACAAAATGATACAGTGCCTTTGCAAGATGGTTTAGCAGTTTCTTTTTTTTTTATTTTATTTTTATTTTTTTTTTTAATTTTTTTTTTCAACGTTTATTTATTTTTGGGACAGAGAGAGACAGAGCATGAACGGGGGAGGGGTAGAGAGAGAGGGAAACACAGAATCGGAAACAGGCTCCAGGCTCTGAGCCATCAGCCCAGAGCCCGATGCGGGGCTCGAACTCACGGACCGCGAGATCGTGACCTGGCTGAAGTCGGACGCTCAACCGACTGCACCACCCAGGCGCCCCGGTTTAGCAGTTTCTTAAAAAACTAAACATACATTTACTATATGATCCAGCAACTGCACTCCTTGGTATTCACCCCAATGAGCTGAAAAACATGTATACACACACACACAAAATAATCTTTTAGCAGCTTTTCTTTAATTGCAAAAACTTAGAAGCAACCAAGTTGTCCTTCAGTAGATGAATGGATTAAACAAACTATGGTACATCCATATAATGGATTATTATTCATTAGTAAAAAAAAATCAACTATAAAACCACAAAAATCATTAAGAAGGAAATTTAAATGCACACTGCTAAGTAAAAAGAAAGACTGTATGAGTCCAAATATATGACATACTTGGAAGGGCAATACTACAGAGACATCAAAAAGATCAATGATTGCCAAGGACTCAGGTAGATGGAGGGAGAAATAAATAGGTAGAACATGTGATGCAAGGCAGTGAAACCTGTCTGTATGATATTGTAATGGTGGATACATGACATTATACATTTGTCAAAACCTATAGAACTCTATAGCACAAAGATTGAACCCAATGTAAGCTTGGAATTTAATTAATAATATTGTATTAATATTGTATTGGTTCATCAATTTTAACAAATGTAGCACACTAATGAAAAATGTTAATAAAACTGTGCAGAGAGTAGGCAGCAGAGAATGGGTATATGGGAACTCTGTACTTTATGCTCAAGTTTTCCATAAACCTAAAACTGCTGTAAAGAAATAAATTTCATTAATTATGAAATGAAGCAATATCAAAGTTAAATAGTATAAACACAGAGTGGAATACAAAGATAACTTTTGCCTTGTTGATTAGGCTATGATATCAAATTTAGAGAATGGGAATAGAATAAAGTTTGGCCAGAGAATATGAAAAGGGTACACTTAGCAGAAAAAGAGAGCATATACAAGTAAAACTGAATAATACTGAGAGAAAGCATATTTATACTAAAGGAGCCCAGGGACTGAGGCAGCTGTCATGGAAAAAGATAGCTCATAGATACACAGAACATGTATGTGTGTTGAACATGTATATATGTATGTTGAATGGGGGATGGAGGTGGGGTGGGAAAAATGGGTGAAAGAGGTCAAAAGGTACAAACTTCCAGTTATGAAATAAGTAAGTTATGGGATGTAATGTACAGATGGTGTCTATAGTTAGTAATATTGTATTGCATACTTGAAACTTGCTAAGAGAGTAGATCTTGAAAGTTCTCATCACAAGAACAAAAAATTCTTGTAATCTAACTAGATTTATTGTGATGATCATCTTGCAAATTATACAAATATCACACACTTGAAGCTAATGTAATGTATGTCAATTATACCTCAATTAAATAAATGAAGAGACAGAGACAGACAAAAGGAGAACATTTTTAAGTAATCAGTAACACTTCTATTATATTTAATTCTTTTGGTTTTGTGGTTAGAGGATGTGTTCCAATCAGCCTATATGTGGGCATAGAGACTTCTGTTTTTGTCCATGAAGGAGCATCAGGGACTAGAATTATTCTTTCACCGTAAGCCAATTAAAATCTTGGGGGAAAATATGTAAAACAGCAATATTCAGACATTGGAAAACAAGCAGAAGGAAAAGAAAGGAACAGAGCCCTTTGATAACCCCATCTTACTTCCTGAAGTTTCCAGGCTACAGCATAAGGAAGGGGGACCCAGAGCCTACTGCTCTCCTGGGGTTCAGAGACAAAGTTTAGATTTTTGGAAGCCCAAAGCAGCTAGAATTCACAGGACACAATATTAGAGAGAAGACAGCTGCACAGATTCAGAAAGACAGCCCTAGAGATGTGCAGAGAGTTTTCCTGGATGTAAAAAGAAACTTTCACTACCCACTCCAAAGCTCTAGATAGCTTTCTACTCATGTAGTCAGTCAGGACTTTTGGATCAAAGGTCTCTACAGAATTTGGGAGCACTGTAGAATCAAGCTGTAGAATTAATCACTGTTGAATTAAAGCCTTTGGTTTAAATATGGCAACACTAGGGTTTAAAGCCGAAGTGGAAAGAGAACAGGATTCCTGTCAACCTTTTCTATGCAAGTTTTATTTTCTAACTTATAATATAAATTGTACTCTACAGCACATATTACATCATTGTTTCAAAATTCTTTCTAGTATCTTGACATAAGCAAGGTAATTTCTCCTTTCTGTTGATAAGTAGTCAGAAGTTCAACAGAGCAGTTCTAGCAGCTCTTTATATTCATGAACCAATTGGTACTCAGCTGTTATCAAAGAATTAGTGCATATGAGATGATCTATAATTCACAGAAACAAAATCTACAAATGACCTTTTAAGTTTATTGCTGTTCGCCTGAAACATGTCAGCAGCATACTCTAATAGCAACCAAAACTCCTCCATCCCTTGGGGTGCCTGGGTGGCTCAGTCGGTTAAGTGCTTGACTTCGGTTCAGGTCATGATCTCAAGGTTCATGAGTTTGAGCCCTGTGTCTGACTCTGTGCTGACAGCTCAGAGCCTGGAGCCTGCTTTGGATTCTGTGTCTCCCTCTCTCTGCCCTTCCCCTGCTAATGCTCTTTCTCTCAAAAATAAACAAACATTAAAAAAATTGTTTTTAAATCCTCTGTCCTCAAAAATGAGTCTATTTTTTGTAGCATGTAGCCTTAATTAGGAATTTCAATACTTGCTTGATAGTTCAACTGTATGGCTCCAAACTCCAGGGACTCTATGTTATTACTTTAATAATAACTTTAAATTATAGAAAACTATAGAAATTGATGCACTTGACAGAAGTTGTTAACACAATAATGTTTAAATGAGTGGAAACTTACGTGGATCAGTTGCAGAAACATCTATAAATTCTTTAGTTGGGTGGGTTTTTATGAATTCTGAAATAATAGTAAATTTGTCATATGTTTAATATATCAATTATACATATTGAGTTTAAAGAAAACTCTAAGAAAAACAATAGAGCTCCCAACAGTGGAAAGCCTCCCAATCAGGCACCAAATGGTAATATCTGAATGAATGTATATAACAATGGAGTAATATAAACTCATCATTTTCTCAACAACACTTGTTCCTCTTACATTCTTTTAATTAAGGTTACCATGATTTAATCTCCCTTCCTTTCATATCTAATCATCAAGTTTTCCCAATTTTACCAGTAAATTATCTCAAATCTACCCCTATTCTTGTTTATTTATGCTCTCATATAAGAACTTATCACACATCTAAAACACAGCAATAACTTCCCTTCCCTATACCTAGTCCCCAAATATAGCTTCTACAATGTGGTCAGAATAATCTGTCTACAATTAAATCCAACAATGTCACTTTCTTACAAAAAGTCTTCAGTGATTCCCTAGTATATACGAGGAAAAAAAAGTTCCCTAGCACAACATCCAATCCCTCTGACTAGCCTCTCTCTTACCTTATCCCTACCTTCTAGCTTCAAATTCTAATACCATTCCACTTGCAATTCCCTATTCATGCTCTTTGCTCATACTAGGTCTTCTTCGTAAAAAACCAGATTATCTCCCTTCTTCATTTGACTAGATCCTATTATGTAAAGGATCCTTTGTCCTTTACAGTTGCATAAAATCTTTCCAACTCCCTCAGGTTGAACAAACTGGCTCTCTGTGGATTCACTGAAAACTACACATAACCTTTATCATGCATTCTCATGTATTACACTATATTAAAATGATACATAATGTGCTTGTGTCCTTACTGCATTGTGTATTTTATGGTGGTAACAACCAAGGTTTATTCGTTTTGTACAACTCCCAGAATCTGAAACATAAAAACTTTTATTGAAAATATCAAACTCACTATTGAATATATCTTTAAATTTACTATTATATAATTTTATGGATATAAATTTTTAAACTAAGTCTCAAATGTTAATGTAATATAGAAAAACTTATAATGCTAAACATGTATAAAATATTATCACCTTCAATTATCTGCTGTATGGCTTCATAACTTTGTAATGCTCCTGGTAAATTTTCACTATGCCTGTTTAAATTTCAATAAATACAACATGTATTTATTATCAAAGAATAAGAGTTTAAATTACACTTAATAAATAGAATATATGCTCTAGATATTATACAGTTTGTAAAATAAAATTTAACATATTTTTTAACTTTTATTCACAGACAGTAAGGTAAATTAATTAGTACCAAGCAAATAAGTATAAAAGTCACATTATGTAATTCTAAAAATTCTATGTATCCCATGAATATAATTAGGTATATCAACAACAATCTTAATAAAAATAGCAAAAGTAAATTAAATAAAAATAGGATATTTCTTTTAATGGTGAAATTGTTAAGAGCACAAGTTCTAGAGACAAGCTGCTTGGCTCAAAACTTGTCTTTCCCACTTACTAATTATATGACCTTGGGTAAGTTATTTAATGCCTCTGACTTTTAGTTTCTTCATCTATTAAAATTGGGATATTAGAGTACATATCTCAGAAAGTAGTGCTCTTCAGATCACTGTTTCCACACTGTATGTCCACAGGCTGTTTGCCCTGCCTTCTTGCCAAGAGCAACCCCAGTGCCCTCTGATTTCACTCATATGTAGAATTTAAGAAACAAAACAGGGGCCCCTGGGTGACTCAGTCAGTTAAGAGTCTGACTTTTGATTTCAGCTCAGTTCATGATCTCCCAGTTGGTAAGACTGGCACCCCACTGACATCAGGCACCCCACTGACATCATGGAGCCCCTTGGGATCCTCTCTCCCTCTCTGCCCCTCCCCCACTCACACTCTCTCTCAAAATAAACTTTAAAAAAAAGAAACAAAAAAAATGGGAAAAAGGGGGGAAAGCTAGAAAGACAAATTAAAAAGCAGACTTTTAATTATAGAGAACAAACTGATGGTTGTAAGAGGGGAAGTGAGAGGAGGGATGGGTAAAATAGGTGATGGGGATTAAGGAGGGCATCTGTCATGATAAGCACCAGTATGGAACTGCAAAATCACTATATTGTACACCTGAAACTAATATAATGATGTATGTTAACTATACTGGAATTAAAATAAAAAATAAAATAACAAAATAACAAAAGTTGAATATGTCAGACATCTAATGTATAGCATGCTGTTTACAGTTAACAATATTAATGTATACTTCATATTTGCTAAGAGTGAATCTTAAAGTGTTTTCACCACACACAAAAAAAGTAACTATGTGAGATAGGAAAAAAAAGTCCCAAAAGGTATTCCATGATAATAATTTAGTCATCTATTATATTCAAGACAGATAAACCTCAAATATCAAAAGTCAGATAATAGGAGTATCATTGTAATCAATCATTTGAATCTTTCTCCCATCTGTCAAAAAAAAAGGCTTTCCACAACTAGAAAGTAGAGAATTTTTCTTTAGAACATATCCCTGTCCCTATGAAATTTTTAATGATGCTGTTCATAAATAACTTTACCTTAGTTTCCTATTTACTATAGAAGCTACCTAATCAAACTGAGAGAATATTTTAAAAGCCAGATATTTAAGCCAGCCATTCCAACAGAATTTTCTAGCAACAGCCACATGTGGCTACTAAGCATTTGAAATATGGGTAGTATGACTGCAGAATTGACTTTTTAATTAAATTGAACTGAATTTCAATTTTAGTAGCTAGATGTGACCAGTGACTACTGATTTGCCGGTGCCACTTCAAACTGTCAAAAATTTCAAATAGGAGCAAGCTGAGTAGACAATTTGATATGATTTAGAAACTACATACAGCACAATATCTGAACCATTACATTTGTTACTACTTTATACCCACTCTTATTGTTTTGAATTCTATTAACTCTTATATTTTACTTACTTGGGTTTAGACAGTAAGGCTTTCAAGGAGTATAAAGACTCTTGTTTAAGACGATTTTTCAGTTCTTCTAGTTTTTGCACCTGCTTTACTACTTGTGCAAGGCTTAAAGTGACTGTTTTGTCAGGTGCTGGAAACTCTGTTTCTAAAAAATTTTGATCTTTGCTTATCTAAAACATAAAATTAGCCAGTTACTTAGGAAATACCCATTTTGCAACTATATCTCAAAGAAATGTCATCATTTTATTTACAAGTTAAATAATTTTTATATTTTATCTATAACTACAATGAAATAATAATATTTTATAAATATAATTTAAGAGTAATTATCTAGCAACAGAATTATAGCTAAGTGTTGACTTTTACATGTCAAAACTCAAATCCTTAATATATGAGAATTTTAAGCAAGTTCAATAACAATTGTAGCAGAATAATTAACGGTAATTCAAAATATTTACAAGAGAATTCTAAAGTAATTGATTTCCCAAAATCCTTTTTAAGAATACTCTTACCTGTGATAAATATGGAAATACAGTAATTTGCTCTCAAAAGCAATACTTTCTACTACTAACTCCCAGAAGTTAATATATAAGTCTATGAAACTGGCATTCTTCCATCTGTATGTGGAAAACTGAGACCCATTTGGATGTCTCAAGACTTTTTGAACAGACCAAGCTACAGAATAATGAGCAGTGAGGAGAATCAGTAGGATCCATAGAATAAGATGACAGATCATAACTGGTATTCTAGACAATAAGTCTATTTAAAGAAACTTCATCAAGATGAGTGCCCCCCCCATCCAAAAAAACAAAACAAACAAAAATAAAAAATAAAAAAAATGAAAGAAATATCAAACAGCTAATATGTGGAGACATAAGCAATCAGAGTAGCAATGGAGGTAAAAAACAAAATTCAGAATAGCAGAGATCCACCCACATATATACCTCTGACCCTTATGATGTGAGGGAAAGCTAAAAAGAAAAAAAAAAAAGTAATAGTAGTCAAGGCATAGTCCTAAAACTTAGCAAAGAGAAATTCTAGCAATGGGAATTTAAAAGAGACATTTTAGTAATGGCTACTTGAAATGGAATTAGGACATAACGGCAAGAAGTAAACACTGGGCAATGTTCTGGAAGTCTGAAACTGGGGGATACAGGACAACTGGAAGAGATGTATGGAAACTCTATGGACAAAGGCACGATCCCAAAGAGAGGACATAATTTGGTATATAAGATACATTGCCAAATCATAAATGGAATCTAAAACCATCATAAATGGATCTAAAAAGTGATGTAGCAATCAGCCACAGTTAACAATTTATTAACTCTCATTTAAAAATTCATTCTTACTATGAAAAATTATATGCCAACAAACTGGACAACCCGGAAAATGGACAAAGCCCTAGACATCCGCACACTGCCAAAACTCAAACAGGAAGAAAGAAAATCTGAACAGACCCATAACCAGCAAAGAAATTGAATCGGTTATCAAAAATCTCCCAATAAATAAGAGTCCTGAGCCAGATGGCTTCCCAGGGGAATTCTACCAGACATTTAAAGCAGAGTTAATACCTATCCTTTTCAAGCTGTTCCAAAAAATTGAAACAGAAGGAAAGCTTCCGGACTCATTCTATGAAGCCAGCATTACCTTGATTCCCAAACCAGACAGAGACCCCACAAAAAAGGAGAATTACAGGCCAATATCTCTGATGAAAATGGATGTAAAAATTCTCAACAAGACACTAGCAAATTGCATTCAACAGTATATTAAAAAGAATTATTCACCACGATCAAGTGGGATTCATTCCTGGGCTACAGGGCTGGTTCAATATTTTCAAATCAATCAATGTGATACATCACATTAATAGAAGAAAGGATAAGAATGATATGATCCTGTCAGTAGATGCAGAAAAAAACATTTGACAAAATACAGCATCCTTTCTTTATGAAAACCCCCAAAAGGTTGGGATAGAAGGAACATACCTTAACATCATAAAAGCCATATATGAAAAGCCCACAGCGAATATCATCCTCAATGGGGAAAAATTGAGAGCTTTCTCCCTGAGGTCAGGAAAATGACAGGGATGTCCACTCTCACCAATGTTGTTTTTTTTTTAATTTTTTTTACATTTATTTATTTTTTGAGAGACATAGAGCACAAGTTGGGGAGGGGCAGAGAGAGAAGGAGACACAGAATCTGAAGCAGGCTCCAGGCTCTGAGCTGTCAGCACAGAGCCTGACGCAGGGCTTGAACTCACAAACCATGAGGTCATGACCTGAGCTGAAGTCAGACACTTAACCGACTGAGCCACCCAGGTGCCCCTCACCAATGTTGTTTAACATAGTGTTGGAAGTCCTAGCTACAACAGACAACAAAATGAAATAAAAGGCATCCAAATTGGCAAAGAAGAAGTCAACCTTTCACTTTTTGCAGATGACATGATACTCTACATGGAAAACCCAAAAGGCTTCACCAAAAAGCTGCTAGAACTGGTACGTGAATTCAGCAAACTTGCAGGATATAAAATCAATGTACAGAAATCGGTCTCATTTCTATACGCCAATAATGAAGCATTGGAAAGAGAAATAAAGAAACTGATCTATTTACAATTGCACCAGGAACCATAAAATACCTGGGAATAAACCTAACCAAAGAAGTAAAGGATCTGTACTCTGAAAATTAAGGAACACTTGTGAAAGAAATTGAAGACACAAAGAAATGGAAAAATATTCCCTGCTCATGGATTGCAAGAACAAATGTTGTTAAAGTGTCCATACTACCCAGAGCAATTTACACATTCAATACACAATCAAAATAGCACCAGCATTCTTCTCAGAGCTAGAACAATCCTAAAATTTGTATGCAACCAGAAAAGACCCTGAAAAGCCAAAGTAATGTTGAAAAAGAAAAACATAGGGGGAGGCATCACAATCCCAGACCTTAGCCTGTACTACAAAGCTGTAGTCATCAAGACGGTATGGTATTGGCACAAAAACAGACACATAGACCAATAGAATACAACAGAAAACCCACAACTGGACCCAAAAATGTATGGCCAATTAATCTTCGACAAAGCAGGAAAGGGTATCCAATGGAAAAAAGATAGTCTCTTTAGCAAGATTCTGAGAGAACTGGACAGCAACATGCAGAAGGATGAAACTGGAACATTCTCTTCCACAATACACAAAAATAAATTCAAATGGATGAAAGACCTAAACGTGAGACAGGAAATCATCAAAACCCCTAGAGGAGAAAACAGGCAACAACCTCTTTGACCGCGGCCACAGCAACATCTTATTTGACATGTCTCTGAGGGCAAGGGAAATAAAAGCAAAAATGAACTATTGGTATCTCATCGATAAAAAAAAAAAAAAAAAAAAAAAAAAAGCTTCTGCACAGCAAAGGAAAGAATCAACAAAACTAAAAGGCAACCAGTGGAATGGGAGAAGATATTTGCAAATGACACATCAGATAAAGGGTTAGTATCCAAAATCTTTAAAGAATTTACCAAACTCAACATCCAAAAACAAGTAATCCAGTGAAGAAGGATGAAACTTATTCCAGAGAAGAAGATGTGATAGACACTTTCCGAAGAAGACTTCCAGATGGCTAGCAGACACATGAAAAGATGTCCAACATCACTAATAATCAGGGAAATATATATCAAAACTACACCAGTCAGAGTGGCTAAAATTAACAACTCAGGAAACAACACATGTTGGCAAGAATGTGGAGAAATGGGAACCCTCTTGTACTGTTGGTGGGAATGCAAACTGGAAAACAGTGTGAAGATTACTCAAAAAATTAAAAATAGAACTACCCTATGACCCAGCAATTGCACTACTGGGAATTTATCCAAAGGATAGAGGAGTGCTGATTCACAGGGGCACATGTACCCCAACGTTTACCACAGGACTATCAACAATAGCATATTATGGAAAGAGCCCAAATGTCCATAAACTGATGAATGGAAAAAGAAGACGTGGTGTACATATACAATGGACTACTACTCAGCAATGAAGAAGAATGAAATCTTGCCATTCACAACAACATGGATGGAACTGGAGGGTATTATGCTAAGTGAAATAAGTCAGTCAGGAGAAAGATGGATACCATGTTTTCACTCATATGTGGAATCTGAGAAACTTAATAGAAGACCATGGGAGAAGGGAAAGAAAAAAAAATAGTTACAGAGAGGGGGGAAAACCATAAGACTCTTAAATACAGAAAACAAACTGGGGGTTGATGGGGGTGGGGGGGTTAGGTGGGTGAGAAAAATGGGTGATGAGCACTGAGGAAGGCACTTGTTGGGATGAGCACTGGGTGTTGTATGTAAGTGATGAATTACAGGAATCTCCCCCTGAAGTCAGGAGCACACTGTATACACTGTGTGTTAGCTAACTTGACAATAAATTATATATAAAGAATGGCCAAATAAGATAAGAACACATTATATAAATAAATTTTAAAAAAATAAATTAAAAAAATAAAGAATTCATAAAATTTAAATAAACATTTTTTAAAAAGAGGATTCTTACATATCTTCAAAAGCTTGACTGTCCAGTTTTGCTGTCTCCACTGAATAGGCTGGTAAAACAAGGGCTTCATAATAATATAATAAAATATATTGTACTAAAAAATAATAAAAAATAAAATAAAATAAAAATCCATTCTTGGGGCACCTGGGTGGCTCAGTCAGTTTAAGCGTCTGACTTCGTCTCAGGTCACGGTCTCACAGTTCGTGGGTTTGAGCTCCACGTTGAGCTCTGTGCTGAGAGCTCAGAGCCTAGAGCCTGGAGCCTGCTTCGGAGTCTGTCTCCCTCTCTCTCTGCCCCTCCCCCACTCACACTCTGTCTCTCTCAAAAACAAATAAACATTAAAAAAAATTAGGGATGCCTGGGTGGCTCAGTCGGTTAAATAACTAGCTCTTGATTTCAGCTCAGGTCATGATCTTGCAGTTCATGGGTTTGAGCCCCACATCGTGTTCTGCACTGATGGTGTGGAGCCTGCTTGGGATTCTCTATCTCCCTCTCTCTCTGCCCCTCCCCTGTTCATTCTCTCATTCTCTCCCTCTCTCTCTCTCTTTCTCAAAATAAATAAACTTAAAAAAAATTAAAAATCGGGGCACCTGGGTGGCTCAGTTGGTTAAGCATCTGACTTCAGCTCAAGTCATGATCTTGCGGTTTGCGAGTTTGAGGCCCACAGTCAGGCTCTGTGCTAACAGCTCAGAGCCTAGAGCCTGTTTAGGATTCTGTGTCTCCTCCTCTCTCTGCCCCTCCCCTGCTCATGCTCTGTCTCTCTCTGTCTCTCAATAATAAATAAACATTAAAAAAATTTTTTTAATTAAAAATCCATTCTTCATTGCTGTGCTTACAATAGTGGAACATTTCTGACAGGTAGCATGTTAACCTTTATCAATGGAGGGTTCTAGACACTACAAAAAGAAGTAGGTTTCTTCCTAGTTCTGTCATCTCTCTCTGCTTAATCCTAGGGCACTGCATAGTATACCTAGTAGAGCTCACCTCCAAAAAGTTACAATAGCACCACCCCATAGGTGTCTTCCTCACAAGGTCCCTGGCATGGCTCATTCCCTCAGGCAGCTTCTCCTAGAACTTCTTACAAAATCTACCAGTGCAGAAACCCCTTCAGAAATCTTTCCAGCATACCACCATTGGAGACAGCAAAAGGAACAGCACCTCTCCAGAAGATGGCTTTCCCCAGTACCAGAGAGGATGGCTTCCCAATGTATCACCCTTATGACCAGCTTCCCAGTAAGTCCTGGTTCCACCAGTATGGCACCCCAGAAAACTCAGTGATGACAGCTGCTCCTTCTTCACAAGTTCTGGACCTTAGCCCTGGGTTAGGGACAGGGTAAGGATGCGGGTATTAAGATTTGTTCCTTCTTTAAGTACTTTGCTTCCATCCTATCAATAGAGGCTGTTCCTTATATCTTCTATCCCTATATTCTTTAGAGTTGCCTTTACCTCTTGGTTGGGATTCTCCTATATTAGTAATTCTTTATGTTGAACTTTACCTATTCAAATTACAGTGTAGTTTTTATCTTTTGATTAGACCCTAACTGATACATTGCATTTCCTGTTAAGAATTCAATTTAAACATGAGTCCTTTCTGGGAGAAGAGATGATATCACAGAACCAAAGGAATATGGAATAGACAATGAGATTATCAGCTACAAGATTTCATCAAAGACACCTACTTGGCACAGGTTCCAGCAGAACAGCTCTGAAACACATAGCCTATGTGCTAATCCTACATTTCTCTAGTGCAGCTTACCACACATTCTGAAGGCTTCAACATGTATCTCTGTTGATGTAACATGACCGCAGGCATTAGCCTCACCAGCATGTACAATCAATAAAATGTGTCAGCAATAAAAACAAGATTATTCCAAGATTCTCAAATGTTAGTATACATAATAATCCTCTAAGAAATCCTATTAAGGGGTGCCTGGGTTGCTCAGTCAGTTGAGCATCCAACTTTGGCTCCGGTCATGATCTTGTGGTTTATGAGTTCGAGCCCCATGTCAGGCTCTGTGCTGACAGCTCAGAGCCTGGATCCCGCTTTGGATTCTGTGTCTCCCTCTCTCTGTTCCTCCCCCACTCGCACTCTGTCTCACTGTCTCTCTCTCAAAAATAAAGAACAAAAAAATTTTTTAAAGAATTCCTATTAAAAAGGCATATTGCTAACCTATACACATACAAAAAGAACTTAAATTCAGGAACTCTGACGTGGAGTTCTGAAATGGGCATTTGGAACAGGTATCTTGGGTAATATTTAAACATGATCCATCAAACATATTTAAGAAACCATTCATCAAAAGTCATAAGATAATACAAACACATTGGCAATGTATCTAATACACACCAAATTTATTAATTATTCATAATAATTATGGATTTAAAAACTGAAAAATTTGGAATTCTAGATCAGAAATTTAGTTCTATACTAAAGGTTCCTCCTTGTGAATATGAATGCATACACCAGGATTTCAGAAATACTGGAAATGATGGTAACTGGCACTAAAGTGTAAATAGTAGATACAGAGAAAGACCAACATATATGAAAGCTATTTAGGACATAAAATCAAAAGGACTCAGGAATGTATTGAATATTAAGAAATCAAGTTGTCAAGGTTAATCGCCACACTTCTGTTTTACCCAACTGGATAGATATTACTACCATTCACTGAGACAGGGAACACTGGAAGAAGTGTAAGTTTAAGGGTAAAAAAATTATTGGTTTTGATCCATTGGGTGTGAGGTGAAATAGTCTAGTAGGCAATTATATACCCATCTGGAGTTCAGAGGATGATTTTGAGCAAGAAGTGTACATTTCTAAATTATCAGTATAAACGTAACACTTAAATTGAAAAACCAGTTGTGGTCGCCTAGGGGGTAAGTTTAAAGTAAAGAAAAAAAAAGGAGGATATAGAATGAAATCTCAAGGCGCTCAAATATTTATTGGTTATAAAATAAAGGTGGTTCTAAAAAGGAAACAGCTAAAGAGGTAAAACAGTAGCCAAGAAAGCATAATTCACAAAAGTCAAAGAAATAGTGTTTTAAAAATGACGAAATGATTGACAATGTCAAGTATAGCTAAGGTAAAGAAAATTCCTATTGAATTTGACAATATAAAAGTTTCATAGAACCAAACAGAATGTTTTCTTTATTATGGAGAGAGAATCTAATCAGGGTAGGCTGAGAAATGCTTTGGAAGAAAAGAGTATATATAATAAATTGATGCCAAAAAAATGAGCTCTGAAGTTTCAAAGTATGGCCCTCAGCTAAACTGTTAAGTTTTTATAGAAAATCCGCAAAAACTCCGATTATTTTTGATAGCCCTACTTGGCTCTTTCAAGGAGAGAACATCCAGATTAACCTCTTCACTAGATGCCAATTTATCAGCTAATAATTTTTTTTATAAAAGACTCAACTAGTTTTATTGTTCCTCAACTATCTTCAAGGCTTTTTCTCTCCTCCCTTTTATAAATCTTTGATTTTGCCTTTATTTAAAAAAAAAACAATAATTTTTTTAATGTTTATTTATTCTTGAGAGTGAGAGAGAGAGACAGAGCGTGAGCAGGGAAGGGACAGAGAGAGGGAGACACAGAACCCAAAGCAGGCTCCAGGCTGTGAGCTGTCAGCACAGAGCCCAACGTGGGGCTCAAACCCATGAACCATGAGATCATGACCTGAGACGAAGTCAGATGCTTAACCAACTGAGTCACCCAACAGTAATGTAATAACTATTTCCCTTATGAGTAAATTTGCATACAGTTTTTTTTAAAGATTGGTTATGAAGGGCAAAAAAGAAATAGGCCAGTAATTGGAGGGAATGTGGCATCAAATTAGAGAGACATGAGTATATTTAAAACCTGAAAGGAAGAACACAATTGGTTAGGAAAAGTTTAATATGTGAGAATGATTAATCAATTTCTTAAGATAAGATCCAAAACAAGTAAAAGAATGAGTCTTATGTAAGAAGAGGAACAATATTTGTTTAATAAGAAGAAAGGAGGAGTGAATGAGCATGAATTTAAATAAACTGGTAATTTAGGAGTTCTAACCAGTGGCTTATATATCAGGCATTTCAAGTGACTCGTTGAGAGTGTAAATGAAAATGGGACTGAGGGAATATAGGTTTGAGATGATGGCTGAAAAGGATTGAAATTCATTTCAGAAATGCAATAGAATTGCCAGGTAATATTCGAAATAATTATGTCTGAATAATCATGTCACTTTCTTCATCATTGTTTTACAACTAAGCTAAAGGCCCAAAAAGTAAATATTTGCATTTATTCAAGTTTAAGTTTTGTTAGACAAATGCAATGAAAAGAGAAAGAGGTAAACAATATTAGGAAGTTAAGAAATTCACTGTGATTAAGTACCTACTATCTAAGCTAAAAAGAAAAATAAGTAAAAAATACTGCAGGAAGGTAAAGGAATGAATGAACCAGTAGTCTTGATGAAGTCAAAGAATGGCCAGAATAGTATTTAAAGCAATAATTGATAAGTCAGAAATTTTTAGTTCAAGAATGAGTTTCCTGGGGATGACTGAGTGGCTCAGTCGGTTAAGCATCCAACATCAGCTCAAGTCATGATCTGACAGTTCGTGGGTTCAAGCCCCACATCTGGCTCTGCACTGACAGTGTGGAGCCTACTTGGGATTCTCTCTCTTCCTCTCTCTCTCTTCCTCTCCTCCACTCATGCTCCCTCTCTCTCTTTCAAAATAAATAAATAAACTTAAAAAAAACAGCATAAAGTTTTTCCCAAAATGGAATTAAATACCCTTAAGGTTAGAGACCAATAGTTTTCAAAATGGTCATAAAACATCTGAAAATCTAAAGTATAAAAAAAATCATGAAAATACCATTAAATTTAAATAAAACCAATATAAAATTTTATAAGTAAGCATATTATAATATCATACATGTTTTTTAAATACAGGAGAAAAGTTTAAGCTGATATAAGTTTTTCCTTGTCACTTACTCTTTTACATAAATTAGGAAAGAATGATAATTAAATTTCCATTATTTATTTTTAAGAGAAAGAATGTGTCAAACTCAGAGCATCTCAGATACATGCAGGAATGTAGTGTGTAATCAAGGAGAAACATTTTATTCTAACCTTTAGTTCCTTCTCTACCTAAGTCAAAAGATTATAAACAATAGTTATTCAAAAAATCTTAACTAATTTCAAATTGATTTTCAAATGAGACAAAATATCAATTTAATTCACAATTAAGAAATGTTATACTTACCTCCTCCATCTGATTGACCTGTAGCTGAAACCACTTTAAAAACAAGAAAGAAAGAAAGAAAGAAATACTTATTGACAAGTTATTCAAACATGTGGGTGGGTACAGGTGTGTGTGTGTGTGTGTGTGTGTGTGTGTGTGTGTGTACTTCATCTATCAAATATTAGCCATGAACCAAACATCATTTATCCTAGGGTTCAGAATGGGGCTAATGCAACATACAACTGGAATATAACATTTTAAAATTTATATAGTTGCAAGTTTGGGAGTTCTTTTTACTTCCTCAAAACTTAGAAACCTCTTCTTCATTAGTGTATATTTCTGTATTATAATTTCAGTAGGCTTAAGCTGTAATATATTGAACATACCTTAAAAAGAGATTCCAAAATCTGGAAAATAAAGTTTTAATTAAAACATTTAAATATAAAGTTATTCACTATGTTATATGATAAACTATTTAATTCTCTATAATTTTCAATAAGAAAAATATACAAATTATTAAAATAAAACTGTAAATCTACAATCCAAGGTAACATTTTTATAATTACAGATATAGTTTTTAGTACATCATGCATAGACAACTCAGTTCTAGAAAACTGTCTACCATTATAGATATATAGTATGATACCCAAAAATAATGTACATTTTTTATTTCATATATTAGTTAATATAAATAAGGAATAAAATTAAGATTCCTCTTGGAAGAGATTTTTTCATAAAGCATAGAGGATAATAATGAAAAGCATTATCATAAGAACATTATCTCTTCAGTAAAACTTGTTCTGTTGAAGGGCCTAAAAATTGAGATACAAAATATTATATTACTACTTGATATTTTTAATAGGAAATGCATACAACTGGTTTGGGAGACTGTGACAGAAACTGAATATCCAAAATGAATCACACAATCCTAAATACTAATATTTACCACTTAGAAAATATAATGTTTAAATGATTACATTTGAAATACACACACAAAAGCCCATTCTATCACATCCAGATAAAAGTTCTGAATTACATTGTTAAAAAAAATTACTACATTCATTAGGGCAGGAAAAAAAAGTTACTTAAGTGAAAAATCAGACTAGTCTAAAAATTTTTTTTGCCATACTAACACTAAATCAATAGTTCAAAAAGTGTAGTCCCCAAACCAAGAGCATCAGCATCACCTAAACAATCATATTTGTTAGTAATATAAATTCTTAGGCCACATCCCAGCCAACTGAATCAAAAACTCTGGGAGTAGGGCCAGCAATTTGTGCTTTAACTGGCCCTACAATTGATTCCATTGCATGCTAAAGTTTGAGAATCACTGTGCTAAATAATAAGAAATCAAAAATCTAAGCAAAAAGGGCTGAGATCCTCAACAAAAAATACCAAAGTAAATAAATATCCATGTCTGAAGAGAAATATTTTTAGTTGCATAAGGATTTAGAAACTAATGTTCACTGAGGCACACTACCTTGGAATAAACTCATTCTTTCCACTATCAAGAGAT
This sequence comes from Leopardus geoffroyi, assembly GCF_018350155.1. NCBI lineage: Eukaryota > Metazoa > Chordata > Mammalia > Carnivora > Felidae > Leopardus > Leopardus geoffroyi. The sequence continues at coordinate 29,431,023 of NC_059341.1, read as the reverse complement.
TCCAAGGTTCTCAAAACCTCCTTTCCTATCTCAGAAGATGATAGAAAAACATCATATATATATTCACTCATTCATTATAGCCAGAGTTCAACAATTATTTAAACCACTAAAAGCCCAGAGAACAAAGACTTTCTCAACTACTGAGGAAACCTACATCTTCAGTTCTAGTAATGCTGAACCTAGAACACTACTGATAAAAGTGGAGAATGAAAACTGACCAGAAGTGAGGAAAATCAATTTTACACAAACACTAAACAGAAAACGAAAATTCTATGAAAATGTAGAGGAACGTATATAAAGTTCCCAGGAAAAATATTAAACTTATATTCTAATTTTATTTATCATTTAAGTGTGAAGCCAAAATGAAACTGTTTTCATAAATTCAAAGGCTCCCAAATGATTTCACCACACATTCTAACCTAACAAACAACAACAAAATTTATTCTTAGAAAAGTAAATGTAAGAAAAAACTATAGGCAAGGTAATCAGTATATACCTTACTCTTTTGTTTGTTTCAAGTTTTTATTTAAATTCCAGTTAGTTAACATATAGTGCAATATTAGTTTCAGGAGTAGATTTAGTGATTCATCACTTACATGTAACACCCAGTGCTCATCACAAGTGTCCTCCTTAATACCCATCATCCATTTAACCCATCATCACCGCACCCACCTCTTCTCCAGCAACCCTCAGTTTGCTCTCAATAGTTAGGAGTCTGGGATGCCTGGTTGGCTCAATTGGTTAAAGAGAACAACCTTTGATTTTGGCTCAGGTCATGATCACACAGCTCATGAGACTGAGCCCAGCGTCAGGCTCTGCACTGGCAGCATAGATCCTGCCTGGGATTCTCATTCTCCCTCTCTCTCTCTGCCCATGCTCACTCTCACTCTTTCTCTCTTTCTCTTAAAATTAATAAACTTAAAAAAATTATAATTGACTCTGTTTTATGGTTTGCCTCTTTCTCCCCCCTATGTTCATCTGTTTTGTTTCTGAAATTCCACATGACTGAAATCATATGGCATTCGCCTTTCTCTGACATTTCATTTAGCATAATACTCTCTAGCTCCATCCATGTCATTGCCAATGGCAAGATTTCATTTTTTTGATGGCTAATATCCCATTGTGTGTGTGTGTGTGTGTGTGTGTGTGTGTGCCACAAATTCTTTATCCATTCATCAGTTAATGGACACTTGGGCTCTTTCCATAATTTGGCTAGTGTTGATATATTGCTGCTATAACATAAATATCAGGGTGCATGTATCCCATTGAATTAGTATTTTCATAGTCTTTGGGTAAATACCTAGTAGTTCAATCACTAGATCTTGGGGTAGTTCTATGTTTAACTTTTTGAGGGACCTCTATACTGTTTCCAGAGTGGCTACATCAGTTTGCATTCCCACCAACAGTGTAGGAGGGTTTTCCTTTCTCTGCATCTTTGCCAATGTCTGTTGTTTCCTGTGTTATTAAATTTTAGCCATTCTGATAGGTTTATCTCATAGTTTTGATTCATATTTCTCTGATGATGACTGATAGTGAGTACCTTTTCATGTGTCTGTTAGCCATCAGAGTAAATAATCTACTCAAAAAACTATTAATGGGGCTGGCTCTCAATGCAACTGTAATAAAAAGCTTCCTAATGAACAGATGGCATAATATTTTTTAAGTGAAATAATAACCTGTAACTAACATTCAGATAGGCATAGTGTGTCACTGAAACCAAGAGAAGAACATTTCAAGAAGAACAAAATGTTCAACAGAGTTATATTTGCGGAGTCGTCAAGAGTCATGAACAATGAATTTAACACCATGGAGTTAGGGGGAAGCAGTCATTACTATCATTACAGGACTAGTTCAAGGGACTTGAAGGTTCAAGGGGGCAGAAGTCAAACTGAAGTATAAATGAAGGGGAGAAAAATTAATATAAGTATTAACAAGAGGACTATTTGGGAAAAGGTAGAGCAATATAGGAAAGCACTAGAAAAAAATGTACACTCAATGGAAGGGTTTTATAAAACTTTAAAAGCCAACAAACATTTTATTTTTTCCTATGAAATTAACATACCAAAACAACATGCCCTAGTTGCTAAAATTTTCTAAAAGGGTAGAATATATTTTGATATATTTATAGGCTATTTGTATTTCCTTCTGTGTGAAATGCCTTTTTATTTCCCTTGAGCATTTTCTATTGATTTATCTTATACTTATTATAAATAAATGTTATTTATATATTCTGGATAATCCCTTGTCACTTATATGTTATCTAAGCACTTTCCCCTATTTGAACCTTCTCTTGTACATCTCTTTATGAATCTTTATACAACAGAGGTTTTAATTTTAATATAGTTGTATTTATCCAACTTTCTTTTTATGACATATTTAGTCTTGTAATTATTCATTTCTCTAGGTCATAAAGACAGTCTCTAAACATTGTTTCTAAATATTTTTGTTTTTTTCTTCTACATTTAGGTCTTTAATTCATCACAAAATGGTTTTTTTTATGTATACTATAAAGTAGGGATCAACTTTTGTCTTTTCATTATCCCAGAGCCATTTATTATACAGTAATCCTCTCCTTGCCTACAGTTTCACTTTCCAGTTTCAGTTACCTTTGGTCAACCACTGTCCAGAAGCAGATATCCCTGCTTCTGACATATCATCAGAAAGTCAACAGTAGTCTTACAGTATGTCATAATGCCTATATCATTCACCTCACTGCATCTCATTAAGTAGATATTTTATTATCTCAATTATAAGAGAAAGGGTTAAGTACAGTATAATAAGATATTTTTAGAGACTTCATTCACATAATTGTTATTGTTATGTGCCCTAATTTATTAATAGTTGTTGTTACTCTCTTATTGTTCCTAATTTATAAATTTAACTTTATCATAGGTATGCATGTATAGCATAACACACAGCATGTATGTGTGGATGTATGTATATGTGTATGTGTGTGTGTGTGTATGTATGTACTATCCACGTAGGCATCCCACTGGGGATCTGAGAACATACCCTCCACAAATCCACAGATAAGGGGGGATTATGTACTGTACTAGAGGTCATTAGTAACATATTCCATATATGAAAGGATCTATTTCTGAGTTTTTATTCAATTCCATTGGTCTATCTAGTCTTGCACCAAAAGTACACAATTATAATAAATATAGCTTTATAACAAGTTTTGATATCTGCTAGGGCAAATTGTCTCATTTTGTTCTTTTTCCTCAGACCTCATTTGTCTATTCTTGATCCATTGAACTTCTATATAAAATCCAGAATCAGTTGTAAATTTGCATCAAATAAGACCTATTTTGGGTATTTAGAGAGTGATGACAGCAAAAAATGGTAGAATAGGGAACTCAAAGGGCCTATCCTACATGGAAACATGAAAACATGAGCAAAAACTGTCATGACCAAGTTTTCAGAACTCTGAAAAATAGTCAAGGCTTTACAGGAACCAAGTAATGCTGAATAAATAAAAATGTGACTTAAACACTGTAGGAGAACTTTGTGACATTTCAACAGTCTTGCCCTCCCCTAGTACAATGGTAGTCATAAAGTTGACAACCTCCATTTCTGATTTGGGTATGTGGTTCTAGAGGAAACAAAGATCTATTGCCAAGGAACTGTGTTTGTCTGTTTTGACCTTTCTGAGGGTTCTCTGAAGGACTTGCAGCTTTTGCCTTTGTTTCATCTAGCTCAGAACTCTCTCATGGCAAAAAACAAACAAACAGCTGAGTGGAGGGAATTACTCAAAAACACTGAAAGGAAAATGAACAAGCCACTGCTCCCTGTAGAAAAAGATTGCAGTTGTGGCAAATAATATACATGTCAAAAGCCTAGAAGAAAAAGCTATAGCAACAGTAACTTTGGAAAATAAGGATTTTGAAAAGATCCCATATATAAGAGGAATCTAGTGAGCCACATACTTACCCTGGCCAGGATTCATGCTCATAAAATATCTGAGTGACACTAAACTTTCACCTCTGGCTTATCTTTAGCTCAACGCAAACAAAAAATGAAGGCTAACTCAAGATTTGTAAACAGCTTAGCTAAGTTTTGAAGGACGGTCCCAACACAGATCTAATCTTAAAGGAACAGGAAAAGTTTTTCTCCTTTTATTTTTTGTGGCTCAAGGCATGTAAGAAAATCTTTGTCAAATATACTACCTGACCACAAGCTAAAGGCACAGAAACTTGAGAGATGAAATATATCAAAGAATACAGATCTTCAAGATAGTTTATTTTTATTGTTTTGTTTATTTTAGAGGGAGAGAGAGAGAGAACGAGCAGGAGAGAGGGGCAGAGGAGCTTGACATGACCCTGCAATCATGACCTGAGGTGAGTTGGACACTCAACCAACTGATCCACCCAGGCACCCCTCAAATAAATAGTTCAAATTTCTGATTTCCAATCTGGATTGCAAGGAGTCAGATCAATCACTCTGTCCTAACAATGAAAGTTGAATGAACTGAAAATCAACAATTCATCTTATGTCCATCACAAAATTGAGGTCACAGAGCAAATCACAGCATCAAAAATGGAAGAGACAGACAGGTGATACTGAGAATCATAAATTCCCAGAGCAGAAATCCCTAAGAACAAATCTCCCCAAATTTGACATTTAAGTAGGGATTTATATAAAGTAAAATGAACAAGAGATCTTTAATAAGATTAACAACTGTTTTCTTCTCAGAAACTATGGACATCAGAAGGTAGCGTGATGGCATATTTTAAATGCAATTAAGAAAAGAATACTATATGCCAAGTGTTACATACCTGGCAAGATTATACTTCAAAAATGAAGGAGAACTTAAGAAAAGATAATGCCATAATTAAGTGTAAGAAAATTATGGATAAAATATTTAAAATATGACATCATATACATAAACTGCAAAGGAGGGAGTAAAAAAGAACAAAAAGAAGTTTTTTAGAATGTGTTTGACTTAAATGACTGGCCACTTAATAGAGACTGTTATGTACTTAAGATGATATATATGAACTTCATGCTAACCATAAACCCCAAATCTATAAAAGATACAGAAAAAAAGAGAAAGAAACCAAATATAACACTAGAGAAACTCATAAATCACAAAGAAAGAGAGAAAGAGAAGAAAGAATGAAGCAGAGAAGAACTACAAAAAAATTAAATAAATTTTAAAAATTAAATAAATACATTTAATTAATTAATTAAATGACAATAAGTACATACCTATCAATAATTACTTTAAATTTTTTTTTCAACGTTTATTTTATTTATTTTTGGGACAGAGAGAGACAGAGCATGAACGGGGGAGGGGCAGAGAGAGAGGGAGACACAGAATCGGAAACAGGCTCCAGGCTCTGAGCCATCAGCCCAGAGCCTGACGTGGGGCTCGAACTCCCGGACCGCGAGATCATGACCTGGCTGAAGTCGGACGCTTAACCGACTGCGCCACCCAGGCGCCCCAATAATTACTTTAAATATAAATGGCCTAATTCTTCAATCAAAGACATAGCGTGGCGTAATGGATTAAAAAAAATAAAAGAACCATCTACATGTTGCCTATAAAAGACTCAACTCAGACCCAAAGACACATGCAGACTAAAAGTGAAGTGATGGAAAAATATTAACCATACAAATGGAAGCAAAACAAGAAGTAATATTTACATCAGATAAAATAGTTTTAAACAAAGACTAATAAAATACAAAAAGGGCATTACATAATAATAAAATAAAGAGAACAATCAAACAAGAAAATATAACAATTATAAATATCAATGCACCCAATATTAGAGCACCTAAATATGTAAAGCAAATATTGACAACCATAAAGGGAGAAACTGATTATAATACATTAATAGGAGAAGACTTTAACATCTCACTTACATCAATCATTCAGGTAGAAAATCAATAAGGAAACAGAATCTCTGAATGACACATTAGACTAGTTGGACATAACACATATACAAAGAACATTCCATCCAAAATAACAAAATACATATTCTTCTCAAGTGCACACGGAACATTCTCCAGAAGACATCATATTAACATATGACACAAAACAAGTCTGAATAAATTTTAAAATACTGAAATCATACCATGTATCTTTTTCAACCACAGTGGTATGAAACTAGAAATCAATCATAAGACAATGAAAAGAACACGAACATGTAAAGGCTAAACAATAGGCTACTAAACAACCAATGAGTCAATGAAGAAATCAAAGAAAAATGTAGAAATATATGGAGACAAATGAAAACACAATTGCCCAAAATCTTTGGGACACAGCAAAATCAGTATTAAGAGGGAGATAGTTAGCAACACAGGCCTACCTCAAGAAACAAAAAAAAAGCTCAAAAGCAATCTAACCTTACATTAAAATGAACTAGGAAAAGAACAAACAAAGCCCAAAGAGATTAAAAGTAAGAAAATAATAAGATCAGAGTACAAATAAATAACATAAGACTTCTTAAAAAGGAAAAGATCAATGAATGAAACCAAGAGCTGGTTCGTTAAAAAGATAAACAAAATTGATAAGCCCTTAGCCAGACTCATCAAGGAAAAAGAAAAGAAAAGAAAAACTCAAATAAAATCAGAAACAAAAGAGAATAAACAGCTTACACCACAGAAATACAATGCAATATAAAACGATGAAAAATTATACATCAGCAAATTGGACAACCTAAAAGAAATAAATAAATTCTTAGAAATTGAATCAGGAAGATAGAAAATCTGAAGGCCAATTACTAGTATACTAGTAATGAAATTGAATCAGTAATCAAAAAATTGCCAAAAAAATAAAAGACTAGGACTAGACAGATTTATAGGTGAATTCTGCCAAGCACTTAAAGAATAGTACTTATTCTCATACTATTTCAAAAAATAGAAAAAAAAAAGGAAAGTTCCCAAATTCACTTTATAAGGCCAACATTATTCTAATATCAAAATCAGACAAGGACACCACAAATAAAAAAACTATAGGTCAATATCTCTGATGAACATAGATGGAAAAATCCTCAGCAAAATACAGGCAAACCACATTCAACAATACATTAAAAGGATCATTCACTGTGATCAAGAGGAATTTATTCTGGGGGTTCAAGAATGGTTCAATATTTGCAAATCAATGTGAAACTTCATATCAACAAAAGAGAAGGATTAAAATCCATATGATCATCCCAATAGGTGCAGGAAAAGCATCTGACAAAAATCAACAGCCATTGATGATAAACTCTCAATAAAGTGGGTTTAGAAGAAACATACATCAACATAACAAAGGCCATATAGTTAAAAAAAGGAAAAAGAAAAGGGAAAAAAAAAAAACAGGGCCGGGGAACCTGAGTGGCTCAGTCAGTTAAGCAACCAACTCTTGATTTTGGCTCAGATCATGACCTCACAGTTTGTGAGATTGAGCCCCGCATCAGGCATGGAGCCTGTTTGGGATTCTTTCTCTCCTCTCTGCCCCTCCCCACTCTCAAAATAAATAGATATTAAAATTTTTTTAAATGGCTAACATCATACTCAATGAGGAAAAATTTGGAGCTTTTCCCTTAAGGTCAGGAACAAAACAGGATGTCTACTCTCACCACTATTATTCAACATAGAAAGAAGTGTTAGCTATAGCAATCAGGCAAGAAAAAAAATGCAAGGCATCCATTTTGGTAAGGAAGAAGTTAAACTGTCATTATTTCCATATGGCATAATAATACACACAGAAAACTCTAAACTATTAGAACTATTAGAAATAAGAAATTAATTCAGTAACGTTGTAGTGTATAAAAATAATACTCAGAAATCTGTTTCATTTCTATAAACTTATAGAAATTAGCAGAAGGAGAAGTTAAGAGAACTTACAATTATACCAAAACAAAAACTAAATACCTAGGAATAAATTTAACAAAGGTGGTGAAAGACATGTACTCCGAAAACTATAAAACACTTATGAAAGAAATGGAAGATGACACAAACAAATGTAAAGATATTCCATGCTAATGGATTGAAAGATTTAATATTCTTAAAATGTCCATACTACCCAAAGCAATCTGCAGAGTCAACTTAATCCCTATCAAAATACTAACATACTAGCATTTTCACAAAACTAGAATAAATAATCCCAAAATTTATATAGAACCACAAAGACTGCAAATAGCCAATGCAATCTTGAAAAAGAAAAACAAAGCTGGAGGTATCAGAAGTCCAGATTTCATGATACACTACAAAGTGGGGCAGCTGGGTAGCTCAGTTGGTTGACCATCTAACTTAATTTCTGCTCAAACTCTTAATTTCTGCTCAGTGATGATCTCAGTGTTGTGGGATCGAGTCCCACATCAGAATCCATGCTGAGCATGGAACCTGCTTGAGATTCTCTCTCTCTCCCTCTCTCTCTCTCTCTCTCTCTCTCTCTCTCTCCCCACCCCCCCCCCACCCTCACCGTGCCCTTCTCACTGCTTACATTCTCTCTCTCTCTCTAAAAAAAAACAAAAAAAAAAAAAAGGTACACTACAGAGCTGTAGTAATGAAAACAGTATGATACTGGCACAAAAATAGACTCATAGATCAATGGAACAAAATAGGAAATCCACAAATAAACCCTGCTTATATGGCCAAATAATCCACAACAAAGAAGGCAAGAATATACAATAGGGAAAGACACTCTCTTCAATAAATGGTGCTAGGAAGACTGGAGAGCTATATGCAAAAGAATGAAACTGAATTTTGCACAGCTAGAAAATTGATCTGAGGATTAACACAACAATCTGCATAACTTGAGCCACAGACTTCAATAGGTACACAGCAGAGAGGTGAACTGGGGGAGAGAGAAGCCACAGAGGATAGGGAGCTGTTTTTGCAGATAGAGGAAACAGAAAAGGGGGGAGAGTGCAGGAAAAGCACTCCCCCAAAAGTAGCTGGAGAGAAAGAGAAAGAGTGGAAATACCCACAAGTGACCGAACAAGAAAGGGAGAAAGGAAAAAGGAGATGGTTTCAATACCATTAGCACTCTATAAACAGAGGAGCACAGAGTCTGGAAAAAACTCCACAGCTCAATACCTGATGGAGCTCTGGTGGGAAGGGTGAATCCTCAGGAGCAGACAGTGAGGTCCCAGGGGTCTACAGCCTACATGGGGAGAAGTGGTTCCCCTGCCAGGAGGGAATCTGGTAGAAGTCACAGAGCCTCCCTACAGGCAAAGGTCCCAGCGGACCCCAGAGAACAGCCATGTTTGCTGGTATTGGAACAAAGACACCAGGGTGCTTCAGATGAAACCTGGCACTGGCTGTGTGTTGCATTTGCCATAATCTCTGAACCTCTGCTGCCATGCAATCACAGGAACTTTTTCTGGGGCAAGTAGGCACCATCCAACATCTCTGAATGACTGCAAAAGCACGACCACACAAAAGTTCCCAGGGGCAAGCCGGCAGACAGCCATTGCCCAGCAAGGGCGTCCCCTAGAGGGTCAGAGTGGATGCTTCAGGGCTCTCAGAAGTGAGGGGTATGGAAACACAGCCCCATATGAGATATAATTCATGAGGAAGGTGCCACCTGGCAGGCTGACAGTTTGGATATGTACAGTGTAGAAACAGGAAGTGGATGGAAGCTGGAGACAAAGGAGGGGTACTTGATGACTGGTTGTTGAGAACACAGAGTTCTGACACCAGAGACTGGGAAGCTGGGTGACATCAATTAAACCTCTCCCATGCATGTATGCCACACCAATCCACCCCAGTCACCTAAGCAGAGCCACACAGTGGGAGAACAGAGCCATTACACCAAGCCTCATCCAACTGTGCCAACCAAGCTCAGGCCCTAGAGCACAAGTCTGTCTGCCTGCTTAGTTTACGAACTATAAAGTGCTTCATAGTTAGACTTCTAGGGGAAACTGGATGTAATTTTATTGGGATTTCATTCTGTTTGCTGCTCCATCTATTCATTACTTCTTTATTCTGTTTTCTTTCGTTTTTTGTTTCATTTATTGGTCTTTTCTTATTCTTGGATACAGAAAAAGAAAAAATTTATTTTTATTTTCTGTTTTTTAATTTTTTTAATTTTTACTATATTTTTTTATTTTTGGAAATGTTTTATTCTATTTTACTTTATTCATTTCATTTTATTCTATTATATACTTTTTAAAAATTTTTTTTTTAATTTTTTTTTTCAACGTTTATTTATTTTTGGGACAGAGAGAGACAGAGCATGAATGGGGGAGGGGCAGAGAGAGAGGGAGACACAGAATCGGAAACAGGCTCCAGGCTCTGAGCCATCAGCCCAGAGCCCGACGCGGGGCTCGAACTCACGGACCACGAGATCGTGACCTGGCTGAAGTCGGACGCTTAACCGACTGCGCCACCCAGGCGCCCCAACTTTTTTAAAATTTTTAAACATTTCCTTACTTTTCTTTCTTTCCCTTTTTCCTCTATTCTATCAAGCTTCTTTCAATAACCAGACGAAAACACACTAGGATCTAGCTTCCTTTATTTAACTTTTTATGTTGTTTTTAATTTTTTAATTTTAACTTTTTATTTTATTAATTATTTTTCTTCCTCCAAAAATGACCAAATGAAGGAATTCATCCCAAAAGAAAGAACAGGAAGAAAGGACAGCCAGGGACTTAATCAACACAGATATAAGGAAGATGTCTGAACTAGAATTTAGAATCACAATAATAAGAATACTAGCTGGGGTTGAAAAAGCATAGAATCCCTTTCTGCAGAGAAAAAGGGGTAAAATCTAGTCAGGACAAAATTAAAAATGGTAAAACTGAGATGTAATCTTGAATGGATGTCATGGCAGCAAGGATGGATGAAGCAGAGCCATGAATCACCAATATAGAAGGTGAAATTATGGAGAATAATGAAGCAGAAAAAAAAGAGGAAAACTAAGGCAAAACAGCACGACATAAGAATTAGAGAACCCAGTGACTCATTAAAAAGGAATAACATCAAAATCATAGGAGTCCCAGAAGATACAGAGAGAGAAAAAGGGGTACAAGGTCTATGTGAGCAAATCATAGTGGAAACCATTTCTAACTAACCTAGGGAAAGACACAGACATCAAAACCAAGAAGCACAGAGAACTCCTGTGCTTCAACAGAAACTGACCATAAACAAGGCATATCATAATCAAATTCACAAAATACATAGAAAAGGAAAGATTTATGAAAGCATCAATGGAAAAAAAGTACTTAACCTATAAGGGAAGACAGACCAGGTTCATAACAGACCCATCCACAGAAACTTGGCAGGCCAGAAAGGCATGGCAGGATATATTCAACATGCTGAACTGGAAAAATATACATCCAAGAATTCTGTATCCAGCTAGGGTGTCATTCAAATATTGCTAAAATGTCAATACTACCCAAAGCAATCTACACGTTCAATGCAATCCCTATCAAAATTGCACCAGCATTCTTCTCAAAGCTAGAATGAACAATGCTAAAATTTGTATGAAACTAAAAAAGACCCCAAAAAGCCAAAGTAATGTTGAAAAAGAAAACCAAAGTGGAAGGCATCACAATCCCAGACTTTAGTCTGTACTACAAAGCTGTAAGAACCAAGATAGGATGATACTGGCACAAAAACAGACATATAGACCAAAGAAATAGAATAGAGAACCCAGAAATGGACGCACAAATGTATGGCCAACTAATTTGTGACAAGGCAGGAAAGAATATCCAATGGAACAAAGACAGTCTCTTCAGCAAATGGTGTTGGGAAAACTGGACAGCTACATGCAGAAGATTGAACCTAGACTACTTTCTTACACCATACACAAAAATAAACTCAAAATGGATGAAAGACCTAAACATAAGTCAGGAAGCCATCAAAATCCTAGGGGATAAAGCAGGCAAAAACTTCTTTGACTTCAGCCACAGCAACTTCTTACTCAACATGTCTCTAGAGGCAAGGGAAACAAAAGCAAAAATGAACAATTGGGACCTCATCAAAATAAAAATCTTCTTCATGGAGAAGGAAACAATCAGAAAAACTAAAAGGCAACTGATGAAATGGGAGAAGATATTTGCAAAGACTTATCAGATAAAGGATTAGTATCCAAAATCTATAAAGAACTTATCAAACTTAACAGCCAGAAAACAAATAATCCAGTGAAGAAAAAGCTAAAAGACATGAATAGACACTTTTCCAAAGAAGACATCCAGATGGCCAACAGACATATGAAAAAATTCTCAATGTCACTCATTATCAGGGAAATACAAATCAAAACCACAATGAGATACCACCTCATACCTGTCAGAATGGCTAACATTAACAACTCAGGCAACAACAGATGTTGGCAAGGTTGCAGAGAAAGAGGAACCTTTTTTCACTGCTGGTGGGGATGCAAACTGGTGCAGTCACTCTGGAGAACAGTATGGAGGTTCCTCAGAAAACTAGAAATAGAACTACCCTACAACCCAGCAATTGCACTACTAGGTATTTATCCAAAGGATACAGGTATGTTGTTTCAAAGGGGCACATGGACCCCAATGTTTATAGAAGTGCTATTGACAATAGCCAAAGTATATGGAAAGAGCCCAAATGTCAATTGATGGATGAAGGGATAAAGGATAAAAAGGTGTGGTGTGTATGTGTGTGTGTGTATACATACATACATATATGTATGAAAGATATTTAGACACACACACATACACACAATGGCAGTATTGGCAATCAAAAAGAATGAAATCTTGCCATTTGCAACAATGTGGATGAAGCTAGAGTGTATTATGCTAAGCAAAATTAGTCAGAGAAAGACAAATATCATATGACTTCACTCATATGTGGAATTTAAGATACAAAACAGATGAACATAAGGGAATGGAAGCAAAAATAATATAAAAGCAGGAAGGGGGACAAAACATAAGATGCCCTTAATTTAGAGAACAAACTGAGAGCTGCCGGATGGGTTGTGTGTAGGGGGATGGGCTAAATGGGCAAGGGGCATTAAGGAGGACACCTGTTGGGATGAGCACTGGGTGTTATATGTAGGGGATGAATCAATGGATTCCACTCCTGAAGTCACTATTGTACTATATGCTAACTAACTTGGATGTAAATTAAAACAAATGAATGGATGAATGAAACTGGATCAATTTATTACATAATGCATGCAAATAAGCTAAAATGAATTAAAGACCTAAATGTGAGACCTGAAACCATAAAAATCCTAGAAGAGAATGCACACAGTAATTTTTTTTTATTTTTTTGACACCAATGAAAGCAACATTTTTCTAGCTAGGTCTGCTAAGGAAAGGGAAATAAAAGCAAAAATAAACTATTAAGATCACAACCAAATAAAAAGCTTTTTCACAGCAAATGAACCATCTAAAAACAAACAGACAATCTACTGAATGGGAGAATACATTTGTAAATGATATATCTGATAAGGGGTTAATATCCAAAATATACAAAGAATTTATACAACTCAAAACCAAAAAGAAGAAGGAAGAGGAGGAGAAGCTGTGAAGGGGGGGGAGGAGGGGAGGAGAAAGAGGAGAAAAAGAAGGAGAAGGAGTAGGAAGTAAAGGAGGAGGAGGAGGAAGTAGAGGAGGAAGAAGAGGAGGAGGAGAAAAACACAATCCAATTTAAAAAATGGGCAGACTGAATAGACGTTTTTTCCAAAGACGACATACAGATAGCCAATAGACACATGAAAAGATGCTCAATATCACTAATTACCAGGGAAATGCAAATCAAAACCACAACAATAACTTCACAGCTGTCAGAATTACTAGTATAAAAAAGAGAAAGAAATAATGAATGTTGGAAAGGATATGAAGAAAAGAAAACTCTTGTGCACTGTTGGTGGTATTGTAAGTTGGCGAAACTATTGTGGAAAACAGTATAGAGACTCCTGAAACAAGTTAAAAATAGAAATGCCAATCTGATTTTTGAATGCAGAATTTAATCTATATTTAATGTAACTACCTACCCAGAAGGATTTATTTCTGTCGGTTTGCTATTTTTCTGTATATCATACTTTTTAAGAAACTCAGTTCCTCTATTAATTCCTTTTGTTTAGTTTAATTTTTTTGTAATATACTGTTTTGGTTCCTTTCTCATTTGCCTTTTTTGTATATTTTAAAATTATTTATTAGTAGTTACCTTAGGGTTACAATGAATATCATAAACTTTTATAGTGTGAATTAGTGCTAACTTAAATTTAAAATTATACATCTCTGTTCCTATACAGCTTCACCCTCCCCTTTTATTGTCATGAAGTAGGCTTTTACACATTGTGTGCTCATTAACATAGATTTGTAAATGATTTATGTTTTTTGTCTTTTATATTATATGAAAAAAGAGGATTCAAAAACCAAAAATGTGTTATTTTTTTGTATTTTATATTTAATTACATAGTTACTTTATTTTTAATTTTTTTGAGTATATTTGACACACAATGTTATATTAGTATCAGGTATACATAGTGATTCAACAACTCTGTAAGTTATACTACACAAATGTAGCTACCATCTATCAACATGCAATACTATTACAATACCACTGATTATATTCCCTATGTTGTACCTTTAATTCCCATGATTTTATTGATTCCATAATTAGAAGCCTATATCTCCTACTCTCTTTCACCCATCTTGCCCATCCTCTACCTCCTCCCCTCTGGCAATCAGTTTGTTCTCTGTATTTATAAATCCGATTCTGCTGTTTCTTTATTTGGTTTTTCAGATTCCACATATAGTGAAATCATATGACATTTGTCTTTCTCTGTCTGACTTATTTTACTTAACACAGTATCTTCTAGGTCTATCTGTATTGCCAAAAAATGGCAAGATCTCACTCTTTTTTATGGCTAAGTAATATTCCACTGTGTACATACTACATCATCTTTACCAATTCATCTATTGATGGACACTTGGGACTGCTTTGATACCTTGGTGATTGTAAATAATGCTGCAATAAACATACGGTTGCAGATATATTTTCAACTTAGTATTTTCATTTTCTTTAGTAGAATATTGAATAAACACAGAATAAATATTCTGTAGTAGAATTATTGGATCAAATGGTATTTCTAACTTTTTGAGGAACCTCCATACTATTTTCCGTTGTGGTTGTTAAAGTATAATGAATCTGAACTAATTAATAATAATTTAGACATACCTTTTTATTCTTTTAAGTTGGGAGATATATTTGTATATTCTTGGTATTTAAGGACTATTTAAAATTAGAATGTCATAAAAAGAAATTTAACATTTTAGAATATGAGATTTAAGTATATAAAAAGAAATCACATTTTTTATTCCATTATAGTAATTGCAATTTTCATGTTACACGTTACACAAAACTACCTGGCAAAAAAAAAAAAAAAAAGACAAACTTTCTACTGTTTATTTCTAAGATATTAATTTAAAAATTTGTTTAATAAAATGAGATTATAGATAATAAACCAGTAGTGGAGACAAAATGATATACTAAAAAATGATTCAAATAAATTAAGTCAGGGCAAGATGTGGGAACAGATCCCCCAAAAAATGGCAATCTTATACCCAAACTTGTTAATTATTATACTAAATGCATACATTCAAAACACTCCAACTAAAGGCAGTTATCACCAGACTGAAAATAAAAAAAAAAAAGGTTTGTCTATATGAAACACATTTCAAATAGAAAGATATAAATAGGTTAAGTAGAAGAGATACTATGACAACACTAATCATAAGAAAACTAGAGTAGCTATATCAATATCAGACAAAGCAGACTACAGGATGAGAAATATTACCACAGACATATGAACTACTATTTCATAATACCAAATGGTCAATTCATCAAAAGGGCGTAATAAATTATTGGATTCACCCAGGGCTCATCCCAACAAGTGCCCTCCTCAATGCCCAACACCCATTTTCTCCCCTCCCCTGCCCCTCCATCAATGTGGTTTGTTCTCTGTATTTAAGAGTCTCTTACGGTTTGCCTTCCTCTCTGTTTGAAACTATTTTTCCCCTTCCCTTTTTCCCATAGTCTTCTGTTAAGTTTCTCAAGTTCTACATATGAGTGAAAATATACGGTATCTGTCTTTGTCTGACTGGCTTAATTCACTTAGCATAATACCCTCCAGTTCCATCCACATTGCTGCAAGTGTCAGGATTTCATTATTTCTCATTGCAAAGTAGTATTTCATTTTACATATAAACCACATCTTCTTTATCAATTCATCAGTTTCCATAATTTGGCTATTGTTGAAAATGCTGCTTTAAACATTGGGGTACACGTGCCCCTATGCATCAGCACTCCTGTATCCTCTGGATAAATTCCTAGTAGTGGATTGCTGGGTTGTAGGGTAGTTCTATTTTTAATTTTTTTGAGGAACCTCCACACTATTTTCCAGAGCAGCTGCACCAGTTTGTATTCCCACCAACATTGCAAGAGGGTTCCCATTTCTCCAATCCTCACCAGTATGTGTTGTTTCCTGAGTTGCTAATTTTAGCCACTCTGACCGGTGTGAGATTGTATCTCAATGTGATTTTGATTTGTATTTCCCTGATGATGAATGATGTTGAGCATCTTTTCATGTGTCTGTTGGCCATCTGGATGTCTTCTTTGGAAAAGTGTCTATTCATGTCTTCTGCCCATTTCTTCACTGGATTATTTGTTTTTCAGGTGTTGAGTTGGTAAATTCTTTATAGATTTTAGATACTAACCCTTTATCCGATGTGTCATTTGCAAATATCTTCTCCCATTCTGTTGGTTGCCTTTTAGTTTTGTTGATTGTTTCCTTTACAATGCAGAAGGTTTTATCTTCATAAGTTCCCAATAGCTCATTTTGCTTTTATTTCCCTTGCCTTTAGAGACGTGTCAAGCAAGAAATTCCTGTGGCTGAGGTCAAAGAGGCTGTTGCCTGTTTTCTCCTCAAGGGTTTGGATGGTTTCCTGACTCACATTTAGGTCTTTCATCCATTTTAGTTTATTTTTGTGTATGGTGTAAGAAAGTGGTCTAGTTTCATTCTTCTGCATGTTGCTGTCCAGTTCTCCCAGCATCATTTGCTAGAGAAACTGTCTTTTTCCCATTGGATACCCTTTCCTGCTTTGTCAAAGATGAGTTGGCCGTACATTTGTGGGTCCATTTCTGGATTCTCTATTCTATTCCTTTGGTCTATGTGTCTGTTTTTGTGCTAATACCATACTGTCTTGATGCTTACAGCTTTGTAGTACAGACTAAAGTCTGGGATTATGATGCCTCCCGCTTTTTCTTTTTCAACATTACTTTGGCTTTTTGGGGTCTTTTCTGGTTCCATACAAATTTTAGGATTGTTGGTTCTAGCTTTGAGAAGAATGCTGGTGCAATTTTGATAGGGATTGCATTGAACATGTAGATTGCTTTGGGTATTATTGACATTTTAGCAATATTTGTTCTTCCAATCCATGAGCATGGAATGTTTTTCCATTTCTTTGTGTCTTCTTCAATTTCTTTCATAGGTTTTCTACAGTTTTCAGCATACAGATCTTTTACCTCTTTGGTTAGGTTTATTTCTAGGTATTTTATGGTTCTTGGTGAAATTGTAAATGGGATCGATTTCTTGATTTCTCTTTCAGTTGCTTCATTATTGGTGTATAAAAATACAACCTATTTCTGTACATTGATTTTATATCTTGCCACTTTGCTGAATTCATGTATGAGTTCTAGCAGATTTTTCATGGAGTTTTTTGCGATCCCCATGTAGAGTATCATGTCATCTGCCAAAAGTGAAAATTTGACTTCTTTTTGCCAATTTGGATGTCTTTTATTTCAATTTGTTGTCTGATTGCTGAGGTTAGGACTTCCAACACTATGTTAAACAACAGTGGTGAGACTGGACATCCCTGTCATGTTCCTGATCTCTGGGAGAAAGCTCTCAGTTTTTCCCCATTGAGGATGATATTAGCTGTGGGCTTTTCATACATGACTTTTATGATGTTAAGGTATGTTCCTTCTATCCCAACTTTTTGAGGGTTTTTATAAAGAAAGGATGTTGTATTTTGTCAAATTTTTTTCTGCATCTATTGATAGGATCATTTGGTTCTTATCCTTTCTTCTATTAATGCGATATATCACATTGATTGATTTGCAAATATTGAACCAGCCCTGCAGCCCAGGAATGAATCCCATTTGATTGTGGTGAATACTTCTTTTAATATACTGTTGAAATCGATTTGCTAGTATCTTGTTGAGAATTTTTGCATCCATGTTCGTCAGGGATATTGGCCTGTAATTCTCCTTTTAGTGGAGTCTCTGGTTTGGGAATCAAGGTAATCATAGAATGAGTCTGGAAGCTTTCCTTCCATTTCTATTTTTTGGAACAGCTTGAAAAGGAAAGGTATTAACTCTGCTTTAAATGTCTGGTAGAATTCCGGGAAGCCATCTGGCTCAGGGCTCTTATTTGTTGGGAGATTTTTGATAACTGATTCAATTTCTTTGCTGGTTAAGGGTCTGTTCAAATTTTGTCTTCCTGTTTGAGTTTCGGTAGTGTGTGTGGGTCTAGGAATTTGTCCATTTCTTCCAGGTTGTCCAGTTTATAGGTATATAATTTTTCATAGTATTCCGATAATTATTTGTATTTCTGTGTTGTTGGTTGTCATCTGTCCTTTGTCATTCATGATTTGAGAAGCTGGCTAGGGGGTTATCAATTTTGTTTATTTTTTCAAAAAAAAAAACAGCTCTTGGATTCATCAATCTGTTCTACTGTTTTTTTAGATTCTATATTGTGTATTTCTGCTCTGATATTTATCATTTATCTTCTTCTGCTGGCATTGGGGTTTCTTTGCGCTCTGCTTCTAGTTCCTTTAGGTGTGCTGTCAGATTTTGTATTTGGGATTTTTCTTGTTTCTTGAGATAGGCTGGATTGCAATGTATTTTCCTCTTAGGGCTGCCTTTGTTGCATCCCAAAGGGTTTGGACTGTTGTATTTTCATTTTCATCTGCTTCTATATATTTTTTTATTTCTTCTTTAATTGCCTGTTTGACACATTCATTCTTTAGTAGGATGTTTTTTAACCTCCATGCATTTGGAGGTTTTCCAAACTTTTCTTCTGGTTTTCAAATTTCATAGCACTGTATCTGAAAATATGCATGGTATGATCTCAATTCTGTTGTATTTACTGAGGTTTGTTTTGTGACCCAGTATGTGATCTATCTTGGAGAATGTTCCATGTGCACTTGAGAAGAATGTGTATTCTGCTGCTTTTGGGTGAAAAGTCCTAAATATATTGTCAAGTCCATCTGGTCCAGTGTATCATTCAGGGCCATTGTTTCTTCATTGATTTTCTGCCTAAATGATCTGTCTATTGCTTTAAGTGGAGTATTAAAGTCAACTGCAATTACCATTACCATATTCTTATCAATAAGATTGTTTGTGATTGATTTATATACTTGGGTTCCTCCAAATTGGGTGCGTAAACATTTATAATTGTTAACTCTTTTTGATGGATAGACCCCGTAATTATGATATAAGGCCCTTCTTCATCTCTGGTTACAATCTTTAGTTTAAAATCTAGTTTGTCTGGGCGCCTGGGTGGCGCAGTTAGTTAAGCGTCCGACTTCAGCCAGGTCACGATCTTGCGGTCCGTGAGTTCGAGCCCCGCGTCGGGCTCTGGGCTGATGGCTCAGAGCCTGGAGCCTGTTTCCGATTCTGTGTCTCCCTCTCTCTCTGCCCCTCCCCTGTTCATGCTCTGTCTCTCTCTGTCCCAAAAATAAATAAACGTTGAAAAAAAAATTAAAAAAAAAATAAAATAAAAAAATAAAATCTAGTTTGTCTGATATAAATATGGCTACTCCAGCTTTCTTTTGACTTCCAGTAGCATGATAGATTGTTCTCCATCCCCTTGCTTTCAATCTGAAGGTGTCCTCAGGTCTAAAATCGGTCTCTTGTAGACAGCATGTAGATGGATCTTGGATTTTTATCCATTCTGATACCCTGTTTTTTAAATTTTTTTAATCTTTATTTATTCTTGAGAAACAGAGTGTTGGTGTGTGAACAGGGGAGGGACAGAGAGAGTGGGAGACAGAATCTGAAGCAGGCTCTAGGCTCTGAGCTGTCAGAACAGAGCCCAACGTGGGGCTCAAACTCATGAACCCATGAGATCATGATCAGAACCAAAGTAAACACTTAACTGACTGAGCCACCAAGGTGCCCTAGATACCCTATGTCTTTTGATTAGAGCATTTAATCCATTTACATTCAGTGTTATTACTGAAAGATATGGGTTTAGTGCCACTGTGTTATCTCTAGGTTTCATGCTTGTGGTGGTGTCTCTGGTCCTTTGTAGTCTTTACAAAATTCCACTCACAGAGTCCTCCCTAGGAACTCTTGCAGGGCTGGTTTAGTGATGATAAACTCCTTCAATTATTGTCTGTCTGGGAAAGCCATTATCTCTCCTTCTATTCTGAATGACAGCCTTGCTGTATAAAGGATTCTTGACTGCATACTTTTCCTATTCAGCACATTGAATATTTCCTGCTACTCCCTTCTGGTCTGCAAAGTTTCAGTGGATAGGTCTGCTACTATCCTTATGTATTTACCCTTGTAGGTTAAGGCCCATTTGTCCCTACATGCTTTCAGAATTCTCTCTTTATCTTTGTATTTTGTCAGTTTCACTATGATATGCCATGGAGAAGACCTAGTCCTGTTATATCTGAAGGGAGTTCTCTGTGCCTCCTGGATTTGGATGTCTGTTCCTTCCCCTGATTAGGGAAGTTCTCAGCTATAATTTGTTCAAGTAAACTTTCTGCCCCTTTCTCTCTCTCTTCTTCTTCTTCTTCTGGAACTCCTATGATATGGATATTATTACATTTCATTGAATCACTTAGTTCTTTAATTCTTCCCTCATGGTCCAGTATTTTTTTATCTCTCTTTTTCTCAACTTCATCATTTTCCATAATTTTATCTTCTATTTCACTTATTCTCCCCTCTGCCTCGCCTCTTCTATCTTGTCACTGCATCTAGTTTATTTTGCACCTCATTTACAACATTTTTTAAATTGTCATGACTATTTTTTAGTTCCTTGATCTCTGCAGCAATAGATTCTCTACTGTCTTCTATGCTTTTCTCAAGCCCAGTGATTAATCTTATAAGTATTATTCTAAATTCTTGCTCAGATATATTGTTTATATCTATTTTGAGCAATTCTTTAGCTGTCATTTCTTCCTGGAATGTCTTTTGAGAATAATGCTTCTGTTTCATCATTTTGGCTAGTTTTTTCTCCCTTATGTGTTTTAATAGCTTGTTTTGTGTCCTGCACCTGTGAGCAACTATATTAAAAAGGGGTCATATGCTGTCTAGGCCCTGACCCTTCAGGAGATGTTTTTGGAGTGTGTTATGTGCTCTCTGTTGTTTTGACTCTGGTTGCTTTATCTCCTTACTCATAGTGGTGGTTTGGACCTTCCATCAGGTGTGCTTTGGTTTGTTCGTTGAAGTAATCCTGGAAAAAAAAAACTAAAAAAAGGAGGAGCTGGTGGTGGAAGAAGCCTTATCCCTTACAAAGAGAGAAATGACAGGTGCAGGGAAAAAAAAAAAAGAAAATTGACCAGGCAGAGAAACTATATGGCTTACTCCAGAGAGAGAGAGGAAAATAAAGGAGGAGATACAAAAGAGAATAAATATGTCTGCCTAAACAAACCAACAACCAGAATAACCAGACTAGAGAAGAAATAAGAGAAAGAAAAAGAACAGTAAAAAATACACACACACACACACACACACATATATATACACACATATATATACATACACACACTTATAAATATATATACACACACACATATATATACATACATATATGTGTGTGTATTTTTATATGTATATATGTGTGTATATATATATGCATATATATATATATATATACATATATATATATATGTGTGTGTGTGTGTGTTTGTGTGTGTGTATCAAGAACTGACCAAGAATTAAATCAGAAAATGCAAAACTGCTGGGTGCCTTGGATGCCTTGGAACCAGTGTCTGGGCTGGTCTGGAGGAGGGGCTGTCTGGTTGGTAAGTATCAATCTTGCTCTGGTAGATACATAGTTACCAGGCACCAAGGGGCATGGTTTGGTGTAGGCACATCATACCTCCACTGTGGGCCCCTTGTCCTTTCCCTGAAGCCCCACATCATTGGTGATGGGGAGAAAAATGGTGACATGCCAGTCTCTCCTCCCTGGATGGGTTGTCCCAAGCCACTTTGTTTAGGCTATCTTCACAGTGCTTTCAGGGACACGAGTAAGCCAGTTTTTTTCACTCCAGTCTCCCGCACCTCCCAGGTCATCGGATGAGATTCAAACCTCAATGTCTTAAAGGATCCCACTCCTCACTCGCTGGTTCAGGGAAAGTGCCATCCACCCCACCCACAAAGGGCATCTGGCTTCTCACAATGCTGCACTGGCACAAGCAAGGTGGTTTGTCCTGATCCACAGTCTCTGGTGCCTCTTAGGTGCTCAGCTGAGATTTGAACCCCCATGTCTTAAGGGATCCTGTACTGTGTGCTCTAGTTCCAGGGTAGAGCCACTCCACCTAGCTGATAAAGGGCCTCTGGCTGGCGGACACAAGCAGGGTCCTTGTCCTTGGAATGGCTCTTGTCCTTCTCCCCACAGCACTCAAGGGAGGGGATTATACTCTCCAACTGCAGACTGCACCTCTGAGCTAGTTACTGAGCCCAGGGCTGGCTCCCCTGCCCCCCCCCCCCGCCCGGGTGTGTGAACAGGGCAGCTTGCCCCAGTCTGGAGAAAGTCCCACAGTTAGAAATTGGAACTATCTCCATTTTTTCCAATCCCTGGTCCATGGTTTTTCTCTTGTCCAAATACAATCCTACACTTGTACAACCTCTCTTTCTCTTCCTTTTGTCTCTCCGCAGAAGGGGATCCCTCCCCTCTGTGCCTATGCCACCCTTTTGTCTCTCCCATTCACAATCACACACCTATGAACTGCCACATTGTCCAATGGGCCCCTAGAGATGTCTCTGTCACTTTGCAACCCAGACTCTTGGAATTCCAAGTCCTCGGGCCTCAACACTGCTGTGGTTGAGGGACGAGGGAACTTCAGGCCCTCCTAGTTCTCTGCCATGTTGACTACCAATCCTGTTAGCTTGTCTTTTTGATGATAGTCATTCTAACAAGTATGAGGTGATATCTTACTGTGGTTTTGATTTACATTACCGTAATGATTAGTGATGTTGAGCACTTTTCCATGTACATATTGACCATTTGAATGTCTTCTTTGGAAAAACGTTCTCCTGCCCATTTTCTAATTGGACTGTTTGGGTTTTCCCCCCAATATATATAGATGTTCTATATATACTTTGGATATTAACACCTTATCAGATATGTGCTTTACAAACATTTTCACCCATTTTTTAGGTTGTCTTTACATTTTGTTGATGGTTTCCTTCACTGTGCAGAAGATTTTTAGTTTGATACAGTCTTATTTGTTTACTTTTGCTTTGTTACCTTTGTTTTTGATATCACATGCAAAAGAATCATTGCCGAGACTGACTGACTTCAAGGAGCTTATCCCAAGTTTTCATCTGGGAGCTTTATTGTTTTAAGTCTTATATTCAAGTCTTTAATCCATATTGAGTTGATTTGTGCATGGTGTAAGACAAGGGTCCAGTTTTCCCAAGACCATTTATTGAAGAGACTATCCTTTCTCCACTGTATATTCCTGGCTCCTGTGTCATATATTAATTGACCATATATGTATGGGTTTATTTCTGGGCTCTCTATTCTTTCCCATCAATCTACGTGCTTTTATGCCAATGCCATGCCATTTTGATAACTATAGCTTTGTAATATAGTTCGAAATAGAAGACTGATGCCTCCAGCTTTGTTCTTATTCTCAAGATTGCTTTGGCTGTTTGGGGTCTTTTGTCACTTCTTACAAATTTTAGGATTTTTTTCTATTTCTGTGAAAAAATATCATTGGAATCTTAATATGGGTTGCACCGAAACTGCAGGCTGTTTGGAGTAGCATGGACATTTTAACAATATTATTCTTCCAATCCATGAACACGAAATATATCCCCATTTATTTATTTCTTCAATTTTTTTCATCAATATCTTATAGTTCTTAGTGTACAGATATCTCATATCCTTGGTTAAACCTTTCCCTAAGTATTCTGTTCTTTAATTCTTCACTTTCAACCCTTCTGTATTTTTTTTAAATTTTTTTTAAATGTTTTTATTTATTCTTGAGACAGAGAGAGACAGAGCATGAGTAGGGAAGGGGCAGAGAGAGAGGGAGACACAGCATCTGAAGCAGGCTCCAGGCTCTGAGCTGTCAGCACAGAGCCCAACACGGGGCTCAAACTCACAGACTGTAAGATCGTGACCTGAGCCGAAGTCAGACACTTAACCAACTGAGCCACCCAGGCGCCCCAACCCTTCTGTATTTTTATGCTTTAATATATTTCTAGTAAACATATAGTTTAAATTCACTTTTAACCAAATTTTTTCCTTTAATTGATATATTTACTGACATATTTAGATTTATTTCCATTATCTACTTTCTAATTATTTTTTCTCTCTTTTTTTAGAATCTTTTGGATTTTTTTTGTCAATTTTCCTCTACTAGGATAAAAATTCGACACATAACATAATATTTTTTAAAAAGAAATTTTAATCGGAATACCTAACTTATTAAAGTCATTACTATTCTCCCAAACAAGGACCTTAGATTATATTTCAATTGCAATTAATTCCAAGTCTAAGTTCTCTCCTGATGTACGTGATAATTATCATGCATTTTTATTCTATCATATTTTCTAATCCATAAGATTTGATTATTAATATATATTTATATTACATGCATATACATATATACACTTATTCAACATTTACTACATTTATCATGTAGGTTGCTCTACTTGTTACTCAGACCTTTCCTCTGGATTATTTTTCTCTCTCCAGAAAAACATCTCATAGTATTTCTGTTTTTATTGAAGTATAATTGACACATGTTACATTAGTTTCAGACATACAACATAGTGATTTGACAACTTTATATATTATGCTATTTTCACCACAAGTGTAGCTATCATCTGTCACCATACAACATGATTACAGTACCATTTCCTATGCTTTAACTTTCATCCCTCTGACTTATTCATCACATAACTTAAAGCTGGAAACTCCCACTCCCCTTTACTCCTTCTTGTCTATTCCCATCATCTCTAGCAGCCACCTGTTTGTTCTCCATATTTATGGCTGTTTCTGTTTTTTCTTTGTTTGTTGATTTGTTTTGTTCTCTAGATTCCACATATAAGTGAAATCATATGGCATTTGTCTTTCTCTAACTTATTTCACTTAGCATAAAACACTCAAAGTCCATTCATGTTGTCACAAATGGCAAGGTCTCATTCTTTTTATGGCTGAGTAATCTCCCATTGCATATAGATACCACATCTTCTTTATCTATTCATCTATTGATATACATTGGGTTGCTTCTATATCTTAGCTGTTGTAAATAATGCTACAATGAACATGAGGGTATATACATATATTTTTGAGTTAAGAGTTTTTGCCTTCAAATAGGTAAAACTAGTAAAGGAAAAAGAAAAAAGAAATAATCCAAGTAACTCATGAATACAGAATTTAACATACACCTTATACTCAGTCTTGGGAAAGAGTACTGCCAAGGGATGAGGTAGGGAGATAGTATAAAAGAAATCATGAAATCTCTTTAGTAGATTTGTTTTTATAGTGATATAACAATAAATCCTTAAACAATCTTGTAAGTATTATAGGGTTGAGCAAAAGACTAAATGTGTTGATGTTGAGAGTTAGGATTCTCACTATGGAAAGAAGGAGTATACATATGAAATTGAGGAAGGCAAGAACAAGCCCTGAGGTGAGAGACTAGAATTAAAGGTGTCTCTGAGATTTTGAGATTTCTAAATGTGTCCGTGTGTGTGTGTGTGTGTGTGTGTGTGTGTGTGTGTGTGTATGTACATGTGCACTTTATTTTTATGTAGAAATATGAGCACGTGAACTATGTATATGGTATGTGTGCATACCTGTATACATTTCCTAGTTCTGTCTGCTGAAACAGCATAAAAGCAAAGACACTCCAGAATCACTGGGCATTTTTAATATCATTCCTCATTAAAGAAATAAGACTTTGTCAGCAAGATAGTGAATATGAAGCCTGAAACCCTCCTTCCCCCACAAAGACAGGGATTTTACATCAAACAAACCAAATGCCTCTGAGAAATCAATAAACCAGTTAAACTTTAACGTTTCCTGTACCTTAGGCAAAGACAAGACCAACCACATCAACATCAAACACCACTTAAAAAAAAAAAACTTATACTCTCAACATTAACTTGCCAGAGCCTCTCCCTATCCTGACACTGTAGCACAATTGGGAAGAAATCCCCAACTCTTGTCTTCCCCTTGGGGATGGAAAGGAGTAGAACACATATTCAACACTCTGATTTGGGAGCCAGGAGGTTGCCCAAATGGCCAGTTTCCCTCTTGCCTCTATCCAAGTATTGACAGCAATAGGGTGCCAGAATCTCTGAGAACTAAGACCATCAACCATTCACCAGAGTACATGAAGCACCAGAGATTGCAGTACCAAAAATAGACACTAGGTGGAGTTCCTTACTGAAATTTATAACAGCACCACTGGGAGTACCTGCCTCAAAAATTACACACATAAACCCAGAGGGAATGCCTACCCAAAAAGGGCCTAAGAAGCCTCCAGTATCTAGGCAGGCTGAATGGAGAAAGTCTTCCCTATAGGAAATCAGACCACAAAGTCTGGAAGAGATGCCAAAATTCTAACAACAAAAAGTAACAAGACATAGAAAGAGGGAACCACGGCACATTCAAAAAAACAAATTAAATCTCCACAAACTAATCTTTTTTTTTTTAATTTTATTTATTTTTGAGAGACAGAAAGAGCACAAATGGGGGAGGGGCAAAGAGAGAGGGAGACAGAGAATCCAAAGCAGGCTCCAGGTTCTGAGCTGTCAGCACAGAGCCCTACATGGGGCCCAAACCCACAGACCGTGAGATCATGACCTAAGCCAAAGTGAGATGCTCAACCAACTGAGCCACCTAGGTGCCCCTCCAGAAACTAACTGTAAAGAAACAGAAATGTATGAATTACGAAGAATTCAAAACTGTCATCACGAAGATACTTAATGAGCTAAAAGAGAGCACAAGACAACCAAAGGAAATGAGAAAAACCATACATAAACATGAGAATATCAAGAAAAAAAATAAAAACTATGAAGAAAAACCACACAGAAATTCTGGAACTAAAGAATACAATAATTGAATTGAAAAATCCATTACAGGAATGCAACAGCTGACTTGACCAATTAGAAGAAAGAATCGGAAAACTAGAAGACAAGATCTTCAAAATAATCAAGACAGAAAAGGAAAAAAAAAAAGAAAAGAATGAAGAAAAATAAAGAGAGCCTAAAGGACATATGGGATACCATGGAATGGTACAAAATATGAATTATGGGAACTGAAGAAGGAAGAAAAAAGAAACAGGCATGGAACTTATTTGAAGAAATGATAAAAATTTCCCAAATCTGAAAAGAAAATAGACATACAAATTCAAATAGCTTAAAGATCTCCAATTAGGAAAATATCAAAAGAAATCTACACTGAGATACATCATACTAAACTGTCAAAAGTCACAGAGATAGAATCTTGTCAACAGCAAGAAAAATAGAACACATTACATATAAGAAAGTTTATACCAGACCATCAGCAAATTTTTAACCATTAAGATTATGGGCTATTAGGGAGCACTGAAAGGAAACTGCCAAACAAAAATACTATATCTTGCAAAACTATTTTTCAAATATAAGGGAGAAATCAGGACTTTCCCAGATAAAAAGAACTGCTGAAAAGAATTCATTACCACTAGACCTTCCTTATAAGAAACCCTGAAGGAGTCCTAAAAGTTGAAGAGAAATAACAATAAACATCAACACAAAACCATACAAAAATATAAAATTCCCTTACAAATATAAACGTATCAACAAATATCCTGTAGTATTCTTAAGCAGGCAAATAAATCACTTATAAATTTGGTACAGAATTTTTTAAGATGAAAACTAATTATAAACTTAAGTTAATGGGCATACAATGTAAAAAGAGGTAATTTATGTCATGAATAACATAAAGTAGGAGAGGCAGGGATGTAAATAGTAGAGTTTTTATATGTAATTGAAGTTGTTATCCGTCTAAAATAGATTGTTGTAACTTTAAGAAGTTTTATATAATTGCAATGGTAACCACAAAGTAAATAACTATAGAATATAAACAAGGGGAAACAAGAAGGGAATCAAAATACATCACTACAAAAAAATCAACAAAACACAAAAGAAGATACCAAGAGAGAAAAAGAGGAACCAAAAGCTACCAAACAGAAAGCATAACAAAATGGCAATAGTAAGCATCTCCTACAAGTACTATATGCTGCCCCTAAGAGGCTGTCTTTAAATCTTAGAACTCACACAGGCTCAAAGTAAAAGGCCAGAAGAAGATATTCCATAGAAACAGGAACTTAAAGAGAGCAAGGGTGGCCATTCTTAGACAAAATAGAGATTAAGACAAAACTGTCAAAAAATAAAGAAAAAAGAAAGATATATATAATGATAAAAGGGCCAGTTCACTAGAAATATATAACAATTATAAATATATATGCACCTAATATTAAAGCACCCAAATATGTGAAGCAAACAATAACAGAACTAAAGGGAGAAACAGACAGCAACACAATAATATTAGGGCATTTCAATATCCCCACTTTCAGTTATGGCAAGAACAATCAGACAAAATATCAATAAGAAATGAAGGACTAGAGGCGCCTGGGTGGCTCAGTTGGTTGAGCATCTGACTTCAGCTCAGGTCATGATCTCGTGGTTCGTGAGTTCAAGCTCCGTGTCAGGCTCTGTGCTGATAGCTCAGAGCCTGGAGCCTGCTTCAGATTCTGTGTCCCTCTCTCTCTCCGCCCCACCCCTGCTTGTGCTCTGTCTCTCTCTGTCTTTCAAAAATGAATAAACATAAAAAAAATTTTTAAGAAATGAAGGACTAAACAATACTGTAAAATAGATATACATAACAAACATATACAGAACACTCCACCTAACGACAGCAAAATACATGTTATTCTCAAGCACTCATGGAACATTCTCCAAGACAGACTACATGTTAAGGACACAAAACAAGTTTTAACAAATTTTAAGATCAAAATCAATCACACAAAGCATCTTTTTAAACACAATGGTATAAAATTAGAAATCAATAGTAGAAAGAAAACAAAAAAATCCACAAATATGTGAAAATTAAACAACATGCTCTTGAACAATCCATGGATCAAAGAAAAAATCATAATGGAATTTAGAAAATATCTGAAGATAAATGAAAACAAAACAAAAAATACCAAAACTATGAGATTTGGCAAAAATCAGTACTAAAAGTTTATGGTGGTAAGTGTTTATATTTAAAAAGATCACAAACTGAGACACTTGGGTTGTTCAGTTGGTTAAGCATCCAACTTTTGATTTCAGCTTAGGTCATGATTTCATGGTTCCTGAGGTGAAGCCCTACATCAGACTTTGCACTAACAGTGCTGAGACTGCTTGGGATTCTCTATTCCCTTCTCTCTGTCTCTCTCTCAAAAATAAATAAATATTCAAAAAATAAATTAAATAAATAAAAAGATCACAAAAAATAATCTTTTATCTAAAGGAACAAAAAAAAAATTTGTTTAAAGCCAGAGTTTGCAAAAGAAAGGAAATAATAAATATTAGAGCAGAGACAAATGAAATAGAGATAGAAAACAAAAATGATACCAAGAGTTGTTTTTAAAAAGATTAACAAGGGGATGCCTGGGTGGCTCAGTCAGTTAAGCCTCTGATTCTTGATTTCAGCTTAGGTCATGATCTCATAGTTCGTGAATTCAAGCACATCAGCCTCTGCCTGACAATGTGGAGCCTGCTTGGGTTTCTCTCTCTGCCCCTCCTCTGCTCACATTGTCTGTCTGTCTCTCTCCCTCTCTCTCAAAATAAATAAACTTAAAAAAAAAAAAAAAGATTAACAAAAGTAACAAGCTTTAGCTAGATTAACTATGAAAAAAAGAGAATATTCAAATAATTAAAATTAGAAATGAAAGAGGATATATTACAATGATGTCCACTTTGCTCAAAGACAAAAGATCATAAAAGACTACTATACACAATTATATGCCAAAATATTGGATAACCTAGAAGAAATGGATAAATTCCTAGAAACATATAACCTACTGAGGCCAAACCATGAAAAAATTTAAAAATCTGAACAGATCTATAACTAGTGAGGAAACTGAAGCAGTAATCAAAAACCTCCCAACAAAGAAAAATCCAGAACGAGACGGCTTCACTTGGGGCATTCTATCATTTAAAACACCAACCCGGGGCGCCTGGGTGGCACAGTCGGTTAAGCGTCCGACTTCAGCCAGGTCACGATCTCGCGGTCCGTGAGTTCGAGCCCCGCGTCGGGCTCTGGGCTGATTGCTCAGAGCCTGGAGCCTGTTTCCAATTCTGTGTCTCCCTCTCTCTCTGCCCTTCCCCCGTTCATGCTGTGTCTCTCTCTGTCCCAAAAATAAATAAACGTTGAAAAAAAAAATTTTTTAAACACCAACCCTTCTCAAACTCTCCCAAAGAATCAAAAAGGAGGAATTCTCCAAACCTATTCCATGAGGCCTGCATTATCCTGATATCAAAACGAGACAAAGACACAAGAAAACTACAGACCAATATCCCTGATTAATAATGATGCAAAAATCTTAAACAAAATACTAGCAAACAGAATTCAAAAGCAAATTAAAAGGTAAAACCAAGTAGGATTTATGTCTGGAACATAAGCCTGGCTCACTATTTGTAATAACATGAAACAATGTAATACACCACATAAACAAATGAAGGACAAGAACCACATGATCATCTCAATAGATTCAAGAAAAGGTTTTGATAAAATTCAACTCCTTGATGGTTAAAAAAAAAAAAAAACCTCAATAAACTAAGAATAGAAGAAAACTAATTCAGCATAAAAATCCTTATGTAAACAGGCCACAACAAATTTTTGTTTTCTTCATGCATGTCTTTTTTAAAATTTTCATTAATTATGACATATTGCCTTTGTAATATAATTTACCTTATTAAAAACACTAAAATAAAAATACTATTAATACTATATTTTCATCTGTAAATATGAAAATACCAATGACTCTATCAATGCTGTACTTAAAGGAAAATTCACAGATCTAAATGCCTATGTTAAGAATAAAAAAAAATAATACTTTCTAATGCCTTTTGTAACTCATTAAGGCATTGTATCTAGACTAATATTGCTACATGATATTACATCCAAATTCAAACAACCAACATAGCTTTAAAATATTTTATCACTATAATTATTTTAATAGCAATTTTTAATAAATATAAAATGTATTAGTATAAAATTTATTAACAGTACCAATAATTTAAATTAAAACAATAAATGATATTTTAGATTCGATAATTTATGCAGAATACATACATGACGTTCTTCCTTAGCTGCTTCTTCTAACTGAGCTGCAAATTGTGAACAACATATCAAGAATGAATTCAGATCATCCCCAACCTTTTGAAAAGAATAAAACAAAGTTACTTTTAATTTCAGAACCCATATGCATACCCATCTATATTTTAGTACATTTGTTTTTAAAAATAATTTTTGTCTATAATTTATGTCCCTTCAAACATATAAGACAAGAAATTGTGCTCCAAATGCTATACTAGCAAATTCTCCCAGAAAGTGGAAGAGAGTACATTCTGGGGAGTGGCCCATGAATGACATACCCAACTATGCATCTCTTCTCATTCTCCTCTACATAGTTGTAGAAAATCAAGCATCCCAGATTTAGACTCCTGAAATTTATGAGCAGCCAAAAAAAGGTAGCAATTCTGTATATACCTTATAAATATCTCTTTGTGTTAGAAAATTAACGCTAATTATAACTTCTGAATATAAGTATACTTATCAAAAGCTATAGTCTTTCACCCTCAATAAGCAAATGAAGACTTTGAGGAAAAAATAGTGACAGATTAAAATGTTACAATGACTTAAAAAAAAAGTCACAATGACTGAATCTTTTATAGTAGAGTGGTGATTTGTAAATCAGAGACAACCTATGACAAACAAATCTAGATGCTTATAAACAGTTAGGATTCTCATAGAGTGTTCTCCATGAGGAATATGCTTATTCGATGTCACATTTTAAAACATACTCATACGCTCATATATTTTTTTTGTCATGGTAAAGATCTATACCCATATAGAAGAGTGGGAAAACTGAATTAGTCATTCAGGAGAGCAGGAAAATGAATGAACTAGAGTTACTAATCATAAATATGAGACTATACACATGCTTGAGAACCATCTTCTATTCAGATTTAGAAGCCACAAATATAGGGATTGATTTGATCAGGGTTGCAGTTTAACAAAATAAAATCAATAAAGCATGACAGGGCAAGAGAGTTAAGTACCTATGTGTGGGAGCAATAATAATAAGGGAACATGGAATTTAAGCTAGGTAAGTAAGAATAGAAGAAGTATTTGGGACAGTAAAATGTAATAGGACCAATGGATTATAGTTCCCAATGGAATCAAAGGACTTTTCGAGTCAGAATATTAGACAGACTAAGTGGGAAATATAAGAGGTAGTGACCAGAAATTAAGATGATTGAAACTTAAATTATGGAAAAGTAACAGTTATTGGTTATGACAAAGACTAAAGGATATCATCTTGTTGGTTAGTGGCTGACATAGAAGATAAGATCATTAGAGTGAATGATCATTCAGTGAACTAAGAGGCCACATTATTTGGAAAGATCTTCTACATGGATATTAAAATCATCAAAAATTATGACAACAGTGCTGTAAGACAAGTAGAATACCAGTATAATACAGACTGTTAGTCACCTACTAATTATTATGTTTTTTCTTGAGGATATTGAAAAGGAGAGGACATAAGGAAAACGTGATGAACTGAATTCTACAGAACACTTTGCAGATAAGCAAAGAACCAAAGCCATATCCATACCTAAAGGGAGCATGGTGGAGAAAGAAGAGCACTTGGCCTAGTTGTGCCAAGTGTGCCAAGTCAGCCACGTCAAAAAGCAGGCCTACCACTGACAAACAGAATTCAGAGTATGAAGAAAAACCAGTTGAGCCTTTGACAGCCATTTAAGCTGGCAGATAGACTAGAATGAGAAGAGCTCCTAAGGCAAATCACTGAACCCAAACATTTTTCTTCTACCAAACTCCTCCCCATCTCAATTTTGCCCTAAAGATGGCAGAAAAGGAGGCCTATGTACCCATTAGGAATGGTCAGAATTAAAAAGACTGACAATACCAATTCTGGTAAGAATGTGCAGCCACCAGAACTCTCATAGAGAGCTGGTAGTAACATACGATGATTCCGCCATGTTGGGAAACAGTTTATGAGCAATCGCTCATAAAGTTAAACACGTATTTATAACTCACCAATCCTATTCCAAAGAAACTATCCACAATGAATAAAAACATATATCCTCACAAAGACTTGTACACAATGTCCACAGAAGCTTCACTCATAACAGTCAAAATAGTTACTGCATCCAACCACCTAAATGTTTATTAACTGGTGAATGGATTACAAACTGTGGGATAGTCATACAATGGAATACTCTTCACACCAAAGAAACAAACTACTGGTATACAGAACAACATGGATGAATCTCAAATACATGATGAAGTGGGGAAGGCTATATATATATATATATATATATATATATATATATATATATAGACTACATATTATATGATTTTATTTATATGACATTCTAGAGAAGGTAAAAGTATAGTGACAGATCAGTGTTTGTCTAGAGCCAGGGTGGGAGGAAAGAACTGACTGTAAGTGGGATACAAGGAAGCTTTTGGGGATAACAAAATGTTTTATAGTTTGGCAATTACACAACTATAAAAAGGAGGAACTAAAAACCAGAGGAATCTCATCCTGCATGTTCTTGTGGTAATTGTATTTGAAGTTCTACCAGGAATGAACCAAAATGTGAACCAAAACTATTTAAAATCAGAGTTCAAACTCTTCCCTGCTAAAATACTTGCAAGATCAAATAAATCAACCCCTGAGGGGAAGCAGCAATATGTACGATTATGGGTTAGACAAATCATACAATAACTCAACTTAATTAAAATATGGATCAGTTCCTGCTCAAATCAGTTCTTAGAAGAATGAGAATGATTAGCTTTTCATGCTAAATGTCAGAAAGGAAACAGTAAGGATTCTCTAGAAAATAAAACATTGTACCACAGTTTCCAATATTTTTCTAAATATAATGCTTGGGATCCAACTAAAAAAAAATTATAAAACATATGAATAACCAGGAAAATACAATCCATAATCAAAAGGAAAAATAGTAGAAGCAAATACACTGATGATCCAGATACTGAAAATTAGCAAAGATTTTTAAAACTCTGTTACTGATAAAAGAATTTGCAGAAAAATATTGGTAGACAGGTAAAGAGATAGATAATAGCAGGAGAAATATAAAACTCCCTAAAAAGTAACCAAAAGATAATCTTAAATGTGAAAATTATGATATTTGAAATAAAAATTTCATTGGATAGAGTTTAACAGCAGATCAGACACCACAGAAAGGATCGGTTAGTTTGAAGATAGAATAACATATATTTCCCAAACTGAATCATAGAAAGAGAAAAAATTGAAATGAATGAACAGAGAGTAACTTCTTACACAGTAACAAGCATTCTAATATATGTGTAATTAGAGTCTCATAAAAAAGGATCAGAGAGGCAGTAAAATATGTAAAGAAATAATGAATGAAAATTTCCAAATTTGATGAAAAACATCAACTCACAAACTCAGCTTGATGGACTGCAAATAGAATAAATATACATAAAAAATAATTTTGGACTTTCACTTCTGGTCATCATGGACTAGGCCCATTCCTCTAATCACCCCTCCTACAGTTAAAATCCATAGACAATACAACAAACTAACACAGGCAAATTCTGAAAGGAAGAAAGAGAAAGGCAGAGATCTCAAAACTTGAGGAATACATGAATTCTTTAGGTTTTCTTTTTACCTATATATAAAATGGATGGGACACTGGAAAAGCCCGACTCATGGAACTTCCAGTAAGCACAGACTTAAAAAAAAAAAAAAACACACAACTAAGAAAAGCCAAAGGACTGTAAAAAGGGGGTCTCTAGCATAACCAAAACCTTTTTGACAATGCCTATCCTACTTGAGCCAAACACCAAGAATAAGCTGCACCCACTATCCATGTGTCGATAGGACTAAAAAATAATGTGGCAGTGAAAATTAGCCATCCAATTCCCCCACCAGAGTGATGATGTTGAGACCAACCAGGGAACTGAACTTCCACTCTTGTCTGAAATTAGCAGTCATAATCAGTCAAGGATATCTGCTCTCATCACTATTATTAAATATAATACTTGAAGCCAGAGCCAGCACAAGAGAAGGAAATAAAAAGCATTCAGACTGGATAGAAAGAAGTAAAATTGTCTCTATATGAAGATGACATAATTGTCCATGTAGAAAATCCAAAAAATCTATAGAAAAACTAGAATGAAAAAATTGAACAAGGTTGTTTAAGATACAAGATCAACATACAAAAATCAATCATTATTTCTATCTACTACTTACAAAATGTGG
This sequence comes from Leopardus geoffroyi, assembly GCF_018350155.1. Lineage (NCBI taxonomy): Eukaryota > Metazoa > Chordata > Mammalia > Carnivora > Felidae > Leopardus > Leopardus geoffroyi. The sequence goes on along the minus strand of NC_059341.1, from coordinate 29,395,321 downwards.
AAACTAAAATTTAATACAATGCCATTAAAAAGTGTTCCAAAAAACATGAAATATTAATGTATAAAATCTAACAAACCATGTACAGGATCTGTATGATGAAAATTACAAAATGGTGATGAAAGAAATCAAACAAGACCAAAACAAATGGAGAGTCATACAATGTTCATGAATTGAAAGACTCAACATAGGTGTTTTATTACATGGAGCCAAACTCAATCCCTAACTAACAAAAATAATTATAAAATAGAAAAATAATACTCTACAAGTATATTAAAGTACAGTTGAATATTATGAAACATGTAAAATAATTCATCTCATCAGTAGGTTAAAGGAGAACCACACACTTAACCACCTTAAGAGTTACATAATTTATATATACCAGATATTTGTTAAAATTCAATAAATTCTTGGGTTTTTTTTATTTAGCAAAATACAAATAGAAGGACACTTTCTTAACATGATAAAGAATATACATCTAAAACCAACAAGTAACCAAATGTTTAAAAATTAAACAGAACAGGCACTAGCAATAAAAATACGTTTAAAATACAGATAGGTCTTAATTAAACTTTAAGATAAGTGTTAGCAGAGGATAGAAAAATCAATACTCTACTTTCAAGTTCCCTAACCAGGTCATTTTCATGGATGGGAATTCATTCTGAGAACATAAATGGACTCCAAAAGAAAATCTTAACCCTTTTCAGTGTTAAATGTTTCTACATTAGGATTATATACACTTACAGATAAAGTTAATTCTTCATGTTCAGGCTTCACAACTGATTTTTCTCCATCTACAATGCTAAATCCATAGGCTTCCTCCAAAGTAGAAACAACCTATGAGTAAATCAAAGCAAATTTTTATTTTAATAATTTTATGTAAATTATATGTAAATTTATTAAGTGTAAAAAAACACTTAATCAAACATGTCAGGACCTTCTTAGCAATAAGACTTCTTTCTACCAGTGCCATAAACTTAAACTTTCCATCTCACATCCCATCTCATATCACCTTGAAGAAATAATAAGAAACAGTCCTCAACTCTACTCTGTAAGAAAGTCCCTATGACTCCCATTTCTGTGTTCATAGACATGTAAAAGGCGATCTATGAATAGTTGAAGCATCAACTCCACTTATCACCAAAGTATTTCCTCAAAATCTGAGGGACTCAAATTTCTTCTTTGAAAAGAAGCGACAAAATAGAAATGTAAACTAGAGAGCAATAAATTTTCTAAGGAAATTCTCTGAGCTAACCCTTCAAACTTTGAACAAACTTGTATTTTGGAAATTTGACAAAACTATATTCTTTTTATATTTGTGCTACCTCCCTCATTGTTCTCATTTGGTATGTGGTACATTCATAATTCAATTCTGGATCACTGTGCAAAGAGAAACTCAGAAAAAGGAGATTTTTTTTTTTTCCCAACACTAAGAGCTAAAGTTTCTAAAGTGCTGAGAAGAGTTAACATAGCAGGAATGAGCCAGAAAGGACTATCATTAGAAAGATCTGCTTTCAAGGTTGGCCTTAGACTGCTGCCTCAGAACTTGAATTTCATGAGTGTTCCCATCATTCACTGATAACAGTGGCTCATTGTCCTTAAACTGTTTGTACAAACAATGTGGTTTATGCTAAACATCTGCTTTCCTTCAGGGAGTGTGGAATTTTGGTACATGCTAAGCAAAATACCTAGATGAGCAACCCCCAATAAAACCCTGGGCACTGAGTCTCTAATGAGCTTCTCCAAAAAACATTTCACATGTTCTGTCATAATTTGTTGTTGGGAGTAATTAAGCACATCCTGTGTGACTTTAAAGGAAGAGGAATCTTGGACCTAGTTTCCTCCAGACTTCACTCCATAAGCCTTTTCCTTTTGTTGATTTTGCTTTGTATCTTTTCACTGTACTAGATCTTAGCCATCAGTAGGTCTATATTTTGAGTCTAGTGCACCTTCCTAGCAAATCTCTAAGCCTAGGGATGGTCATGGAAACCCTAAACACAAAGACCAACAAGTGTCTTACCATCTTTAGATGTTTGGTAATTTTCCTGATCAATTCATCTTCTGCTATTAACTCCTTTGTCTTACTCGATGCAATGGGCAAAGCATATCTTACGATGGATTCCCCTGCTGGTGGAGATCCTAAGACCATTGGTTCAAGTTTATCATGTACTAATTTTGCACTATGTTTTTCCTTTGGTTTACGTGACAACGGTGAAGTAAATATTCCTTTTTTGTAAGTTAAATCTGAAACATTTGCCAATTTATTACTAGAGGCTGACAGATGTTTTGCGGACTTCATTTTGTTATTTTACTTCACTTCCAAATTATAGGTGAAAAAATTGTATTCCTCCCTGTAAATAAAACATTAAGATTTCAGATTAAAAATTAGGGCAATATTACCAATTGCCGTAAAGATGGTGAATACCAAAACCAGCACTGCAGAAATCACAAAATGGAGAGGAAACCATTCCTAACAACAAATAACAACAAAAAAAATTTAAAAAAAAGAAAAAGAAAAAAAGCCTGTGAGAAATCCTTAAAGGTGACTGAAGGCTGATTTATGTATGAGTATTTAGGATGGGGAGTTTTATATCTATCATTATTTGCATAGGAATAATAGCCTAGACCCAGGGTAACAACAGAGTAATATCAAGGCAGCACCAAAATCATGCTGGGTCCCCCCCAAAAATATATTCAAGTTCTAACCCCTGGCACCTGTGAATATGACCATATTTGAAAATACCATTTTTGTAGATGTAACCAAGTTAAGATGAGGTTATACTAGATTAGAGTGGGCCCTAAATCCAATGACTAGTATCATTATAAGAAAGCCAAATGAAGACAAAGATACACAGATGTATAGAGAAAAAGGTCATGTAATGACAGAGACAGAGACTAGAGTAAATCAGCTACAAGCCAAGGAACATTAAATTTTCCCAGCATCCTTGCTAGGAAAAAGCAAGGGAAATTCTTCTTTCGAACCTTTAGAAGGAGCATAGCACTGCAAACACTTTGATTTCAGACTCTTAGACTCTGGAACTGTAAGAGAATAAATTACTATTGTTTTAAGCAACCTAGTTTGTGGTATTTTGTTATGGCAGCCCTAGGAAACAAATACACAAAAAAAAAATTTCCCTAAATTTGATGGGAGGGACATAAACTGTGGCCTGTTTTTTGATCATTTCATAGTAACAGATTACTAGACAAGAGTAGCTGACACTCCCAAAGACATATGAGTTCACAGGCAAAAATAACTTGACACCTGAAAAATACAAGCTTTGCAAAGGAAAGAAGAAAGAAAGAAAGAAAGAAAGAAAGAAAGAAAGAAAGAAAGAAAGAAAGGAAGAAAGGAACAAAGAAACAAAGAAAACTAAAAGAAAAGGTCCAGAGGCACCTGGCTAGCTCAGTCCGAAGAGCATGAGACTCTTGATCTCAGGGTTGTAAGATCAGGCCCCATGTTGGGTGTAGAAATTACATAAATACATACATACATGCATATATACATACATATATACATGCTTTTAAAAAAAGTTAAAAAAAAAAAGACAAACCAAAAATATACAAATACACACAAACAGAATATTAGCAACACAAAACAGGTACATGAGTATTTTTTTAAAGACCCAAGTAGAAATACTACAAACGAAAAATGTAATAAACATAACTGATCACAGAATAATACTGCTGAAGAATAAATTAGGCAAATGGAAGATCAGAGTGAGATATTCTGCCAGAAAGCAGCAGAAAATGATAAAGAGATAGAAATGAAAAAGAAAATAAGAGATACGTAGAAGAATTATACAAATATCAAAAACCAGATAAAAGAAGATCCAGTGAGGAAAAAAAATATGAAATGGACAGGAGGAAATATTTGAATAAATAATAAAGATAAATTTCTCAGACTTAAGGATAGTAGAAAGCACAGATCAAGAGTGTTCACAAAATACCAAAAAGGAAACAGATAAACAACAAAACATAATTAATGAAATAAATATAAAAGCCTCAAAAAGAAAAATTTGAAAGTTTTCAGAAGGAAAGAGCATATAACCTAAAAAAGAGGAAGAATTCAATTGCCACCAAGTTTTAAATAAAATTTCTTCTTAAAGGAATCTATATTTTGTCTAAATTGCAAGCTCTTTGGATGCAGAGTCTAGCTGAAGAATAAAAATGGATGCAAAGATTAGCAGCATTTATCACATATTCTCGAACATGAATAAAGTAAAATACACATCATCAGTATTAAAAATTAATATATTTTAAAGAATTTAAACAATTAGCAGTCCTATGAAAATTGGGAAAATATAGGCCTGCATTTGTTGACAATATATAAACATGATTAAATTTTTGGAGAAGTAGTACCTAGTATAGAGAGGGTCATCTAATAAATTTTAATAGACTAATAATAGATATTTTTTTTATTTGGCATGGAAAAAGTCAATGGCATCCTGTTAGCACATTTATGCAAAATACAAATATCAACACCAAATAATAGACTATTTTAGGAAGTAAAATAAAAACCAAAAAATAAATATTATATGATACATTATAAATGAAATCAGTTGCAATAACATTTTTACAAGCTAATTATTTCTCAATTATTTCAGACACAATCCCTAAGGTAAACCACAGAAAGCACATAAAAATTATTGATATAATTGTGGATTTCCAAAATGCAAATATTTCTATATGTGAACATGTATTAGGATTTTAACCAAGAGATGACACAGCTGGAGAAGAATCTACTGTTTAGATTACTTACAAAAAAAAAATTAAAAAGTATATATATCACATTATATATATATATACACATATATATAACAGCAATACAATGCCTCAAATACGTATGAGAAAAAACAAACAGAAAATACTCAAAAATGAAAAATCCATAATATTTTGCACAATTCATCGATACTTTTTTTTAACTTGGTAGTGAATGATAGAGCAAAAATATCTTCTGACAACACTGAAAATTTTTCATTTTCAAACTGTACAACTGCTTTATTGTTGTAATGAAACACTACATAGTTAATTGAAAACAGTTGTCAAACATAATTTTTATATCATAGTCAAATAAATATTGGGAAAGATTATTTGATGTCATGTCACTCAAAATTCATTTGAAGAATGCAATGGTTTTGGAAACTGTTGACAATAATAAATATATACATTGTAGAACATAAGCCAAAGTCCCCTGTTGGAAAATATATCCATTTATATTTTTCTATTAATAGTGGCATAATATTTTAAATAAAGGTAATGTAATAAGTGATACAGAAACTAAAATTTAATTTACAAAATTGAAAAGCATCAAAAGAATTTCAAAGAAATTATATTGCCAAAGACAATGCATCAAAAGCATCAGGTCTGAGAGAAAAGGACCAGCAAAAAAGACTTAAGAATGATTGATCAATGAGCCAGAAGGTAAAACCAGGAGAGGATGTATTGAAAATAAAGTGAAAAAAAAAAACAAACTTATGAGTAAATGATGAACTGCGTTAAATGCTGGGCAGGTAAGCTGAGGACTAAGAATTAACCACCGGATTTAGCGACAAGGAGGTAGGTCATTCGTGACCTAAAGGATAGCAACAGTTTTAAGAGTGACGGAGGTGAATGCCAGAAATATGGGCAAAAGGAAGATTTTTTAAGAGAAAAGTAACATGTTTGTATGCTGTTGTAGGTTGAATTATGCCCTCTCCCCCCAAAAAATATGTTCAAGTCCTAACCCCAGAACCTGTGAATGTGACCTTATTTGTTAATAAGATCTTTGTAGATGGAACCAAGACGAATTCAAACTGGATTGGAGTGGGCCCCAACCCCAATGGTGTGCTTCCTGGAAGAAACTCAGACCTACAGGCGCATGGGGAGACCACCATGTGAAGACAGAGGCAAAGATGAGAGCAAGGAGTCTAAGGGACACCAACTCGCAGCGGCCACCAGAAGCTGGGAGGAAACACGGAACAAATCCTCCCCGAGAGCCTCCAGGAGGAACCAGCACTGCCACACTCTTCAGACTTCAGCGTCCAGAAATAGAGGATAATTTTTTGTTGTTTTAAGCCACTCAGTTTGTGGTACTTGTTTAGGCAACCGTAGGAAATTAATACATATGCTGATGGAAATGACCCAGTAGAAAGCAAAATGTATTGATTGGTATGGAGGGAAACTGCTGGAATGATATCCTTGAGTAAACAAGGGGATATAGGTTTTAACGCGTAAATGCTCCCGTGCACTTAAGGCAGGACCAGGGAAACTTCTGCGGTGACAGACAGGAAGGCAGAGACGCCCGCTGCTTCAGGAAACCAATTGAGAAAAAGACGGGCCGCGCACCAGGTGCAACCAAACAACCTAATAAATGGACCCATGAAGTTCACACGCGTATAAAAATTAAGGTTACATGGACTAAACGCTTGTATTTACAAGAAATATTTAGGGATTTTACGTATTTTCTTCATTTAATCCTAACTATCCTAGGAGGAGTAGATCACCACAAAATTGCCCAAGTTTATCAGGCACCTTCTACCACAAAGAAAACGTTTTCTGGTCTCCCTTCAAGGATTCATCTCAAACGCTTTAATGATACAGTACACAACGAAATGGGGAGGGGGCGACATAGGGCAGAGAAGAAGCTAGGATTATCTTCTTAGATTTCGCATCAACAGAGGCACAGCTGCCGCTTTTGCCAGAGAACACAACAGAAACCCTCACACTCCGCTGAGGAAAGGACCGAAGGCGCCTCCCCTCCCAGTGGCTAGAATACCTGCTCAGGCCGCTGGAAGCCAGGTTACTGGGCGGTTTTGCCTTGGCCAAGCGGGCTCTAAGGTGAAAGAGTTGGAAATGCCGAGCCTCCCAGACTTCCTTCAAGGCGGAAGCCTGCAAACCCTTCAGACTCCAGCCTTGCTATTTTACAAACTGACATTTGGGCGGAAAGGCCGGGCCTCTGCGCCCTGAGGCGGCGGCAACGACCTGCCGGGCGCTAAGCGGCGAGGTGGGCGGTTGACGCCGCGTCACCGACGCCCCCGACGCGCGCCCCCGCCCGGAGAGACCCGCGCCGCGCGCCGCAGCAGCGCGCGATTCGCCGCTGCTCTAGGAGCCAAAGCCTGAACCGAGTCTTTCCCGGAACTGAAGGCTAGAGGATTTTCGGCAACTGTGGAGCCGTACGAAGTAATACAGTCCAGACTGCGCTTTCTGTGTTTCTTGCTCCCTGGGCTGTGTACTTCCCTCCAGGACGCTGCACAAGTGAGATTCTTTTAGTCATTTGGCCTAAAGAAATAAAACAGGGGCCTCTTTGGTGCTTTGAGAACTTGGGCTTCATCACCACCAGCAAAACCTGAGCCCCAGGCCCTTAAAGTCTGCAGTTGTCTAAAGTTCTTTACAATCCGGGGTTTGGTAGAGTCCCTTACCAGACTTTAAGCTCCCAGGGAATTGTGCAGCGGCTTCGTATTTTAAAAATAAAATGTACCAGAGAGGCATCTGGGTGGCTTAGCCCCTTAAGCCTTTTGAGTCTTGATTTCTGCTCAAGTCATGCCCTCACAGCTCCAGACACCAAATCCTGCTTCAGGGTCCATCCTATTAGCACCGAGCCTGCTTGGGGTCCTCTCTCTCTCTCTCTCTCTCTCTCTCTCTCTCTCTTTCTCTCTCTCTCTTTCTCCCCTCTTCTCTGCCCATCCCCTGCTTGTACTCTCTCTCAAAATAAATAAATAAACTTAAAAAATAATTAAAAAGTAAAATGGACTAGAAAGTTGCATCATGCCACACAACAGTCTATTGCCATCAGTTTGCATACTACTTGCAAAAGATGTAATTTTCCAAGGTAGAGTTTTTTTGATAGTTTGACTTCAAGAAATGAATTTTTTCTTTTAAAAAATGAAAACTATTGATTTAAAACACTCTCCAAATAAAGTTTTGTTGCCCAAAGTACAATGTTTTAATATTTAAAAATACTAACTTGATATAATTTAATTTTTTAATAATGGCTTGTTTGGTTTGCTATATGAATATTCAAATAAATAGTTCTAAGGCACCTGGGTGGCTCAGTTGGTTAAGCGTCTGACTTCTGCTCAGGTCATGATCTTGCAATTCATGGGTTCGAACCCCACATTGGGCTCTATGCTGACAGCTCAGAGCCTGGAGCCTGCTTCAGATTCTGTGTCTCCCTCTTTTTCTGACCCTCCCCTGCTTGTACTCTTTCTCTTTTTCTCTCTCTCTCAAAAAGAGTACTATTATATGTACTAAAGAAATTGAATTTGTAGTTAAAAAATCAAGAAAAGTTTTCCACCAAAAGAACCCTAAGCCCAGATGGCATCATTGGTGAATAATATAAAACATTAAAGAATAAGCAGTAAAAATTTTATACACATGAGATCCAGAAAATTGCAGAGGATCCAGCAATACTTCCCAACTCATTTTGTGAGGCAGCATTACCCTAACACTGACATCAAAAACATTATAAGAAAAGAACACTACAGGTCAATATCCCCCATGAACATATATGCAATAATTGTCAATGAAATTTTAGCAAATTGAACCAAACAATATATTAAAAAATAGTAGTATGACCAGCTGGGGTTTATTCCAGGGATGCAAGTTTGCAATAACATATGAGAATCAATGCAGGGCGCCTGGGTGGCTCAGTAGGTTAAGCGTCCATCTTCGCCCTAGGTCATGATCTTGCTGTTCCAGAGTTCAAGTCCCCTGTCAGACTTTGTGCTGACAGCTCAGAGCCTGGAGCCTGTTTCAGATTCTGTGTCTCCCTCTCTCTCTGCCTCTCTTTCTCTCTCTCTCTCTCTCTCTCTCAAAGATAAATAAATGTTAAAAAAGTTTTTATAAAGGGGCACCTGGGTGGTTCAGTTGGTTGAGTGTCCAACTTTGGCTCAGGTCATGGTCTTAGGGTTCATGAGTTCAAGCCCCACATCACGCTCTGTGCTGACAGTGAGGAGCCTGGAGCCTGCTTCCGATTCTGTGTCTCCCTCTCTGCCCCTACCTTGCTTGCACTCTGTCTCTCCATCTCTCTCAAAAATAAACATTAAAAAAATTTTTCTTTTTAATTTCATAGTTACAAACGGGGGGGGGGGGAGGCAAACCATAGGAGACTCTTAAATACAGAGAACAAACTTGAGGGTTGATAGAGGTGGGGGAGAGGAGAAAGTGGGTAATAAGCATTGAGAAGGGCATTTGTTGGGATGAGCACTGGATGTTGTATGTAAGCCAATTTGACAATAAATTATATTAAAAAAGCATGATAATCAATGTAATTCATCATATTTACAGGCTAAACACACACACATATGCACATAGATGATTATCTAAAGAGGGGCTGAAAAAAATAATTGAAAAAATCCAACATCCATTCCAGATTTTTCATAATCTGAAAACTTGAATTAGAAATTTTCTCAGCCTTATAAAACACATCAGTGAAAACCTATAGCTAATATCATACTTAATGGTAAAGATTGACAGCTTTCTCCCTATGATAAGGAACAGGACAAGGATGTCTGTTCTCATTACTTCTTTTCAACAATGTACTTAATGGAAGTCCTAACCAATGTGAAAGTCCAGGAAAAAGAAATGAAGGCATTCAAACTGCAAAGGAAGAAAAATGAAATTTTGATAAAGAGACAAAATGATCTATGTAGAAAATCTGATGAAATCTTCAAAAATTAACTAATAAGCATAACATGGTTGCAGGATACAAGACCAAAATACAAAAACCAATTGTGTTTCTGTATGCTCTTGATAAACAATGAGAAAGTAAAATACAATAAACACCACTTACCATGGCATCAAATACATGAAATATTTATGCATACTGCTGAAAAAAATGTGCAAAACCTCTACATTGAAAATTATAAAAACTTGCTGAGAGAAAATAACGATCTAAATAAATGCCAATATACTGGGCTCATGAATTAGAAGATTTAATAATGTTAAGATGTCAGTTCTCCCCTACTTGATCTATAAATTCAGTATAATCCCAATCAAAAATACCAACAGGTCTTTTCAAAGAAATGGTACTAAAATTCCTTTCAAAATGCAAAGGCCATGCAATAAGCAAAACAACTTTGAAAAAGAATAAAGTTGGAGGATTTCAAACAAAAAGTATAGTCCTAGAGGTGTCCCTGGTATTCCCGGGAATAAAGTCTTATTGACCATTTTTGAGCAACACTCCCCTCCCCCAAGTGGCACCTATTGCTCTCATAAGTGCACACGTTGACAGTGGTTCCAACATGGCCTCCCAGCCAATGATACACCTTAGGTTTCTTACTTCTGTTCAACTAATTGAGAGTCCTTGTTTTTGGAGGGACTGTACGATGGCAGTCAGTCCAATCTGTCCTGTTTGTTTATAATAACAGTTGGGTGGGATTTGTCCATCCCATGAAATGCCTGAATAACAGGTATGAGAATGTCTGTGAAAAAGACAACAAATATTTTGACAAGGTTTTGCATAGGAGGTGAAGAAGCTGGGGCCATTTGCTGCTACTTCCAATACTGAGAAGCAAGATTAAGAAAACAGCAATCAAATTGTAATCAAAGCCATACGGCAGAGAGCAATTCAGAAGTCAGTTACATTCAAAAAATATGATTTGCAAGACAAAAATAGATGGTGGCTGCACTATAGCCATTGTTTGGGATGATCTTGAATGACAGTGTTGAAGCAAATTTTTCCTAATGAGAGAAGTTGTGAGCAGTGCCTCTGTTTATCCACTTTGCAGGGAAGAAGTGGCTCAACATAAGAATATATATGGACTCATGGATGGTGGAAAATTGCTTGGCCTACTGATCAAGGGCATAGAAGGAAATAGACTGACAGGTCAGAGACAAGATCCTACATAGAGGCATGTGGACAGACACATGAAATTTTCCATATCACATATAACTGCCTACTTAGAAGGCATCCACTGCAGAAGAAGCACTGAACAACTTAGTGGACAAAATCATTCAGCTAATTGATATTAGCCAACCTCTGTCTTCAGGCATACTGAACCTGGCACATTGGGCACATGAAAACATGGTCACAGTAGGAGAGATGGAGGCTACACATCAGTCCAAAACCATGAAGTTCCTCTTACCGAGGCCAATCAAGCTACTGAATATCCACCATGACAGCAACAGAGGCCAACAACCTAGTGTGACACCATTCCTTGAGGAGGCCACTGGGTCATTTGGGGGCAAGTTGATTAATTTGTGCCCATTCCATCCTGGAAGAACCAGTGAAATACATGGGTCTGGAAGCATAGGATGGAAGCAGGAGATATCCCAGTTAGCATCATTCCCAATAACCACTAAAGAACTCTGTGCTTTTCTTCCTGCAACTCTGAACTTTGGAAACTTAAAAATCTAGGTCCCCAAAGGGAACAGCAAGTCTCCTATTGAACTACAAGCTACAGTTTCCACAGCTGCCACAGCTGCCACCTAGACACCCTGGGATCCTTGTATCCAGGAACCAGGAGGCTGGAAGAGGACTGACCACTTGGCAGGCATAAATGATACTGATCAACAGGGTAAACTAGAACTAATGTTACACAGTGGTAGCAGGGAGGAATACATGTGTAATTCAGGTGACCCACCTGAGTGTCTCTTAGTACTCTCTTTCCCAGTTACAACTGTGAATGAGCAAATGCAGCAAACCTAGCCTAAGAACTGTGTGGGCCCTGGGGATCAGATCAGTCAGGAGTTTGGTCACACCACCAGGTAAGCTGGGTAAGTAAGTTGGGTCATGACCAACACAGGGAATAGCTGAAGACAAGGAAATTTAGAACGGATGGTGGAGAAAGGACATGATAAGTGTGAGTTTCAGCCCCCAAATTAACTGCAGCAGTGGAGACTGTAGTTCAGCCCATAGACGTCCCTATTTTAAGTTTATTCTCAGAAAGAGAGGTCCACAGGAGAAACGTGTAAGAAGAAATACGTGCAAAGCAGAGTGTGAACTGTGACAACCATGAAGATCTCACTGTGATGATCACATCTCCCTTCAAGAAAGAACCTGAAGCAAAGAGTATGGGTTGCTGAAAGCCTCTGGCTATGGATGCCATCAGGCTCTGTTTCAGCCTTTGAGATAAGTCCACTTGCCTCTTGGGCATTCCCCAGCTGATGACTAAGCACACAGCGATATAAAGATTTGCTATTTCTGGCCATTGCGGAACTCCTCCATGAGCATTCTCTGTACTTGAGATCCCAACAGGGCTTTCCGAGACTTTCTCACCTATGCCATGGTCTGATCCTCTTTCATTCTCCCTCTCCTTTCACAGGTACCAGCTCAGCATCATCTTCTGAAAGCTTCCTCTGCCACTCCTGCTCCTTCTTCCCTTTAACTTTTATAGTGGTAACCCCTAATAAATCTCTTTCATTTATAACTTCATCTTAGCACCTGCTTCCTGGAGGACCCAAATCAACAAAGAACCAAATGTAAAAACAAAAACCATAAATCTAAAAGAAAACATGAGAGAATGTATTCATGACCTTGGTATGGGTCTTAGACAAGACACAACTATAGCATCAGTTGACTAGTACTTAGTCAAGTACTAACTGTAAAAAAAGAAATTGATAAACTGGACTTCTTTCAAAGTTAAAATGAATTATCTTTCAACAGATGAATACATAAACAAACTATGATGTGTCATTACAATGTAATACTGTTCAGCAATAAATAGAAGGGAACTATTGATACACAAAACAATTTGGATGAATCTGGAAAGGCATTATGCTAAGTGAAAGTACCCAATCTCAAAAAGTTACATACTGTATCATTCCATTTATATGACATTCTCAAAAAGACAAAACTGTAATAATGGAGAGCAGATTAGTATTTTCCAGGGGTTAGAGGTAGGGGA